>NC_079159.1:49358107-49689882 GCF_947563725.1 Argiope bruennichi | reverse complement strand
CCTTAATTTCAGCATGTGATATAATTCTCCTTTTTATGCGTTATTGGCGAACAGAAATTTAATTTAATAACCCGATTTCGCCAAACCATCGCCAGTTTTGAAACTAATTTACTTTTCTTCAGCAGAATATTGCAGGGGGAATTTTCAAAATAGCTCTAATCAATTGAATTTCATTTTAAATAAATATATTAAGCTACTGGGTTAGAAAAAAAATGAATTTGAGGAGCTTCATTTTTAAGAATTAAAATAAGAGTATTTTTTTAAGCCACGATATCGAAAAAAAGAATCATGGACTTTTGAACGTTGAGAAGGTTTTCCCCCCATTTTTAACTTAATACAAAATAGCACAAAATGTATTGAATGTTTTGAAAAACTAGCATTAGATATCTAAAGTATTTGAACCATCTACCATGTTTGGGCTCTGTGTAGGAATGATTTTTGGATGGAAAATCGAGATGAATTAATTCTTGATTTAGTTTTAGGAATTGTAAACAATTAAATATGAATTTAATATTCATTTGAAAGGAAAATTATACATAAGGCAATAATTTAAAATCTAATTTATTTTAATACAAATGATATAAACCTCTTTAGACAGAGAGAAAATTGTAAGGAGGAATCCAACTCTTCCTACATTAATCCCAATTTCTGAAGAGGGAGTAGAACTTGAGCAGCAGAAATGTTGCTTAAAGAGGGAACAAATGCAGATATTCTTCTTATAGTTAAACTCCTGAAAGGAGTTTAACTATTAGGAAAGCAACGGTAAGTAGGTTATTTGCAGACTCATTAACCATTTGAAAATAGGAACCTCATTTTCGTCTATTAAGCACAATTTCAAAAAAATAAATCAGAACACAATAGCAGACGTATTGTTTGATGATAGAAAAATTAAGTTTCCTAGTCAGGCAGTTTTACTACAGATTGAACAAAGGTATACTGAGCATTTTAAAATTTCTATCTTATTCAAAATCCATCCTAGGTAATTCTGAGTTCTAGAAAACGCTTATTATTCTGTTTATATCGTAAACAATGTTTTTATTTATTTTGATTAAATGTAGAAAAATCGTTTATCTTGTTTTATCAATCGATATCGTTTTCTCTTAACTCGTTTGAAGACTGAAATTGTTTTTAGTTTCTCTGAATCGGTCCATCTTGTGCATTTATAAATTAAAAACATTTTTATTTTATTCATCTTTTTTAAAATGTTTTCCTATTTCTGATTTTATGATCATAAACTGTTTGCGAATTTATAAAAATAAATAAATCTTTATGGTGTTTCAATAACAGAAGTGAAAAATACAGGAAACTGTTACTTACAGGCCATCATTTTTCCATTTTAACAGTACCAAAATTTGGACATTATTTGAATGCTTTTAAAGTACCAAATATGGAAATTTATACATGTGGTAGAGCAATAAATCAGTAATCTGTTTTGGAACTTTTCGAAAATTGATAACGCATTTACAAATGCTAAGTGTTAAAGTTCCCGCCACTTCTGAAAACTGGAACATGATACTCCTACTTAAAATTATATATTATTTAATACTCTTGGGATGAGTGATTGGATGAAAACTATTCCTTATTTAATACTTTTGGAATGAGTGATTGGATGAAAAATATTCATTATTTAATACTCTTGGGAAGAGTGATTGGATGAAAAATATTCATAATTTAATACTCTTGGGATGAGTGATTGGACGAAAGCTATGTATGTCCAAATGGTGTTCCTATGATTACTTTACCATTTAGAATTATTTAGTTGGAGTGAAACACATTTTTTCTTTGACGTCCAGACTTTCTTCGGACTGAAGAACATTTCCTTATTGAGGTGTATTTTATCTAGGAAATAAAGCAGGGAAAAATTTTAGAAGCGAAAAAATTTTTGAGCAATGTTTCTTCAAAATTATAATATATGTGCTCAAATGAAATGCTTCGAAAATATATGTACGCAAGGAAATTTAACATAATTTAGGAAAGGAAACAAGGAAATTTAACATAACAAGGAAATATAACATAATTGTTTTTGTATTCCTTTTTTTTTAATGAAAGCGCCGTGTTATAACTACTATAACTATACAGTTATAATAATTACTTGTTTTCATAACATGAAATTATAGGAAGCGAAAAAGGGGAAAAATCAAAAGATATGAAATATTCAAAAAAAAAAAAAAAACAGCTACAACAACTACATGGTTTTTGTATCACATAAAGGAAAACAATCACACAAGGAATTGGAACTGCATAGTTTTCCATATTTGTTTGCTGGACTGAAATTGAGAATTAATGACATTTTGGCTTTAATTGCACAAAAATATTTAGTATTTCAAGTCAGAAAATGAGTTTCTTAATAAAAATGATAAAAGCTGAAATATTCGATATTTTAGGAGTTTAAAACGAATTTCATAAAAAGTTAATTACGATATGTTATGAATCAAGCAATTATAAAATTTAATATTTTCTAAAATGTTTTATTATCATCTTATTCATAATTTCTTTGAGATGTTTACTACTTCTGTTACGAGTTTTCTTTTATTCAAAAATAATAAAAATAACTTGCCTTCATTTTTCTAAACGGTTTTCGCTATGAAAAATTACTTTTAGCAGTAATAATTATTTAAGGAAATTCATTATTTCCTTTTTTTTTAGAAGTGCTTCAAAGCAAGGAAAAGAAATCTTGATAAAAATATTTTAAATGAGAAAAGATAATTAAACTAAAAATGACATTTTTTTTTTCAAAATTTATTTTTTATGAATTATGTTTTTCCAAAAACAATTTTAACTAACATATTTCTGCAGCACTGATGACGTCATGTTTATCTTGGAATGATTAACAGTTTTTAAAATAAGTCCTTTTTATTATAGCTTATTATTATTATAACAGCTTTTTAAATAATCATTTGCATATCCGTTACTGTACGTAGTTTAACTTTAATTACGGAATCATAAAAAATCTTTTCTTAGTTTTGATTAAAATATA
The DNA here is from genome assembly GCF_947563725.1 of Argiope bruennichi. Lineage (NCBI taxonomy): Eukaryota > Metazoa > Arthropoda > Arachnida > Araneae > Araneidae > Argiope > Argiope bruennichi. Next base: position 49,686,905 of record NC_079159.1, on the reverse strand, counting down.
TGTCAAAATTTTTCTGAATTCTCAGTTTATTGAAATACCAATCAATTTCACATTGTAATAGGAATGGGGTTTCGAATCTTAATATATTTTTTATTTAAAGCTCTTAGTTTAATTGCTTGAGTTTAAAATAACTGCATTTTATATCAAATCTTTGCTTGTTCGGTAAAGATTTATGCTTATAAAACATCAAGATTAAAACAAAAGATACATTTTTTGGAAGGATTAGGTTTTTGTGTTCAAGAATTTTAATAGGAAGCGTTTTTATGTTGACAAATATTACGCAGACTGATGGACGCTGTGATAAAAAAAATCCTGAACAAAGTATTTCGCTTATGTCTCCTGAAAGAAAAAAAGTACTTTTACAAAAACTCTATGAATTCAAAGTAAAAATATTATTTTAATGCTTCTATTAGGTAACAATCTTCCAAAAATATTTTCTCTTTTTTTTATAAAGAATGTTTCTAGAAATTAATATTTGAAATTATTCACTTTCTTTAAAATTAAAGTATATCTGAAAAGGAGAAACAAATTATTTAGAAATAGTTGTTGTTATTCGTTAAGTGAATTTTCTACTACTATCAAATTATTTTACAAACAATGAATTATTTGAATAGCAATCATGTATTCAAAAGCGTTTTGCATTTTTTTAAAAAAATGCCTATTATGTTTTAAAGAAAAAAAAAAAAAACATTCCGAAGATTGCTCATATCCGCGTTTCTATAGCAAAAATAATTTTAAAAGTTTTGTAATTGTTATTTGATGAATGATATTTCTATGGTTTAAATTTAAATATTTCCTCTTTTGAATATAAAATTAATTATCTTCCCGTTTTCAATAAAACAAATTCTCCTTCGTTTTTCATTAATTGTTATGTGAGTTATATTTAACACGAAATAATTCTGACATTACTTTTAAGAAAAGAACCAAAATATACCCTGGAGTTCTATTAAAATCGGTTAATTTATGCTCTTTGATGCTATGTCCTGAATATTTTTTATAATAGTCAAAATTTACATCTACTTTAAATATCATTTAAATTTAACTTTTTTTGTTATATTACAAATATTGTAAATACTTTTTTTTAAATATTCTTTTCAGAAAATTTGAAATTTACATTAAACAAAACAATAAAAATGATCTTTTTTATATTTTTATACGTGTGTGCTTAAAATTAAAAAAGAATAATTTTTCCTTCTGGCAATGAAACTTTTATGGTGACAGTTTTTCATTTGATATAGCGATGATTTTAATTAGAAGTATAAATAATAATGCCCATTAATATTGATTGGATCTTTTTTTTGTTATAAAAATACTTTTAATTAAGAGAAGTTATAGAATTTCTATAAAGGATTTCCGTAAGAAAAATGAACCTTTATGATTCTTTTTCTTTTCAAATTTTAGAATTTCTAAATAGAATATGCCGCTATTTTAATGAGCATTTTTTTCATCTAAATTTTAATTTTTATTCATTTCAAAAGAGTTATTGAAAGAGAAACTCTGACGAATAGTAATTAAAATCACCTAGCAAGAAATTAATTCATCAGTTATAATTAGGCTCTAATTATTCTAATGTTTTCGTAATTTTCTGATACTTTTTAAACTTTAACTAATAATATGTACCATTTTTTGATAAAATCGAGAAATTATTTTGAATTATTTTAACTATTTTAATTCATTCATAATAAACATTATTTCCAATTAATATAATAAATGTCACTTGACCTGAATGAAAATTAAGATGGGCATTTTTTAACTTTTATATTTTTCTGTTAGAAAAATTATAAACAACAAAATATATGATAAAATGAGTAACCGAAAACCCTATTTCATAATATAATAATTAAATTTTCATAATTCAATCACTGGGATTACTTATTTGAGATAATTAATTTTGTCTTCAATGTTTGAAGACTTTTCCCGATAGAATACTTTTTTCCTTTATTTACAGTCGTTTGCTGTACTGAAAACGACAGCGAAATTTTGTTACTCTTTTCATTCGACTGTTCCTAATTCAACCGTGAGCTATTTTAATTAAAAAAAACCCCTATAAACAGGGAAATATTTATTAACAGACCAACCGAAAAACAGAAATATGTACAGCATGGCACAGAACCTAATTAGATAAGAGATTTCTCTAGTTCCATTTTTTTTCTTGGCTCAATGAAAAAGAAGAGAAAAAATTCTTTTGATAGTGGTTAATTACTTAACTTTATAAAGCCAATCGACGATTGAAATTAATCTTTAGCTAGTAAAATACTTATTTCCGGTAAAGATGCTGTGATAGACGGTACAAAAATATTCTTTGTTTAAAATCACACCCTGTTTAATAACATATGTAAATTCTGAAATGTCCGATTGCTTATATGCTCCAAAAGATGGAAGTTGATTAAAATAATGAATATATATTTTATTGATAATATATTTAAATTACTCTTTTGTAACTATTAATTTGGTTTGGATCGTATTGTTTACTTTGTAAATGTACAAAAACGTAAAAAGTTGTTACAAAATATTAAATTAAAATATCTCGAATTATTTGGTAGCTTATGGAAATTGAAATCACACAAAAGATATCGCTCAAATTTTTCTTTCATGTACTGTGAACTTTAAGGTATATTTTAAATAAATGTTTTATATTATAAACTTGGGAAACAAATGAATAAAATAACATTAAATTATTCTGACCAAAAATTCTTCTTAATATAATCATTGCGAAAATTTAATTTTAACTTATACAGTAAGAGGCTTAAGAAATATAAATAAAGTCTTTTTAAAAAAATTATCTCAGAAAAATTTCTTCAATTTTTTTTTGCAAAAGCTATTTTTATAAAACCTTTTGAAATAGTAAAGTCCCATTTGTAAAATTTTCTGTACATCAAATCACTTTATTATTTTTTATATTTCATTTAAAAGATTTTATTTTTTAAATATCTCTTTCTTCTTTAATTAAAAGTTTTTGAGAGTTATCGAAACTTGAAAGCAGAAGCTTCTACTATAGCTCCATTTTGAAAATTTAAAGAGGAAAATATTTATTTAAAAGCAATAACAAATCCACCCATAATTAAAATTGGCTTTCAAGAAGATAAATTAGCCATTACCTTAAAATGCTTAAAAAAAAAAAAAAAAAAAAAAAAAAAAAAGGCGATTAAATTATTTTTCTCTAGAATGGAATTTAGTTTGAGCTATATTCACTTTAAATATTTGTTTTCAGTTTTTTTTAATAGTTCAGTTAATTATTAATTATTATAATATTATGCATATAAATTTTAGAATTTCCTAAATATCTACATGCAATCCTATTTTTACGAAAGTATATAATTTCAGAATATTTAAATTTTTTCATCAAATATATTTTTATCTTTATCTTTCAAAGTCAAATTTTTATATCTTTCTTATTTGATAAAGTTTTTGATACATTTGCTTTCTCAAAGAAAAGTAGAAGTTCGCAGTATAAAAGTTACGATTAAAAACTAGGTTTGCAGTATTTTGAAAAGTGCATATTTTGTTAAATACGTATTCAGTTAGCAATTACTTTCGAAATTTCTCTTGAAATTACAGCAGTGTTGGCCAACTTACTATAGATCATGTTTAACAAAAAACTATATAGAAACTTATTATATCTCAATAACAGTACAGAGATTGCAAAATAGCTGCATCGTTATGAAGTCATAACGATGATATGATACTATCATGATCAAAGATATTAATCTTCAAGTCAAATTTGTTTAATTTTTTAATTTACTTCCCAAGAATAAAGGTAATAGTTAATAATTGGCCTTATTATATCACGAAATTTAGTCCTTTTACTTCTTGTCTTTGAAATAAAAGCTTGGTCCTTAAATTATATCTGGTGATTGAAGCTTTCCTTAGATTTACCTGACATTTTGCAAAGAAATCATAATAGTTTTTCTTATGGAGTGATTAAGCAGACATTCTGCTATGTTCAGAGACTAAAAAATACAGGAATGAAAATGTAAAAAAGAAATATGTTGAAAGGTAGTATGTTGTTAAAATTTTTGTTGCAATAGAAAATATAAATTTTCATATGTCTGACATGAGATCACATTTTTTTTGCATTCATATTACTACAGTTTGAAAATTCAGATCTGATAAACTAAAATAATAAAATCTTATAGAATTAACTTCTTTAATTTCTTAACAAAATGCAAATAGAATTGTGTTTCGTCAAATAGAAGTGTAATTTCCAAAATAGAATGGTACAGTTTTTGTCTATATTTTTAATTTTATTGTTTAAATCATTATTTAAATTTATTTGCCAAATTATCCTCCTCCAAATTTAAAATACATTCAACGAATGATATGTTTAAAATTTTTTTCTCACCAGAACGAATAATTTTCTTAATTTTCTGCAATGACGAACTGCAGTGAAACCGAGTGAATACGCATCATTTTTTTAGATTTTTTAAATCTGCTTTTTGGTATCTCCACATTTTTAATAAATGTCAAAAAATCCTAAATAGTTTTCATAAATATTTTTTTAAAAATAAATATTACCTGGGACGTTTCTTTATTTTTTAAATTTAAGCACTAATAAATAGATGGTTAAAGACTTTTGATGCAGCTTATTTTAGAAGTTTTACTCATTTTTATTTAAGATATAAATTAGTCTCGATGGAGATTTCTTAAGAATTTTAATTTATAAAGTGTAACTGCGCAAATGAATTAAGATACGTTATTTAATATGCAATTATTTTGATGTTATTGTCTTTTTGCTTTCTTTAGTTATTATAAATCAAAAAAGTGAATTTTTAGTTTTTGAACGAATAAGATATTTTTCTGATTATTTTGGTTTTTTTTAAATTTAATTGATTTAACATTTGCCTATACACATCAGATTAAAATAATACATTAAATATCATCATCAAGATTAAAAGAGGATATTTTACTTTATTTCCTTTTTTTAAATGGAAAAACAGAAGGGACAAATCCAGTCACTTATATCAGAAACTAAATAATTTCTCGACAAAGAATTTAACTTTTGTAATTTAATTACTCTAATTCATATCTGATATAATTATTTCCATCATAAATGAATTGCGGTTTCACCAACGATCTATTATTATTTTTTTCATTTTCCAAATATAGTGTTTAGTTTAATCATAAAATATCTTAATTAAAACAACCAGTGAACCATGAAAAAAATATTTTTGAATTGGAAAAAGGAAATATGTTTTGTTTGCTTAATAGAATAGTTGAATCAGATATTTTCCAATCTATCTTTTTACCTTTTAATTAATTAAATTAAATTTAATTTTTTTACCTGATAATTTCTTAATATTTTAATTTTACTTTGTCATTTTTAGGCAATGCTAATATTGTTGAAACAAGAGACAGGTATATAGAAACAGAGTGAAAAAAAAATTAGACGAAGTGATGTAAATTCCATGTTGTCATATCATATGATAAATATTGATTTTGATGTTGAAATTGTTTAAGTACTTGTCAGATAATATCAAAAGTCAATGATTATTTGAAATCTCAGATTAAATGCCAGTTTCCAAAAGATTCATTTCGTTCATAGCATTAAAAAATGAATATAATTCTTTTAAAGTCTCTTATTTAATTTACCCTATTACATGTCTATAAAAATGTAATTGATTTTCTAATTTCTTCTTGATATGTCAGAATTTGAACTATCTTAGAGTTTTTGTTTCGGATGACTCAGAGCTATTTAATATCTCCAAAACTTTATTATACACTAATCAATTAATTTAGTTAAATTTAATGACTTGCGAGTGGCTCCATCTAACTAAATTTGGAACAACTAACTAACTAAATTTTTAAGCTTATCCCAAGGAGCCACAGTATTTATAATAACAAATTATAAACTAAGATTTAAATAATACCTAATTAAAAGGAAAAAAAATCAACTTTTTAGCATAGTGCAAAAAGTTTATTCTTTTCTGTGCTTTCTTAAATACGCTTATATAACATTTATAAAAAAAAAACTGAAAATACTCTCTTTTATTTAACGCATTATGAAAATGATTGTAAAATCACTTTAGTTGCATTTTATTCATGTTAGTTCCATTTTATTATAATATTTAATGCTTCATTCGTCCAAACTTTATTTTTATTCTTAATTTTAGTTCTGTAGCTTGCATATATAAAATAACTTTAATGCTCATAACACACATTTGTATAAAAGAAGTTATTAAAACAATGAAAAGTATAATTGTAAAATATATTTCAAAACATATTGGAAAATTTATTAGAATTTGAGAAAAAGTTGTTTGGAAATAAGTTGCAATATCTGAGGAGATTTTTTTTTGATATTTAAGTAATGTAAAAATGGATTTCAAACAGTTATTAATTATTATTAACAGTTAATTTTTATTTTTTTATGTTGGAGAAAGTTTCCTATTAAAGCATGCTTTAGCAAATCTTTAAATTCGATTAAGCTATAGCTTCAGAAATAAGATTGTTATAAATTATTTCTTGAAATTCAGTCCATTTTTAAATATTTATATTCCTTTCTAATATAAAATGGATGTACAAAAATATTATCGCTCAATATTATTACAAATCTCTTTATCAATATAGCGAACACTGAACGTTTTGTTGAATCAAAGAAATATTTATCGAAAATTCTTCTGTGTGATTGTGTATAATTGGAAACATATTCTATAGCTCTAAAAATCTCAATGATGAATGAATCTATTTCTTATATTTTTTATGAATAATTTTCGATCCAGATATTTATTGGGTTAATTAAAGTTTAATCAGTTTTTTAGATGGGAGGATAGAAAATTAGTGAAGCCTGTAACGAAACATATTCTAGAATCATGCAGATTCTCTAAAATAGTCTGAGTTACATGCCTATTAAAATTTAAATTTAAAAAATATTTTACTGAGGAAGTTTCTAAAATTATATTTGGTATTAAAGGATTTAAATCAAACTTTTAGCAACTCTTAATCTAGGCGAAGGAATAGGCAGCCAAAAGGTGAAAAGTTCAGGGTAAAAGTGAATAAATAACTATTTTCTAAAACCTTTCATGTATGTAATAATAAATTGATAAAAAACATATTTTAATGTTATGTTGAAATTTTTTACAAAAGTTGTATTGATTTTTTTCCCTTATTTATTATTAATTTACAGCATAAAGAAGAGATTTTAAGGGTCATATTGACTATAAAATAAACATTAATATATTGAACTCAAAATTTTTTTTAATGTAAAGTAGATGATTCTAACAATACCGCTACTGATCCCTTTATTTATTATTAATAAAGAAGTAAGTTTAAGGTCAGCTTTCTAATCAAATAAATAATAAAATTTAGAATATGTATCGGAATATTTTAATGCTATTTTTTTTTCTACACATATACAGAAAAAATTTATTTAAAGACAGAAAAATAAAACTAATCTGTGTATTAAATCTCTACAAAATCTTCATTTTACACTATTCTATTTTCTTTTTATTATTCCTTGAAATCTTTCCTAAAGTATCAAATATTCAACATATTTAATTCCATTTAACAACGTTCCTTAAAACATTTCTTACTGACTTCAAGCTAATTTTGGTTTAAACAACACCTGACAGTTACACTAGTAGCAAAACATGACCGTCCAACAGCTGTAATCTGCATTAATGTTTGCAGGGCAAGATTGAATCCTCCAAAAAAATTAAACTCTATTTAAATTCAAGATTACAAATGAGGAAAAACAAGAATGACCACCATTTTCATTTCGCTGACTTCAACTTGCACCTCATGTTAGCGCATTTAAAATCTAGGGCTCTTGATCACGTTACAAATTTATTAATGGAGGGACTTTTCTTTCAACCAGTGGGGCGTCGCAACGGCACGAGTGCTAATCCAGAGATAAGATATTACGAACAGCCTAATTAAGCATTCAATTAAATAAATGTTCCGAAACTTAATTTTCGAAATAAATCGATGAGAGTTGTGTTTTCCGAGAAAGTGAATTACACTCGTTGTTTAATGAAGCATGAAAAATGGTTTATCATATTAAAAGGTGGCAATAAGCCCGGAATCAACTTCTTATCGGCTGAAGAAGAATGCTAAAGAACATTTATCAGTGTAAAACTAAGAAGTCTTGTCGAATCAACAGAGTTGTTTTCAGTTGCAGTTGTTGTAAACGTTTGAATAAATTATTTGGTTCCAAGGACCTTTTATTTATTGATATGGCTGCTCAATTTGGTTTAATGGATTCAATTTATGTTTACTTGGTACACGATAAATGTGGCGAGTGAAACTAATTCTGGAATTCTTAAAACCATCTGGTTATAACGAAAAGTTGATGCCATGATAGCATGTAATATTATGTTAGTTATGCGGATCTGTGCATCGTAAATTGATTTATTTGTAGATAATTATAAATAGATCAGGTATAGTTAGATACATCATCTGATTTTGGAATGATTAATAACACCTGGTGACAAAAATACTTTTATCATGAATTGATTCTTACTGGAGACTAATTAGTATTAGGATTAAATTGCTGTACATGAAATAAGTTCTATATTTCCTCGTTTGTGTATTCGTAATGGTGTTACTTTTCTACTCCTTTAGCTTATTACACATCATTTCTCTTTCTAGAGGGTTGTAAAGGTGTGGTATATGTATGTAGAAGCTCACCTCCCTGATTTGTATAATAACCTTCCGGTTTCATCTCTCAAGAAAGGTCCCACTTGTCTACTAATGGTCATATATTTATTGAATATGCAAGTAAGTTTTCGCTTCTATGGTAGTTACAACAATAGTATTGTTGCTTTAATGGTCCAATCGCTTATGATAATTCGCTCCTTTTAAAAGAGGTCATAAAATTGTTAGATAAATAAATGAGATCTCGCTTTTCTTGTTTAGAAAAATAAAAGTACGTTTGTTTTTGTGAATTCATTAGCGACTGTATCTCTTCTGCTATTTGCTCCGAAGCAATTCCAGCACTTCTCTCTGAATTCATTATGTTCCTCTGTAAAACGAATTTAATGTTTTGCATTAGAATAATCTTATGACTTTTAATTTATATTTTGATAAATTAAAATTACATGTCGCAGCATTTGTATTCATCTATAATATGATTTTTATAAATGACAGATTTGTATATTGGCAATGTACTGGTCAGACTGTTTTGATCCTACAATTACCAAGTTTGGAGACCTATTTTTTTGAAGTATCAAGTTATCACAGGCTTTAAAGCAATATTATTTTAATAGTTCTTTCACATATTTTGATTGCTTTACACATGGAATTTTCTATAGTAACCAATTCCATGCATAGTCATAGCGCTAATAAAAACTTAATTATGTGGCTCATGTACTTTCTTGGTAATTTAATTTTTTTATCATTATGTAAATTACACATGCATTAAACATTTCTTCCACCTTAGACTTCAACAATGGGAAGGATATCACGCATTAAATATTGGATGAAGCAACAGGAATCGTTTGAATTGCAAGGCAACATTAAAATCTGCTGTTGAAAAGTAGACATTTTTTTAAATTACCAAAATGTAAATTTTTTTCACGACTTCTAAATTAATATCAATAAAAAAATAATGTTTTAAATTTTCATATGACTAAAAAATAATGTTTGCAATTTAGTACTTTCGGAAGTATTGGAAAAAAAGAGCGAAAATTTGCTTTTTAGTTAATTAAAAAGCAATAATTATAATTTAATTAAATATGTAATTACAATTTCAAAAACTAGTTCCGATAGGTACATTCCCACCTTTCGAAGTATATCTGGGCCAAATTCAATTTCTATAGGTCTAAACATTCCTATAGAGAATAATTACACGTACGCATACATGCACACACACACACACACACACACACACACACACACACACACACACACACACACACACACACACACACACACACACACACACACACACACACACAGAGAGAGAGAGAGAGAGAACAGAAAGCCGTCTCATACCCCCGTATCCGTGACCATTCTGGTCACTGAACGGTTTGGTAGGCATGTTACAGGAATTTTATGTAATTAACAAAATATTTACAGTAGGAAAACGAAACAAAAATAACTATTTACAGAATTTACTATTATATAAGAAATTATATTATGATGAGACCGTTTCAATATTTCTATCTTTCTTCATTGATAATATATAACATAATTACTCTTGATTTCGAAATTGCTCTATATGATGGAGTTAAAAAATATTTATCGACTCTTATGAATTTTTAATAATATTTTTATTTTATTTCATTCGAATTTATAAAAATAAAATAGATCCAGTCCGCGCTATAATATTTTAGTACCAGAAATAAAAAAAAAATGATTTATTTGCCATTATTTTTCCATTTTTCCAAAATTAAAATTTAGCCATTCTTTTATATACTTTTAAAATCCCAAACACTGACTTCTTTTATGTGTATGAATAATAAATCAGTAAGCGTACTCACGCTTACTGATAATTTGATTGTAGAAGCTAAACAGAGAAGCTTAAAATTTAAACAACTTCCAAAATTTGAACATGAAAAAACGGACTTAACATAGTTCATAAAACTGTTGGGATGATCTATCACTTGAAAAGCTATTAATGATTAAATGGTGTTCTTCTGCCATTTGAAGAAGTATTTCGGTGGCATAAAATGCAATTTTCCTTGAAGCAAGAGTATACTAATAGCTAAGATAAATATATTGCGTTTACCTTAAGGGATTTTTTTTTTGTTACAGAGATAAAGGTTGCCAAGAATCATTATAATAATAGAAATCCAAATGGAATATAGTCAATTAAGCTTTCGTATTGAAGAAGAAAAATATTAATAATGACAATTACATAAACAATAACAAGACAAATCTTCCGATCAATCAAATTCTATATTTATTTCTTTCAAAACATTTTTTAGATTTTGTCATAAATCGAATTACCATTGTCTTCATTATTTCGGCCCTCAAGTATTTGTTGTTATATAATTACACATAATTGATAGTCGAGGAAATACGCGATTTTAAAATAAGGATTGTGTTACTCGTCCCTATCTAAGCATCTGTTATAATCTGTGTGACCACAGTCGTCTTAGCACAGACAAAAATTCAAGATGGTTCTCTAATACCCACAATTTAAACATAGCCGTATTCATAGACCATGGTTTTTTCCAATCTCAAAAGATGTATGCTTCATTATCAAAGTAGAGATAACTCGAACCTACATTATACAATACAATAGGGAACCCAGAAAATTCTTATTTATATGATACTCTATCATCCTCGAATTCTTGGTTCCCTTGATTCGATGGAAAACTGGTTTTTCGGTAGAATGAAGTTTTCATTTACTATCACAAAAGTACTCACTTTTGAGAACTATTTTTTTTTTAAATTTCTCTAATCATTACATTGAGACTGCAAAGATGCTTTATCTCGGGACTCTATCCAAGGGTCAGTCTAGAGGACTTTGTTGTGTCCCATTCAGTGGAAGTTTATCCAAATGGAAAGAAATGAATTAGTAGTATGTCCGTTTCCCTGTACCTATTGGAACATCATCAAGCCTATTATTGCATAGGTAAAAATAACATAATTTTGACAATTTCCCTAACGAAATAAGGCAAATTTTATTATAGATGATGTTTCATATTTTTGCATTTTCTTCTAGTCATGTTAAGTTCTTACAATCAAAGGTTATTTTGTATATTGGTTTTCCTTTCAGACCTTTTTTAATCAAGTGTCCATAATTTACAGCTAAAATTTACAGTATTCGCGTTGCAATGTTGCAATTCGTAGTGATGTGTGCGCTGAAATTTCTCTATCTGACATAGTGAATAGAAAACTTCTCCTTATTGTCTCGTATTTCCACTGAAAAGCTTTTCAAGAGAAAAATTAACTTGTTTTATAAATATGTAATACTATGTAAAACACTGAGATTAAAACAAACGATATATATTCCAATGAAGATTACATAATATTTTATTTTTGAAAAGTAAACATGTTTATTTGTATTTTAAACATTTTATTACCTCGCTTTCTTGTCTGTTTGTTTGTTTTTCTGCTCTATATAAATTTTCAATCGAATTTAACCGAATGAAAACTTTTACTGCCAACAGATGGCGCTACTATAAGTTGCAGTAGTGCTTTTTTAATTAATTTTTAATGAGCTTTTATTAGTTTGCTTTCTTGTCTATCTGTTTATGTGTCCATTTGGTACAGATTTTGCAATCGATTTTAAACTAACTTTCCAATGAGTTGAAGACTTGAAGATTTAAATAGCTCATAATTGCATGGCAATGCAATAATAACTCGCTTTCTTGCCTATTCGGTACACATTTTGTCATTGGCTGTATCTTATCGGAAAATTAGTTTAAAATCGATGGTAAATACAAGATTAAAGTTTCCCTCACACAAAAGATTAAAAAGCAGAAAATAATCATTTCAATAAAAAATGCGTTAGTTTACGATGCTTTTAAAATGCAGTAAAAAAAAATGTAAAATAAATTCTTCTAGCCTCATAAAGATTTGTAATCCCATTTTAGAATTCACAATCACAAATTAACATTCCAATTCCATATTATTACACCATACTATCGTTCACTGATGTGTTTTCACATTTAAATAAAATTTATCATTTTTGTAATTGACAGCTGGAAAAATTTCGTTTCATTCTGACATCTAATTACTGCTTATTCGACATTACATTACAGTTTTGATGGAATTCAAATGCTTATTTATTTAGAATTTTCATCACCCAAATTCTTCTGCGAGGATTTTGGACCTGTCAATTAAGAAGCTTTGAGTAAATTAATGAGGCAAATAAGTTTAATAATTCGGACTCAAAATCATCAGATTATATTCAAATCCATTTTTATTTTACAATCCATGCAAAGAATGTCTCAATTTCTTTCTACTTTCCTTAATGATCGTAATTTCGGCAATTAATTATTTTTGACATCTCATAATATATTAGGATAATCGTAGCTGGCCATAACTGAGATAGCAGCGTAGACACTAAGCTAGTTTCAGATAGCTTTCAAAATTTACACGGATCCCAGTACACAGCTCATCAATCCAAGGCGAACCAACTGACTGCCCCCTTGCTTCGCCGGCAGCGCTTTCATATAATCCTGCCAATCAAATGGAATTGGAATGCTGATTAGCTTTCCCCACTTTCTCAAGTTGGTGTAAGCAACACATTAAGGTGAGAGAAAATCTATGGGACGCTGCTTTCTCGCATTGATTTCAAGGCCTCGGCTTCCGTGTCTTAGAGGATGATCAGAGAATATGTTTTAAAAACGATGGGGGAAAAAAAAGGTGGAATTACATTTACCTGAGTTGATTCAGATAAATATATTGATACATCTCATATAGATACACTATTGCTTGAAATATTGGAGAAAAGTAATATATCGCAGAAACAAAATCCGCAATCGTATTTAGGATACGTCTATCCTAAAATATTTATTGGTTTATTTAAAATAAGCACATACAGAGATTGATTCCATTTACAAAGTTTTTTAATAACACGGAACACAGAGATAGAACAAATTAAAACACATTTAAAAAAAGGACAGCAACTAATGAAGATTTAATAAATTATGACGATATAAAAAAAAGGTTAACTCAAGATTTCAATTTGCCACCATTCGCGTAGCAAATTGTTGTCAGCACTATTAAAAAAAACATTTGACATTTGATAGTTTACGATTAGTAAAATTGGAGAATTACATGATAAAACAACATGTTAGCGCAAGCTTTGAATTAAATAAAAACACAATTTTTTTTCTTTAAATTGTTATATTTTTATTGAATCGTAAAATACACAGGATAAGGTTATATATTGTCGGAATTTTCAATGAACATTTTGCATAAATGTGGCTGAATTTCGTTGATGTAGGTTGAATTTCCTACTTCAATGCACGCATGCTTGTGGGTTTGTTGGCATATACTTTTAACTTCAAATTACCCCATCAAAAGAAATCCAATGGTGTGAATTCCCACACTCTAGGGGGTCAATACTCAAAATTTCGAACTGGGACTGCCAGACATTCATTATTTTTGAAATATTGTTCTACAATGTAAAAGCGTTATTCTATCGTGGATCGCTCCATTTTCACTAATCCTAAACTATCAGGTATCAAATAGTTTTTAATAGAGTGTTTTAACAGCACTTGATGGCACGAATGGCAACAAATTCAGATCTTGCGTTAATTTTGGGTCACCCTTTATAATTATATTTTTATTATTTGTTTGTGATTGCAATTTAATCTTTGGCATCATTGATTGTAGTGTAATATTTTTTTCTTTTTAATGAATAATCTACTTACATTTAAACCAAATCTGATAAGAGCCACAAGAGTTCTAGAAAGAATGTTCTTTAAATTATTCAATAATATTATATCCTTCCACTTTTATTAATAAAATGCCTCTTCATTAACTTTATCAACCAAGACTTCCTTAGAATATGAGCGTTCAATCATTTTATTGGTTAGCTGAACCTCATGTAAGAAACAGTTTCAATAAAATGTTTGTATCACAAATTATTACGACTGGATAACTTCAAATAACTCAATAAGGCGTCCAACCTATTGACTGGCTTAGGATTAAACACGATTGGTGATTGGATAAGTGAAGAGAAAGGACGTAATTAACCATGATCAAAAGAAAATTCTTGTATAGCTTTTTTTAGCTGCACTCAGGAGAAGCGGAAGGAGGAAATATCCTACCCAAAGAGATTTTGTAGCTTACAATGCATATTTCGGTTTTTGGACAGCTAATTAATAAATATTTTTTATGGGTCATTAAATGTTTTAACTTAAATAGTTCACGGTTGAATTAAAAAATTCGGTTAAAAAGATGGTGAAAAAAGCTGATTTTTTTTAGATACTGGAGGTAATGAAATAAAAAAAAGAAAAGAACGAAAGAGTTCTACGGGGAAACAATATTAGTTCCATGACAAAAGCAATTTACGTCAGATGCATGAGCTGTAATGACTGAATGCCCAAAATTAAATTATCGATAAAATGAATGATGTTGTTAATTGCTAAAGGTTTGATTCCCTTGACTGATTCTTCTTTTTTCTATTCGAAAATACAATTATAAAATAAAACGTTTTGTTAAGAAATCATGACAATGATGTATCATTTATTGTATGGTCTTGCATGTCCGCAAATATTTTTCCGCAGTTAAGGATACAAAAATTTCTTTATTAGAAAAAGAAAATATACAGAATTTCAGTTAAAATTATGATTAATAGAAAACAACACCTTCAAAATAATGAGATGTAATGATGCACTCCTTTTTCACTTTTACAATAACTTAGTTTTAGTTATTTTCCGTTAAGAGAGTTTTTCGAAGGAATTTCTGATATTAAACAAAGTAAAATTGCATTAGAGTAAACGATACATAAAAATTCTGTAAATGATCTATTTTCACATCTTGGATTTTAATAAGTCAAGAAAATAATACGCACTGTTTACTTTAAAAATTGCTTTGGGAATTTTTTTTCGAAAATTCATTTTTTTTTCTTTAATTATACATTTAAGAATTGGTTATTACGTTAAAATTACGGAGTCGGAAGATAAGAAAAATTTCTTTTTATTTTAGTTTTTCGATAGATTTTTATTTTTGACAATTTAGATTATACAAGTAGTGTTTGTATGGAAGAATTAAAACATAATTTCTCAAATTAGTCTGACTTTAAATGATGATGACTCAAAAGAACATTTTTTTTTCAAAGCAGAGTATTTATGAAATTTTAAATGGCATTGCCTAACCGCTTATTGAATATTCGACTTTTTTGTTGCAATATTCCAATAAAATTACCCATGTTATTTTGGTAAAAAATGATGCCAGTTTATAATTATTTCGCAACGCAGAATAACTTTCCATATCCAGATTTCAGTTTTCATATTATGTAGGTGTCGGCGTTGAATATATATTCTTAATCTTATCCGTACTAGTTGAATCCATGCGGATGCCCATACAGACTATCGCGAAGCAGCTCCATAAGTACAATAGTATCCCATAGATAATCAAGAATATCACAAGGTGATCATCAATAAAGTCCGTCACATTAAATATTTCTAGATCACCACATAGTAGAATAACCCTATTAGGAAGTTCTACTTGAACCTATCCATTTGTCACAGGATCTCAAGTACATTGACAAATGCTTTAATGACCTTAAAAGTAAAACTTCATCCTTATATTGAAGGCAAATAGTCTTATTATTTTAGTTAATTGCAAAAGTGTTTTCTCTTCTCCAGCCTATACTGCACCAAATCTTATCTAGACAGCAAGAAATTACCTGATCTCATACAGCAACAGATGTTAGAAATACCATTTTTGCAGATGGTTGGAAATTCTTATTCTACTCACCATACTCACCAGATTTGTCTCCTTAAGACTACAACATGTTTTCATCGATGGCTCTTACCCTTTTCCAGCAACACTTCAGCTATTACAAAAAATGTAAAGAGACTGACTGAATCACTTAAAAATGTGAAAAAAAGTTTTAGAAAGATATTAACTAATTGAAGGGCAGATGATAAAATGCATAACTAGCGATGGCGCGCACTTTGAATAAATCATTTATTACCTTTCTCCCAAAGTGGAATTTTTTCTTTAAGAAATATTAACTGGCAGGCCTAGTTTTCTTAATAATTGCAGTAATAGCAAGGAGTAGTGCAGCTACTGGAAGTGTTGCTAGCAGTAGCAATTGCATGTAGCGTTGCAAGCAGCAGCGGTAGCAGACAGTGTTACGAACAGTAGAAATAGCAGTAGCAGCAGCAGGTAGTATTGGTAGTAGTAGTAGTAATAATGACAATTCTTAGTAAATTCTGTCAATATTTAAATATAACGGAAAAAATGTTTTAAAAATTTAGGCTTCAAAAAAAAAATTCAAAATCATTTGCCAAATTTTCTATGCAGTCCTCTTTCTTCGTATTAAAAATGTAGAGTAAAATATCGTCAATTAATTTAAAAATTGAATTTTGTGACATTTTATATTTCTCTAATAAAAGAAATAAAGTATTTAAAAAAGAAAAACATATGCATGCAGTTACATTGAATCAGGCATTCAATATTTAAGAGATGTTTTAAATTAAGAATTTATTGCACCATTTGTATTGAAAATACCCGAAATAAGTAAATTGGCAATCAACCAGTTGAATAATTTAAAATTAAAAACATTGTCGTTTGGTTATTTTAGTGAATGAAATTAATTAATTAAGGACAAAAGATTAAATTTTTTAGATATTTCCTTTTATTTTTAATTGAATTGCAACAAAACGAGAGTGTGGAAAACCTCAGACTGTGTTTTTTTTTTTGTGGAAAGTACAAATCATATATCTTTTCTTAACCATCTATTTAAAGATTTTTTGTTTGGTCCACTGGAAATTATAATTAACGTTGAAATTAAAAAGATAAAGTTGAAAAGAATTTAAATACATTTATATATTGCAGACCATATTTAGAAAAAGGAAAAAAAATCTATGTTGATACAATCTAATACAATCAGATCAAAAAGAATATATATGAGATATGGAGTGATTAAATTACCAAAATTAAATTTTTATTTGAGAAATATCACTGATGCTTGTTCGTCTTGTGATATATTTCATTAAAATAGATAACACTTAAATTAAAAAGATTAAGTTGAAGAGAATTCCAAATCATTTTTCATATGAATCATTTTTTAGGAAAAGAAAAAAAAATATGCCTTGAAAATTATACAATCAGATGAAAAAAGAATTTATATCGGATATGAGTTAGAATGATCAAGTTACAGAAATGACATTTATCAAAATGTCCCAGATAATTGTTCATCTTGTAATATACTTCAAAGTACTTTCTTTTCTGTTCTCTTTCTGTTAGAAAAAGAAGATTTTAAAGCAAATATTGCCCTCCTTGATGATATAAAATTTGTTCCTTTATATGACGTGTGAATGTGTAAACATTCTTTTAACAATTAAAATAACAAAATAAAAATAATCAGAAACACTTTTTCAGTTGATAAGAAAAAAATAATGCACCGATTCAGAAAATAAAATACACTTGAGAAGAAAAAAATAATGTAATGATTCAGAAAATAATTTACTAATCAAGGAAAAGTGACATCAAAATAATTATACATTGCTTTAAAGCCTATTAATTCACTTACACATTATTAATTAAAATCCCTGAGAGTTTTTTTATCAACATTAATTAAAACATTAAAATATAGAAAAAAAAACGCTCGAAAAAAATGGCATAAAAAGCCCCTTTTATCATTTAATTATCAACATTTAAATTTGAAAAAAAATCTGGGAATATCTCACGCAATATTTATTTTAAAGATTCTTTTGTGAAATCTATTTAAGAATTTATTTGTCATCAATTAAAAATACCTGAATGTCCAAAAGAAAATGAAAATACATTTAAAATTCTGCTTATTAACTTGGTTTCAGTAACTTTATCTTTGATGAAAATAAGAAAAATCTTTTCTGGTTTTCCTAAAACATATGAATTATTATATTTATTCTCGAGTTAGAGAATTATTGTCCGAGAAATCATTTAATTCTTTTTTTTAAATATATATGCAATTCTGAAAAAAGAAAAGAATTTAACAAATTTATGCCAAAAAGGAATTTAATAAATTAGATAAAAGATTGGGAATTCTATTTCCGGAAACTACACTTTCAGACCACAAAATCTTCTACCTACAGTGGCTCAAAAAATTGGGAGTATATCTTACTTTTACTTGATAAATCCGACTTTCAATATAAACAACACATTACCGGGAAGTGCAAGCATGTTTTTATTTTTACACATAACAAATGGTTTAATTTAGAGTAAAAATAAAGAAAAATCAACGATAAACTTCTAAATTGAAAAGTTTCAGAAGCATTTTAAATAAACAGTATTTTGTCTCAAAAAGTTGAGAATACACCAATGAAATTTTTGCGATATCACGCATAGGAACAAAGTGTCACTATTAAATTGCATGTCTTTTGGCTCTTATAATGGCCTCTAAACGTCGTGGTACCGATTCAACCAATTTTTGATGGTATCTGATGATATTTTACCCCATTCTTCTTGCACCACTTGTTTTAAATGGATTTTGTTTCTATTTTTGTGTTTTTGGACCACTGCTTCGAGTATGGTCCACAGATATTCAATGGTATTGATGTCGTTGTACTGTGGTGGTGTGTGTAACTGATGTTTCCAATGAAAAAGACACCATGTTTTGAAGTTACGTGCATTCTGTTTGGGGTCGTTGTCCTGCTGGAAAATGGAATTTCCATCTGAAACCAAATTTTTAATAATTTCCTTTCGATTGCTGCGACCATAAGGTTCATCTAACTTGTTGCAGGAACTTTTCAAATCATAGGCAGAAGTGTAAGTGCTGAAACTGTGCGAAATGCCATTAGACAAGCTGAATATAAAAGTAGCATTGTTAGAGAGAAACCGTTCATCAGCTTGAAAATTCAGAAAAGGCATCTGAAGTTTCCAAAAACTTATCTATTGAAGACCAATAACCTTTGGGAGAAAGCTGTATTTAGTAACGAAAGAAAACTCAATAATTTGGCAGTGACAGCCATCGTACAGTATGGAGAAAGCCTAATACTGCGTTTTATCCAAAAAAATTATGTCCTACTGTTAAACATGATGGTGACACCGTCATGATTTGAGGTTGCAAACTTTATCCTGGGTAGGAAATTTAACTTTTATATGTGGCATTATGAACTATATTTTTTACTTGAATATACTTCGCAGCAATCTAAAGGAAAGTGCTAAATATTTCGATTTGGATGGAAATTTCTTTTTCCAGCAGGACAACGACTCCAAACAGAATGCACGCAACGTCAAAATATAGTGTCTTTTTCATGGTAAACAGCAGTTACACACACCACCACATTACCCCGACATCAATACCATTGAATATATGTGGGCCAGACTCGAAGTAGTGGTCCAAAAACACAAAAATAGAAACAAAACCCATTTAAAACAAATGATGCAAGAAGAATGGGTTAAAATATTTTCAGATATCACCAAAAATTTGTCGAATCGGTACCACGACGTTTAGAGGCCATTATAAAAGCCAAAAGACATGCAACTAAATACTGACACGTTCTTTCTATGCGAGATATTACAAGAATTTCATTGGTGTATTCTCAGTTTTTTGAGGCCAAATTCTGCGTATGTTTATTTAAATTGCTTCTAAAAATTTTCAAGTTAGAAGTTTTCCGTTTATTTTTCTTTATTTTTACTCTAAATTAAACCATTTATTATGTGTAAAAATAAAAACATGTTTACACTTCCCGGTAATGTGTTATTTATATTGAAAGTCGGATTTATCAAGTAAAAGTAAGGTGTACTCTCAATTTTTTGAGCCACTGTATATTTAGTAAAGAAACGAAAGCAGTGGATTCCTTATGTTATTGTTACTTCAAATGATCTTCGAGATCTGTATTTCACCTTTCGAATTAGCAATATAAATGCACAAATACAACCTTATATTAGATATATCACAAATTTAATTCATTATTGTAGCAAACAATATAATAGCAGCAGCACTTTTTAGATTTACTTTTAGTAATTTCAACGAAGTTGAACAAAAATGTCTGTCTTAACCACTAAACTGAGAAATAACGTCATGAGTTTGGTTTTCCTTGAACATTTTCAGGTCAATCTAAAAATATTTTTTTGTAATTCAATGCACTTTTAGCTCCTAGAATTTTTTTTTCAGAGGGAGAAACAAAAGACTAAATTTTGTGACATAATTTGTCAGATTAATTATTATTTTCTATATCCACAGAAAGTTAATGAAAAATTGACGAAATAAACTTGACTTTGATTATTCATATTTTCTGTCGTAATTATGTTGTCATTCTTTACAATTCGATCATTTCGTAATTTTTAATCCATTGTTAAGTTATAATAAGTTTTTGTTATTTCTTATATAATTTGTTGTTGTCATTGGAAGTGAAATTTCGGAAGCAATTCCTAACTGAATACGCATTTTTTAAATTACGTTTTCCTTTTATAAAAAACTATAAACCATGCTTTTAATTTTAAAGGATGATTAGCTATTTGCTGCTTTTATATTCAAATAAATGTTAAAAAAACAGACGAATAAAAACTTTTCTGAAAACGATAAAAATGTAACTTTAAAAGATAAAAATATAAATAAACTTAAAGAGAAAATAGAAGTAATTTGAAATCATTCTTTTTGTAAAAAAAGGGAATGCATGTAGGTGTTTATGAAGCTCTAAAATTCATTCGCATATTATAATAATTAGTAATCAACTGAAACTTTAGAAAACTCGAAAAGAATAATCCGCTCAAATATAGTTCAAACTAATTTCCATTTCAAGTAGAATAGATGAATAATTTTTTTTGAAAAATGCAAGCTGAAGGTAACTGTTTTTAAATTTCATTTCATTGAACTTTAAAAAAATTCAATCATGAATGAGTTTGTTATTACTTTGAAATAAATGTTTCCTTTTAATTTTCAAAATGGAGCTACAGTAGAAGTTTTTGGAGACAGTAATAATTTAAACAGTAGAATGTTTCAGATTTTGATTATTCACAAAAACATTTAATTGAAGAAAGAAAATATTTAAAAATAAGTATTCTAATTGAAATATCAAAAAATATTAAGATTATTTGATGTATGGATTATTTTACAAATGAAAGAAATCATGCTTTTTCGAAAGATTTACCGAATTAGTGTGCTGCAAAAAATTCAAGAAACTTTTCAAAGTTGAAGGATTTTTTTAAAAAGATTTTTTTTATATTTATTTTTAGTTAAGTAAAAATTTAAATTTTCAAAGTGATTTTATTAAGGAAGTGCTTTAGGGTAGAGATATTGATATTTATTTATTTATTTTTTCCCCCAAAATACATATAATGGATTTTTAAAAAATTCGGATAATCGTTTTGGATTAGGATTTTTTAGGTTATTGAAGTTTAAATTAATCTATTCTTTTAAACTAGTTACTTAATCTATTTCATAAAACGTCAAAATATGTTTTATATCATCAATTAGCATTTTTAGACAAAAAAAAAAACATTGCTTATTTTACAATTTATCAAACTATTGCATCTCTGATGATTTTATTTCATGGAGTTATATATTAAATTCTTTAACGAAGATATATGAGTAGAGATCAGGTGAAAAACCAAATGAAGTTGACGAATTAAAATATTCTTGAATGCATATTAGTGGCACATTCAATTTTTATTTTATTATTTACCCCCACGCCATTAATTAGTTATTCATATAAACAAAATATTTCTTCAGAGAAAAAAATAAAGAAAATTTTTTTTAAATTATTTTTTATTACAATTTTTCTGTTAACTGGCAATGTAATGTGTTAAATCTACTAGAAATAATGCTGATTTAATGTGGTTTAAATGGTGAAATGTTAATACTTGACTTGATGCCAAAGCATCTTCTTAAACAGACAAAACCAACTTGTATGATCATATTTACCATACAATACTTTTCTAAATAAACGACGACCTTAAAAGGCATTTTTATCAACGTCTTGAATATTTTGGTTCTTATTTTTATTCTGTGGGCTCATATCCTAGATTGTTTTAAATTTTGTTAACGACTCAAAAATGCTGAATTCCTTTCTAAAGCATTTGTTTGTATGGAGAGCTGAAATTCAAGGAACTTAAAAATAAAAAATGGAATATTTAGTGAATATTCAATAGAAATATTTCATAGGTTGAATCGCGTATTCTTTAACCAGCATATTCATTTTGACATTTTATAAAATATTTTTTAACATAATATGGATTTAATATAACTCATGTCGCAGTTAATATGCATTATATTTAAAAAAAGAAATTGCTTCATTGGAAGTAAGAAATTTACCAAAATTCTTATTAAAATTAAACTTTGCCAAAACGAAGAGGAGAATTTAAATTTATAATTAAAAAAACATTCTTTAAATAAAAATTACAATAAAAATAATAAAAAGAAATACAAACTATCAGAAAATAATCCTCTTATCGAAAGACAACCATAAACACGTTTAAAAACATTTAAATTTCCTTTTTAGGAAAGAGCATAGATCAAATATTAAAAAAATGAATTATTCTTTTGAATGAAAAAAATGAATTATTCTTTTGAAGAATAATTCATTTTTATTTTTTTATTGCAAACCAAAGACATTAATTTACATTTCATGACATTTACATTTCAGACATTAATTTACATAATGTGAAACAACTTTAATTACGAAGTATCTAATACTATTTTTAGATTATATATATATATATATATATATATATATATATATATATATATATATATATATATATATATATATATATATATATACACACACACATACATACATAACAGTTTTCTGTTAACTTTAACATTGTTTTTACAAAATAATTGGAATTCCTTGAAAAGACTCAAGTGAAAAATTTTACAATAAAGAATTCATGGTCCTTTACTTTATTTTTAATAAACCTAATTTTTTAAAAAAAGTTTCTTCTATCATATTGCCCACCAGTCTACATATTATTGGTCAAACAGAAAAACATTTCTTTTTACAATTTTCAAAAATGTGTTTACTTTTTAAGAATAAAAACGCTTTTTTTAAATAAAAGAAATACTTATTGTGTTTTAAACTCGATGTCTTGTAAGGAATTAAGCATTCACAAATGCAGTTTTGGTTTAGAAATCATTTCTATAACCAAACTAATTAAAAACAAAAGCTTTACATGTATAAAATTTTTAAATTTCAACAACCGTCATTATTTATTTTCCAGCGCAGGAAAGATTAGTTTTTGAACAATTCCAAAAAATTGGGAATTCCAGAAATTTTTAAATCTCTTATTTTTACTCACTTTTAAGAAATCACTTTTTCAATTCCGCAAATTCCTTGTTTAATTAGTTTTGAAATATGCTCAGTTACGCACATGCAAACGAATTTGGAAATGACTATGTAAAGTTATAAAAAGAAGTACATTTTAAAAATTGTTGTTTGTTTCATTATATCTAGATTTTCTTCATCTTTGAAAAATAAATGTAAACATAATTTTTTAAAAAGAAAAGCAGAATTCATGCCTAATTAATTTTGAATTAAAAAATGATCATTTTATTTTTATTTAAAATAGCGTTTTTCACATTATTTTGTTTTATATATGATACATTTAAAGAAAATGAAGTGATGAATTTTTAGATAATTATTATTGATAAAAAATTGTTTTTCTCATCAAATAAATTTTGAATCTGCTTCCAGGGTATTTGTAAATGTTTTAAATAAAACATATTTGAAAGAGCAATAAAATAAATTTCATAGTAGTTATTAATATACTGATGTCCAATTTTAGTAACCATTTGAAAAGATTGAATTTTTGTGGTTTTCAGCATCATTAATATTTCATCTTTTACAGCTTAAGTATACATTATTTCATTCTAAAAAGCTATATAATGATATTTACAGTGGAAGTCGCAATAAAAATCAATTATTAAAAACGAAATTAAAATATTTAAAAAAGCGCTGAGATTTTCTAAATCTGTAAACGTCTTGCTTAATATATGGTTGATAATCTGATGTAGATAATAGTATTATAGTATATCTCCTGGAGTAAACCACACTTCTTTTTAATTTTGATTTTATTACTTGAAGTTTTTTTTTTATTTTAAAGTTTCTTTACTCTATTTTTAAATTGTTTAAGATTTCAGTGGTGTATCGTGGGAAAAAAAAATAGCGATAAAAGTGGAATGTAATTTTTTCACATTTAAATACAATCGTTAGAAAGAGTTAATGTAGGATACAATTTTAAATTTTCCAATCATACTTGGCTTTAAAAAATGATCTAAAACCAACTAGCGTTTTGTATCTTGTACATACCCAAGACTCGCACCCTAAACCCATCTCCCCGTCGTTAGACCATTGTAAAATCCATCCTATTTCCATTTCTTTTAATAGGAATTAAATTGTTTTGCAAATCTTGTAGGCACATTTTACTCGAGTTTGCAAGATGAAGCCTTTTAATCTTACTGAATCACACATACATTATTACATTGGAAAATATTTTATGCGCGAAGATTCAACAAAAGTTTAAATATATTTCAGGAATTTACATTGCGTTTAATACTTTAAATTATGCTTTCATTTTCTGATTTCCTAGCTGAATGTTTTAAGATTGGTGTTATTGAACCATAATGAAAATCTTTGATTTTCCACATCATTTAGAGATGAAGGATTTAGTATTCAGATCCTCTTATATTAACATAGTTATATATTTTAACATACTCGTATGGTGAAAATATATAAATATATTTATATATTTTTATATTAACATCTTAAATATATCGTAATACTCGTCAAGGGAGCAGAAGTTTTGCTAAAAAAATTGCAGAATTATTTTTTAGGTTATTTATTTATTTAAATAATGTAATAATTTTTTAAGGAATATGTTTTAAAGTCCCAAATAGCACATAATATATAACATATCACAAAGTTTGTAAAAGTAATATTATAAAATATTTCCCCTAATAATGAATAGCATAAATGTTAAAATATTATAATATCATGCAGTATTTTTTCATGATATAGAGAAATGTTATACAATTCTGTATAATATTTTACAGTATAGAATAGAATTATACTCTATTGTATAGTATAATAAAGCGCTATAGTATATATATAAATTTTAACTTTGATTTATTTCATCAGGGGAGGCATTGTTTTCATATAAAGAATGAGCGATGCATCAGTCTACATCGAGACACAAGGGTAAAATCGGAAGAAATTTTTCCCTTCAGTCATTTTAATGAGAGATTTAGATAAGGATTTCTTTGCCACATGTCTATTTAGTAAAACAAAACTTAGGTATCTTTAAAAGAATGCTGCAAGCATTCGGAATTTTTATCTCTTCACTTGGAGCGTGAGGAAATGCTTAGTTCTTAGACTACAGTTTTATAGTTTGTATGAAGAATTAATTAAATAAAAAGTGGGAATTGGATCAGGAAATAAAAGAGCATTTTGAAAGGAAATTCACATAGACTAATTTAAGATAAAAATTTGGAAATCAATTAAGATTTAAATGATCAGATTCTTTCACTTAAATCTAACTGAGAATAAAATGAATTTTATTCTTTATGAGTAGATTTGTTTCTATTATTCTTTAGGTAAATTAGAAATTAAATTGTTCTATTTTCTACAATTTGTCTTTTCTTTGTAAAATTAAAACCATCTATAATACTTTACAGACTCTTAATGAATAATAACCTGCACTTTGCCTTCCATTCAAGAATGGTTCCTAATAATTACGTAACCGTTACACGATAAATTATTCAAATATTTTTTAAAAATATTTTATGGTTGTTCTTTTAAAGTTTTCGATAGAATTTTGAGAGTTTTGTGTCGATTAAAAAAACACAAAGGAAAATCAACATTCAAAAGTTCTCATTTTCCTCTTACCTTATAGTGGTTTAGAAAAATGAAATACTTTTTTTTAAATTCATAAAATAAAGAGCAGCCCATAACTGCCATTTCCTTTCTTATTTCATATATTTAAGATATTTCCTTTAAAATGAAATTCATTTGAGTAAAGCCATTTTGGAAATTCCCCCCAAAATATTTTGCAGCAAAAAAGTAAATTAATTCTGAAAATTGGCGATGGTTTGGCGAAATGGAGCTATTAAATTAGATTGCTACTCACTAATATCTCATCAAAAGGGGAAATGTGTCATACGAGAAAATTAGGGTTGATATAGAGGCTTTACAAATCATTTAAAAATAAGACTAGAGAAAAACGGCGTTTCTTGTTGAACATTGATCTGAAAGAAATTAATATTTAAAGGGAAATTTTTTAGGAATTGGATTTAAAATTAATTAATTATAGAGATAATTTGATAATTTAATCAGAGATGCTACGCAATTTTTGGCAGAGTAAATTATTTTTGAAAAATTTGCTTTTAGATACTGTTCAGATAGATTATGTAAGTACATCTTAAATATTGACTTAAATGAAATTTGTGGACATACAGAAATTCCAATTTTTTGATTACCTAGAAATTTGAATTCATCTATTACATACCTTACCGTAAATATTAAATATTTTTAATGCAAGAAACGATTTATTACAGAATCTATTATCACACCCATACTTTTTCTGTACTTAAAAACTTAAACGATTAATCATCATGTATAAAAAACATTTTATCATTTTTGCTAGATAAATTACTTTCCTTTGTCCCTCATCAATTCATTTTCCTGTCTAATTATTTATAAATCTTAAAATTAAGAAACTTTTTTTTGCTGCAGAGCTTGCTTTTTAGCATATTCATATCATTTGCCTCTAGTTCACCATCCAAACTTGTTTCTACTTTTTGTTTCCGTGCTTTGACCACCTTTCAGGAGTCTAATATGCTTGGGATTCTGTTTTCTTTTAAAACAGGTGCTATAACTATGTTACCGTTAAAGACCGAAATCTGGAGAATGTCGACACTCACCGGTAAATGTCAACATACACCAAATACCTCGGTGAAAGACCGAATATTTTACTATGTTCTTATATATTCGGGCTATCACCGCTGTATACCTACAATCACTGACATGGTCTGGTAGTGAATGTTGAAAAAATATTTTTTTTTAAATCATTTTATCATTAAAACATATTATGAATGGTATATGTCAAAATAGGAGAACGCTATAATAATTAAAATTAAAAAAACTATAATAATTAAACTATTAAACTTAAAGCTAATAAAATTATAGTAATTAAACTCTTAAACTTAAAGCTATAGTATTCAACTTAATTATGTGATTGACGTTATACTATCTTATTTGTTAACACAATTTAAACTGTCATGGCACTTTGAATTATCCTTGCTTTTACAATTGCATTTAGTAGTGAAACATTTCTTTTTGCAATGACAGCGTGTATAGCCTTCTCCTCCAATTCTCGAATTAGCTGCAGCGACTTCTCTCAGTGTCATTTCTTGAGAAGAAATCTCATCTATGGAAAGTAACTTTTCTTTACAAATTACAAACTGATTACGGGTATAAAGCTGCTTGAGGATACCATTTTTGTTTGCTAATTTATAAAAGTAGGAGTCTTCTATTCCAACAACAAGCGACAACACATTTCGGGCATCTGTACGAACATAGTCAGGGAGACTGTCATCAGAGACTTGGTCGACATCAGGGAATTGTGTTCGCACAGTGGGTCGCCTCTCCGCGGACATCGGCGTCTCGTTTCGACCTCCACCTTAGCATGTGGGTGATTGTCGACATATACCGGTGATAGTCCGAATATATAAGAATATAATAAAATATTCGGTCTATCACCGAGATATTTGGTGTATGTTGACATTCACGGTAACAATTATAAAAAAGGTTTTTGTCTGTCATGGTTTTTACTGCAATGACTCGAAATACCTGCATCTTCATTTGGTGCTAGAGTAACTCTCACCAAAACATAGAGCATAGTCCCATATTTTTCTACATAGATCTAATTTTTCGGTACAATCAGTAAACATTAACCTTGTGTGAACTTTGAAGCTTATTTGTATTATCTTGCAAATTTTCAAAAATCAAACGAAGCACCATGTAATGATTAAACTAACATTATTGGATAACTGTGCATGCTCCTCAGATGCATGCATAGTATGGAATAAAAACAGAAATTAAAATTAAGCCTTGTAGATAGTATCCAAAGAAAGCCATATCTTTATTGTCAATTTAAAACGCATGTAATGGTCACAGACATATCATTTAGGAATTTCAGGAAACAATAAAATGATTACAATACGAGGAAACATTTTAAAAATCTGTATTTCGAAAGAATTTTGAAAATTTTCGTATCGTGGAAGGAAACATTTTCGGTATTAAGATAAAAGTCATTAAAAAGGAAATTGTTTTTTTTGTGATCTATAAAAATCATTTTCTTTTAATAATTATTTTATAAATTATTGGCAAAATCACAGCAAAAGCAAAAAAAAAAAAAAAAAAAAAAAAAAACTTCTACTTGATTCTTGTTACTTAATTAACTAAATTAAGAAATAATTATTCTTAAAAGTTCAGAATGAACTTTTTAAAAAACAGCTGAATTAAAAATAGAGTTTACAATGGAATGTGGAAATTTCATGCTTCTACTACTCGGCCTTCAGAAAGATGTTTTTGATACAAACAAACAAACTGATGTATACCCTCTCTCTCTCTCTATATATATATATATATATATATATACAAACTGATATATCTACATAATAGATAGATACAAATACTGCGACGGATAATATTTAACCTGCAAAATATGAATCAGAAGTCTTAGGAGGATTCTAAGGGAAAACATTAAACTCGTCTCACAAAACCACGTAATGAATTTAAAGAAAAGTTCTGAAATGGATGAAGTGCAAACATATTATTAAATGGAAATAGAAGTTCTAGAAAAGATTTGATGCTTATTAACTCTAGTTTAGACAATATGACATCAATATATATATATATATATATATATATATATATATATATATATATATATAATGATTTTTTTTATCTAATTTAAATATTAGTTCATTTCCAAATTTTTAACTTCATTCTAAAATGTTCTCTTATTTCCTGATCCAATGTTGTTGTTTTTATTTAATAAACCCTACACAAGTTCTGTAAAACTGCTGAAATTGACAAATTCCCACACTCCGCGTGAAGGAAATAAAATCTATCATCCTCAGCAAATTCTTTTGAAAGATATATATAATTCCTTTACCTAAATCGACATTTGTCAAAGATTTTCCTATCAGAATACAATAGTATAAAATCACTGGGGGGAAAATATTTCGCGCTCTTGTCTTGTGTTGTGGACTGAAGTTTTTGTCGCTTTTTTTCTTGTAGATAAATTATGCCACCCAGGATGGAATAAATCGAGTTTAAATCTCTCACTCTCTCTCTCTCTATATATATATATATTTATATATATGAATGTACAGTGAAAATTTAATCGAAATAATATTTTTTGAAAATGAAGAAGAGAAACCTTATCATCACTGAATTATTTTGGGGTCTTGAGCTTCCACATGAAATAAAAATGGCCATATCAATAAATCTATTGAGCTGGAGAAAATCTGGCGTTACTTTTTTAAATTAGAGAAAATACAATGAAGTATTGTTTTTGTGATTTCTCTCGAAAATATGAGAAAGGGGGAATGTGACCATTCATGACATATCTAAGGGCAGTGAGTTTCCATATAAAATAAAAAGAGATGGGCGAAATCGGTAAAGTGGCTGGTCCTGGGAGATTGCCGAGGCTTTTCTTTCATAGAGATTGCAGAATGATCATTTTTGAAATTTCTGTTAAAATGTATTAGCGAGGATTTACTTTCAATTAGAGCATTATAATCAACTCAGTTTTGCTAACCAAGCTGGAATCGGAAGACGCTTCTCTCTATGAGTAATTCGGCTCATACAGTGGCTAACAATCACATTGTAAACATAATATCGTATGTTATAGGCTGTACTATTGTATTTTCAATATGGCAAGGGTATTTAAAGAATTCAAGGAATTAATATCATTTATCAAAATTATCGCGTATTAGCTAAACTTAAATAGAATCCATTCAACCAAATTGAGTGGCCATGTAAACAAATAAAATGTCCCTGGAGTCAAATAATTTATTTAAATGTTTACAACAACTGCACCTGGCAATAACTATGTTGATCCAATAGAAATTCTTAGTCCTACACTGATAAATGCTCTTTATTATTATTCTTCAGCCGATAAGAAGTTGATTCCGGGCATATTGCTACCTTTTAATATGATAAACCATTTTTCATGCTTTATTAAACACCGAGTGTAATTCATTTACTCGGAAAACACAGTTCTCATCACTCTATTTCAAAAATTAAATTTCGGAACATTCACTTAATTGAATGCTTAATTAGGCTTGTTCGTAATATCTTATCTCTGGATTAGCACCCGTAGCACTGTGATGGCTTAAAGAAAATTCTCAGGGTTAATAAGTTTATTACTTGATTAAAAGACATGGAATTTAAATGCGTTGACATGAGATGCCACTTTAAGTCAGCGAAATGAAAATGAATGTTTTTGTTGTTTATTCTCATTTATTATTCTGAATTTAAAAGGGTGGTGGTGGTTCAGATTTTTGGAGAATTTCATCTTTCTCTGGGAGACGTATTCTAATTTACAACTGTTAAATTTTCTTATTATTTGGCTTGATTACATTCTGAAGCACATTTTCAACTTAGATGCAACTGCCATTGTTTTAAGGAATATTGAATGGAATTAAGTACTTTAAATATTTGATTCCTTGGGGATAAATTCAGTGAAAAACAAAGAAAGAACAGAGGATTGAAACAAAATATATTTTACTCGAGACTATAAGGAGATTTGACAAAAGAAGATTATTTTTGATTTGAAATTAATTCTAATTTGTGGTAAACACTAATTTTTCAGATTTTTAATATTAATTTTTTGTGTTTAATATTAATTGTTTCAAACATTTCGAATAATTAAGTATTTAGACTCATATCAAGATTTGTTTTTTTAATCAACATCTAAGCCTCCTTCTTTATTTATTAATTCGAAATATAGTCAAATATTAAATAAAGTTTTTATTAAACTAATGAAGAAATATCAGTAAATGGATCAATATTATTATCAGTATTATAGCAAAAATGAACCTGCTTTATATAAAAATATATTTTGGGTTCTATTTATTAGAGCATATGCAAATATATTTCGACGAAGTTGGTTAGATATGAAAGGATAAGATGAAATGTAGCACCGACGTCTCCTTTTGCAGTTGCAAAATCCTTTTAAATTTAAGGAAGAACTTGGAGTCTTAAACGAAATGTGATTTATATCAGAAGAATACTAATGAATTTCCATGGTTTTATAAATTTATTAAAATACTTGTTTGAGATGGACGACATTCATATGTGGATAAGACTCACAAACATATAAAAAATGCAAAATAAGAATTTTCAGATTAGTTCAAGTAAAATATTTTATGGAAAACCAACCTTTTTAGAATACCATCATAAAAATTGCCGATGTGGCACAATTTTTCATTCTCCTGCCTCTCATTCACTCGACCACAGCAGTCTTCTTTTTTTTCGCCAGAGGGCGCTGTTTGATACAAGGTATTTCCAACTGCCCATAGAACTCGAATAGGTTTACCAACTCTGCAACTTGTACAAAGCTGTAAAAAAACTGAATAGGCGCATGGAAGAATCTTAAACGTTTCAAGTTAGTGCCACAATATCACATGTGGTTATATAGTTGCCGCTATTAAATTACTAATCCCAACATTTTAAAAGTATCTCCTACTTTGAGCAGGATTTAATTTCAAATCACCAATTAAATAATTAATATACTGTGAAATGAATTTTAATTATAAATAAAAATTATTTAATATAAATGAGGTCTTTCTCCTTTGATCTTAAAACCGTTAGATGTAAACTTTATTTTTGTCACTGTGATGCGATGGTTTGTAGTTTTCTTTAAAAAATCAATCTGAATTTTGTCTAACGTATATTACAGTTATTTAATTTCAATAATTTTAGTAATAAAACAGTTTCTAAAAATGTACTTTTATTAGTAAGCTAAAAAGCTCTCATAAAAAATAGAATTTGACAAAAATGATACAAATTTTGCAGTGAGAGAATTCTATTGATATTTTCACCCTTATGAATCGTATAATTCAGTGATGTTTTTAAGATTATTCTTCCACACACACACACACGCACGCACGCACACGCACACACGCACGCACACGCACGCACACACACACACACACGCACACACACACACACACACACACACACACACACACACACACACACACACGTACATATATTCATATATTCATGAATATTCAATAAAGTAGCTGCTACTTTCCGATATTCAAAAAAGGTATCAAGGAGCTTACGATCAATAATTTAAATAGTTCTTTGATATATATATATCCATGAAGCAAATAAAGTTGTTTTATATATTCCATTTATTTTTTTAATTCCCATAGATAATACTTATTTTTTTCTTTCGTATTGACCATCCACCATTACAAAAACTTTAAACCTGGCAATTTTAAATAGCGAAATATTTTCTAATAATTCCATAAATATATCTTTTGAGATAGTTAAAGGATTATTTTTCTTATGTGCAAACCTCAATAAAACTCTCAAAAATTCATTTTTGTATCAATAAAATTATTTATTGAGGTGTACATATAGCAGAATGCATGAAAAATTTAAAGCCCCATTTTTATTTCTAAATAAATTAATAATATCTTTTAGATGCCAAAATAATGCAGTTAAAAATAATCAAAATGAAAATTGAATGTCAAACATAAAAAGTCAATATATATATATATAACAAGATTATTGTTTGAAATAAAATTGCTCATTTTCAAAAAATATAAATTTCAATAATTCATTTATTTAAAAAAAATGTTCTAAATTTTGACTTGATAATGTTTATGGATAGTCATAAAAACGTGAATAAATTGCGAATTATATGAAAAATTATTCAAAAAATATTGATAATTATGTTTTAATTATTTCTTAAACCATAAACTGATGGAGTTTAATGCCTATTTATTGTCAACTGCTTACAGAATTATTTTCCGTAACATCAATAACATTATATATTTCAGTAATCATTAAACTAAACATGCAACATTAAAAGCAACATTAAAATACTTATAAAACCAAAAATTTTAATATGTAAAATTAAATTAAATTGGTAAATTTTTAATTTATTTTCTAAAAGTAAAATGAATTTTTAACTGTGACAGAAATGCAATATGTTTCTGTCTTTAATGTCATCAAAAAGACATTTTCACATGACAATTATCAAAAAAAAAAAAAATGCAAAGAAAATTTAAAATTTAAGGCAGGTACGTTTATTTAGTGATATAAAAAAAGTTAAAGCATATAAATAAATAAGTGCTGTAACGAAACTTGCTATTAACATATATAAATAATCTGCTCACATAAAGCCATATCTGTTACTAGTCGCCTTTGGCGACCATCTTGTTCGCCCAGATTACTGATTTTGTAGGGTGTTAAATGATAATTGATACCACTAAAAAACACATAATTGTAACAGTTGTATCAGTTTACTGCAAATTAATATATATATATATATATATATATATATATATATTAATTTGCAGTAAACTGATACAACTGTATAAATATATATATATCATAACATTTAAAAAAAGATTGAGTGTGAAATTAAATTAAAAAGTATTATCCAGATTAAGCGGAAAATTATACGCAATTTAAATTAATATCATTAAATATAATGTATTGATATTATTTTGTGAATTAAGTGGAAAACTAAACTTAATTTAAATAAATATCATGGAAAAAAGAATGTATTTATTCCTGAAAAATAATTGTTTTGAAAGATATGAGCATCAATTTTCGGTTTAGCTACAGCAATTACTTATCTAGCTACAGTACGCCTATTTTTGGCTCGATCAAACTTTTTATTTCTTGATTTCTTATATATTATCTTTCCTTTGATTTAATGGAATTCGACTGAGTCCTCTTTTGGGCATACAATCCCCGACGATCCCTCCAGAGAAATTCTAATAATATTTTGCAGCTCCATTAATTAGCTAAACGAAGAATTAAATTATGTGCAACTGTATAAGGATTTAATGAAGCATTCTGAAATGTTTGTATAACATTTTGTCTGTTGCCATTTCACAATAAATGATACGAACGATTTCTGTACCACTTACGTTAGTGTTTTATACATAGATATTTTTCACTTTAATGTACACTTGAACAATTTAGTCTACATCAAAAGTGAAGAATTTCACATCTTTATTCTTAAGATGTGAAGAATTTCACATCTTTATTCTTCAGATGTGAACAATTTCACATCTTTATTCTTCAGATGTGAACAATTTCGCATCTTTATTCTTCAGATTTTAACAATTCCACATCTGGATATCAAATATTGTTGAATAATGATGAGCTCTCTATTTGATCACTTGACTAAATGTTATTATTGTTTTATTTCCAGAAGCTGTAAAATTCAGAAAGAAAATTATCAGACCTTGTGTTTAATTTGATGATTCCAAAAATGTCTTTTTTAACAGTTATCGTTAGATTGTTTCTATGTTTTCAATTCAGCTATTTAGTAAAAAAAGAATCTTAAGATTTTATATGAAACATTTCTTCAAATGCATTCTTATTAGAATTAATTTTGAACGAAAAAATTTACCAGAAAAAAACTAAAACGTTTATCTATAAAAATAAATTAAAATTGTGGGTTAATATCTATTTATGTTGTTGCCATTATTATTACAGTTTTCCCATTTCAATCAAAATTTGTTGGGATAAACAAATTATTTACATTTTCTTATTTAAGACACAAAAATTAGTTTTGTTTTCTTAGTTTAGGTCATAAAAGATGTTTTCAAAAAACTTGCCAATTTAAAATTTGAAATCTGATGCTACTGTACAAATTACTAAATGGAATTTTTTTTGAAAAAAAATAAAACTTTTTAAGTTTATAATAAACTGAATAACTAAAACTTTATTTTCGGCAAACAAATTATTTCTTTTTTTCATCCTGTCGAGGTTATGTATTCGAAATAAATTAGTTTCTTCGTAACTGTGTTTATTATTTCAACCTTTAAAATTCTTTCCATTATTTTTTTAACTAACGTCTGCAGTATTTTAGCAATTTTTTTCATATATTAAGTAGAATTTTTTTAAATATAACTTTAAGATGTCTTAATTAAATCATCCGTTGAACCAAGAAAAAATATTAATTAATTGTTAGACATTTTAAGCTACATAACTTAATTGAATAGAGATTTTCCATAATCTCTTTTCTTGAGGTAAGTTCCACTTGGGAGGAAATCAAATTGAAAGCTTTTATTTTGATCGTGGTTAATTACTTTCCTTCCCATTATTAAGCCAACAGACATACGAGCCTAATTTTAAATCAGCCAATTGTTTACAAATCGCATTCTACATAATGGATAATACACCTAACTACACAACAATATATATATATATATATATATATATATATATATATATATATATATATACACGTTAATATATCTTAAACATGAAAAAAAAATCAAATCAGAATATAATAATGTTAATTTCAATAGTATTAAGTGTATAAATATAAATTCATTACAAATATACTAATAAAGGTACAAATAAATAATTTCTAAATAGAACTTTAAATCAATACTTTCTTTTTAAACATTGTATCCAATTTCCCAATAACGTGGAAAAATACTCCAAGCTAAATATAAAACTTTTTTTTTATTTAAAAGTTACTAATTGAATGGACCTGCTGTAATCATGTTTATATTGGTTCAAATTACACACAATAATTTATAATTGTTATTAATACTTATCTCTTAATTACTTTATGCGTACATTGTAAGTTTTTGTATCCATAAAATTAGTTGATGATCTAATATTAAATTCAAAAATATCATTTCATTTTTTTAAAAATCCAATCATGCGTTGGAACGATATTTTACTGTAAGAAAAGTATTTTGAATTTAAAGAAATTGCAGTTTTCAAATTCAATTGCTAATCAATTTAATATTTGAATTCATTTTTTGTTAATTCTTTTGCAGCAATCATGCATTCTTTATTATTAAGTTAAATTCAATTCTTTCATTTAAAAGTTCTAAAATACAGCTGAAAATTGGATATTTTTATAAATTTATCGTACAATTGCAAATTTATTTTTAATTTTTAATTATTAAAAATTAATTTGTGTTTATTAACTTAAGTATTGTTTAGATTTAATTGCGAATAAAATTTTCTAAGTTATATAAATTACTTTTTTAGATTACCAAGATATAAAAAAAATATTAAAAATTTCCAAATTTATTCCAAATTGAATTGTAATAATTAGAGAAATTACTTTTTACTTTGAAGCAATATATTTAATTCTTTGATACAATACAGGAAAGCTAGATGAAAAATAATTTTTTTAATGTCTTAAATGAGTTTTACATATTTTATGTTTATAAAATTGGAATTGTATAATCAATTTTTAACATAATGGGTTTTTCACGTGTAAAAGTTCTGAAAATTTTGACAATACAATGCCCTTTAATTAAAAATTACTCCTCAGAAGCTGCGCTATCTAGAAAGAAATTTAGAAAGTATTAATTTTTAAATTATATAATATTTATAATCATAAATTTAAAAATTTATAAAAACTAAAAAAAAAAGTGAATGAATTTTGATTTTAATTGTAGAAGTAAGGAAAAATTATCGAAAATTTCACAATGTAAAAAAATCAAGATAATAATCTTTTTCAAATTATAGAAATGTATAATTATATTATTTGCATTTTAGTTTAGTGATTGTACTTTTAATGGAATCTGGAGATTTTATGGGTTGGCTTTAACATCCGCATTTTTGATAAAAAAAATTAAATGTAAGAATATTATCGATTCATAATATAAGAATTGCGATAGAATGAAGATCATTATGATCCGTGCAGTGGAAGCAAGGGGACCCATGTTTTCGGGAACATATCTTTAATGATCATATTTCACACAAAGCAAACACAAAAACGAAAGACAAGACATTAATGAGAGCATACCTTAACAGAACAGAATTTCATCTCTTTATTTACAATCGCAAAGCACTATGGGATGCATACCTAATACAGGCATCGTCATCTATTCAAAATTGAAGACAGAGTAATGCAACTGCTACAGAATATTATAAATAGATGAAACAAACCTAAAATATTTATTATTGGAATAGGAAGAGGGGTAATACAAACTAGAGTACTCAAAAAAATTAGCAATATATTAAATATACATATATTATTTGCAAGTTTGAATATTTATTTTTAGAATTCTAGAATTCTAATGGAATGGAATTTTCTCTACTACGAAATTTTATTAGATTACTTAAAAATGGATGTAATGTTGAAGAAAGCTATTCTTTTTTTGTATAATGATTTGCGTATGGTATGGGAACTCTAGTTTGAGAGGTTTCTATCCCTGGATAAAATATATCTGTTTTACACTGTTTCCTAAATCACAATGACACATCACAAAAACCAATTTGAAAAGCAAAACATAATAATCATGAAAAACTTTTCAACAAATTCTGTCATGAATTCATATTTTATTCTAAAATAAGGACGACAAAACAAAAACTCTTAAAAGTGCAGAAGTAATAGAAGTCGGTGCTACAGATCTATGTTCTTCAAGATGGCGCTGTTGAGCATCGTCTTATATTTGATGTAAGCCTTGCTTGATTTGTATGGTAGACAACAGAACTTATGATTGGAAGACGCCGTTGTAGCCTAATAATTTACTATGCATTTGTATACAGTTTCAAGTAACTTTAAAGAATAAATAATTGAAAAGGGATTATGAAATTCATCAATCATTGGACCCCATACGCAACAAGCTAAAAGTAACAATGCATATCATAAGAAACAAAAAAGTAAATAAATAAATAAAATAAAATAAATAAATAAAAAATAAAAATGAATAAATAAATGCATAAAAAATAAAATATACATTACATTAAAATTAAAATACACCGCAAATGAGATTAGTATTTCAATTTTCACAAAGCCTTTATTTTTGAGCCTCATGTTTTTATAAGTTTTGTTTTGACCTCAAGATTTAAGATAGAAATTATTTTTCATTTTTAATACATAGATAAAATAGTTTCTAAATTCTTTTTCATGCTTATTATTCTCTTTGAAATAGTGACCACATCCTTTCTGAAAACTAAACGTACTATGTCATTCTTTATTTCCTTTTTTATGGTTGTTAGACAAATTAATGCAGGATCTCTGTTATTTAAGGATTTATTTATTGCCTTTTATACGAACCGTATGGCTCTATTAGCTCTTATTTTTCAAGACGTCTTATTAATCCTTCTTTCCATATTGTTAGGATTTTCCAAAATTGTTATGAAAATATTTTTCGAAAAGCGTTTTCTCTTTGCATCAGGTATGGAGCCGTTTATAATGGAGATAATTGTTTTCGATGGCAAGTACAGTCGGTTGGAGCAAGTTCTGAAGAATATGGATGATTCGGTAGATGTCTAGATTAAAATGTATCAGATTTTGTCTTACAGTCAATGTAACAAATGGTTTTGAATTGTCGTGATGATAAACAACTTGTGGTCGTTTTACCGATTCTGGCCTTTTATCTGCAATGATGGTTTTCAGTTTAACAAACTGATTGCAGAATTTGACAAAACTAATGGAGAAAGGAATTTGTAATAGATAGATAAAACCTCTCCAGTGCCATCTTGGCATTTTTTATTCAGTGGTGTCTTTCTTTTTAACAAGCTTATTGCAGAAATTGACAAGATTGGCGAAGAAAAGAGTTTGTAGTAGATAGATAAAACCTTTCCAGTGCCATCTTGGCTATTTTTATGCAGTGGTGTCTTTCTTTTTAACAAGCTGATTGCAGATATTGACAAGATTGACGGAGGAAAGAGCTGGTAGTAGATGGATAAAACCTTTACATCTTGGCCATTTTTATTCAGTGGTGTCTTTCTTTTTGACAAACGATCATAACAATCGTTGCAATATCTCCACCTTTTATAAAAGAAATGGAGCATAATATGTTAGAAAGGCTACATTTGCCTATCCATATTGAGCAGTGTAGACAAATGTTTTAAAAGAAACAATGTCCCAAACGGACAAAATGTAGATTGAAATGTTTCAGAAATGCTTCATTTGCTATTCATATTGAACGTGCAGAAAAACGTTTTAAAAGAGGCAATGTCCAAAACAAACAAATTATAGTTTGCAAAAAAAAAAAAAAAATCACTGAGATTGAAACTTTTGCTCTAAACGGCTAATGAATAAGTCTGTTAATTTATACAAACATAGTTAGTTAAAGTCATTCTTAGCGGAAAGAACTTGTGGAACCCCCTAACGGCTTTGAGCTATTTAGCCGAAAATATTTTTGCAATGAAAATTATCATACACATGAACAAAAAAATTGCAAAAATAGAAATAATTTTCCACTGGAACTTAATTAACATTTTTTGAAATAAAGAATACTGATAAAACAGAGAGTTTCTTAAAAAGGCTTACTATTTTAAGCCAAGTTTCTGTGCTTTCGTTGGAAATCGATTCTCACAAAAATGATTTTTTTCTTCCTTTAATTAAAAAATGTGGCGAGAAATCGAGATCTTGAACAGCACGCTTTTGCTTCAGAGCCAATCTAAAAGTTAAAAGAAGAAAATACATTTATTTTTAAATAATAATAATGAAAAAATGTTCGGTAATTAAAATTGTCTCGTAAGCAGAAGTGAAAATCGTTATCTTTAGCTCTTATTTTTGAAGATGCAAACGGAGGAACATTGTTTTAAATAACAGTCGTGTTTTCAAAAGATCTCTTATTTTTTTTAAATATTCTTTTATAGAATATTCAGTATAGAATTACGAACAAGAATTTTTATATGCATTGCTTTTTCGAAAAAATGATTTTGGATTGCAGATTTTCTTTTAATCTGGTCTTATTTTAATGCCACAAAATGCATTGTAATACCTTGAAATTCTGTTAAAGCTTATTATTCATAAGTATATAATATATTCAGAAAAATTGGATTCGAAATTCAATTTTTAACAATTGCAATATTCGATGTCTGCTAAACAATCTGAACTGAAAAAAAAAACGATTTTAAAACTTTATTTAATTAACAGTTGCTTTTAAAAATGTATTTGCAATTCGATTAGATCTCTTTAGTTTGTTTTCTTCAGAAGAATTTTCATGCTTTAATCGTCTGATACTTAGGATCTCAATACCAAAATGCTAATATGGATATATGAAATTGATTTCAGAGTTTTTTTTTATTTAGTAAGATATATTTCTAAAAATTTATAAATTGCTTGTATAATTTAATGATATCTCTCAAAGGATTCATTCAATATTATTAGGAAAGAATTTTTCCGGTGTGAAAACGATTTATTTATCCTTTCATTTGATGAACTTTTATGTAATTGTGACTGGAATCATTAGGAATACTGATCTAAAAGTCGCTTATGTTCTATGAATTTTTCATAGAAATATAAAAGAAATTAGTTATAGTTATGTCTTATGAATTATAAGATACTAAATCATAACTAGGCAAAAACAAAGTATGGCCGCCAAACAAGTGTAGTTAAGCGAATTTGGAATTGAATCTAACTCGGTTATGATTGTGAAAGTATGTTCTGAGAAAATCTAAGAAATTCTAATCCTAGTTAAATGTAATGTCTAAATTTATTTCACCTAAATTTTTGTTTAGATAAAACAGACTTTAATTATTATCAAATCTATATTTTACAGATTTGAGTAATTTTTTTTTGTATGTTATTTTCACAATTTGATAAATTTACAATTTAAGTTATTAAATTTTTGTTTAGAAATTATTTTATTGCTATAATGGCTGGTATTTTGTTTAAAAAAAATAAGCTTATTGCATTAGTTTTTAGTTAAGAATTACTCAAAGATATATTAAAATTCTTTTCTAATATAGTTTTAGAGTTCGATTTTATAATTTGAAATAAATTAAAAGAATTCAGGCATACAAATTAGGCATAAACGAGCCCTCAAGAACATATTTGATTTTAAATTATATTTCATCGTTCTTATTCAACTTACTGAAACGGATTATCAAATCTCGATTACTAAATTATCGAATCGGAGAACTGCAAAGACAACTGATGATTAATATATCTAACACCAACGTATAGAATGCAAATCTACCCATATCTCTTTCATCTTTTATGCAACTACAGACATTAAAGGATAACTTTTTTTTTGGAACAACTGTTGTAGGAAAATTTTCTAGAATGTGGTCCATCCTTTGTTTGGCTCTTGTTCATTTCTGCAAGCAGCAGAGCTCGAACACCAAATGAATGTCCCTGTTAAAGAGAGGAACTTCATCCTTCCGTTCAACACTCATCATTTTATTCTCAAGCTTTTGAATAGAAGAATGTGTCAGAAATTTTCCAGATGTTGTTTTGTCAACTTCGTAACGACCTCCAAGATGAGGCCATGTTGCCTATCAGAATAATGCAAATATATACTTTAGAATATTTGATTTCGAAATGGATGAATACACCATTATTTTGAATTCTGAACTGTTTGAGTTCAGTATCTAACACACTATCTAACCTCTACACCCTTTACTCTTGTGAGAATTAACATACCAGATTTATAGATGCTTACAGGAGTGTTCAAATGAAAAGGTACAAAACCACACCTTGGGTACAAATGAAGACTTTATTCAAAGTATACACCCTAAGACTGAGCACAACGATCCCACTGATTAACGAGCGGAAGGATTCTTTGTTCCTAGAATTTATGTGGCCTGGACGAGACACAGTCCTTTGCAGCATCCCTGAGTTCGCCGTCCAAGGTCCGCTATTTTTTGAATTCCTCGAGCGCAGAAGAACCATTACTCCGATGAGTACTGTGAGACACTCCGAAGATTTCGCAGGTCCATCAAGAACAAAAGACCGGGGCTACTCACAGAGGGTGTGGTTCTGCTCCATGATAACGCGCGTCCATATATCTCTAGGGTCACAAACGCGGAACTGGCCAAATTCAAGTGGGAGCAACTCGACCATCCGCCTTACAGCTAGGACATGTCACCCTGCGATTTTCATGTGTTTGGTTCCCTGAAAAAACATCTGAAAGGGAAGCGCTTTAACTCGGACGGAGAAAGCAAGGACGCTGTGAAGGGCTGGGTCTCATCACGGCCACAGGAATCCTGGGAACAAGAAATCCTTCGGCTCGTTAATCAATGGGATCGTTGGGATCAGGGCTATGGTATATACTTCGAATAAAGTTTTCATTTATACCCGCAGTATCGTTTCGTACCTTTTCATTTGAACCCCTCTTGTATTTAAAATTTTACTTCATAGTTATTATCTAAAACAGTATTTTAGCTATTAGTTTATTATACTGACTGACTTATCAATAAGAATACAGATTATTTCCCCCTTCAAGAGCAGCATCAGATTGAATAAATTTTGTTTAAATTTGCTATGAATAGAAAATTATTTAATATATTGAGCTTTTTTACAAACCAGACTAAAACAACACTAATTCGTTAGTGAGGGTTTAATGATATGAAAATTTATATTAGTAGAAATCCACGCTTTTGTCAGAAGCGTTATCACATTTTTAGGTAATCGGAATATGTTTTCTGAGCTCTATATTCACCTTTCAGAGGTGCAATTTGTATTGTTTGAATTTTTATGACGAACAGCTCTCATGTAGTTAATATTTATCGCCAAAGTCGAATGAATTGGATAATAGTATTCTGATGTTTTCTGA
Organism: Argiope bruennichi; assembly: GCF_947563725.1. Taxonomy (NCBI): domain Eukaryota; kingdom Metazoa; phylum Arthropoda; class Arachnida; order Araneae; family Araneidae; genus Argiope; species Argiope bruennichi. The sequence goes on along the minus strand of NC_079159.1, from coordinate 49,643,653 downwards.
TGATAATTAGGTGAGATCTAAAAGTGATGTTACACCGGTATAAAGATCATAATTAAAGTAAAAAAAAGTAGAATTTAAATAGCTATCAAAGAACTAGCTATTCAAAAAATTCTTCCAAAGGCAATGTAATAGATGCAAAAGATGCTAAAGATTTCCAGTGACAATTTAAAAAAAAGCCATAACTAAAAACAAAGGAGTAGGCATAAAAAGAAAAGGTGTAGAAAGTCAAAGTGGATCAAGCAGAAGAATCTACATAATTAGCTTTAAATTGGATAGTCGTATATCGGAATCCACATTCTGAAGAAAATATTTATTTCTTTTTAAGGTGTATGTACACACTTGAAATTTCAAAAATTGTTCAAAATATCGAATATTTTTTTATTGCTTAATAATGTTCTCTGATCCTTTAGCTTTCAAACGATACCAAGATGTTGTCAATATTCAAAATATTTCTCCAGGTATAATTATTTTTCTTGAGGTGCTTTCATTAAAAACTCTAGTTACGGTGTTTTTAAAACTCATTTTATGAGGAATGATATTTTTCCACTATGTTGCTTCATTCAAACAATCATAACTCAACAAGAAATGAACCAAATACAGTTATTTATATATCAAAATAATCTGTATGAAATAGCTGATGTTTTGTGTATCAATCAAAGTTATATGTATAGAAATAAATTTTTAATAGCTGTTTAAAATTTAAAATTACAGAAAAAATCTCACTTTTTCTATTCATTGTTGATGAAAAAATTGTTTAAAAAATACTTTTCATTTTTATAACTTGTTTGAGGCAGACAACATGAAGACTAATATTAGGCATAATTTCCAACTAGAATTGTGTGTCTGTACAAATTAGAATTTAAGATATCATGTTTCAAAAAATAGGCTAATTAGCTCATTAAATATTATTTAATTAATTAATAATTAGTGTAATATGGTTTTTTCTCCCTGAAATGAAATTAAACATATATTAATAACCTACTGTGAAAAAACTGGATTTTTAAAGTTAAAATTTTAAAAAAAATCTTCAAGTGTGTACGTGCACCTTAAAGAAAGCATTTAAACTAGTCTGAAACATCCAAGGATTGGAAATATGTTTGTTAGAAGAGTGGAACTTATTACTAAAGGGATTTATAAATTTCGTCAATGAATTGTAAAATGTAAAAATGGTAACATACATCTTATAAACACATGCCCTATTTGATTTGATAACCATTCTTCGCTGATATGTATTTCCCAACGTCATGTCGGTGCACTATTACCAAATGTTCACTAATGTATTGATGTTGTAAATATTTAAATTTGAATCTAAATTACTATACTTTGCATTGAAATAGTTTAAACTCAGATTTTTTATTACATAACATTTTTTATTACAATTTTTGAGAAATGAAGATCTATGAGAAACAAAAACAAACAAAAAAAAAGTCTTTAGATTATTACAAACTTTTTCTGTCATCGACATTTATGACTGCCACACAACTAAGAGTTTCTCAAAAGAATTTAACAAAATAAACATTTTAGTTTAAAATTTTTAAGTGCAAGTAATACTGAAAAAAATTCTGAATTTTAGACAAAAAACTCAAGAATTAAAAAAAAAATTATTTGGAGGACCTTTTTAAATATTTTTCCTCCAAAACATCAAAACTTAACATTTGAATTAACACATGCAGCACGAACATTAACAACTTAACATTTGAATTAATATGCAGCATGAACTATATTTTGCTAAAGATTTTTACCCGAATTCGCAGAAATGAAAATTTACAGAGAAGTAAAAATAGAACGATTTTTTTTCAGATTACAGCAAACTTTTTCTGTCCTTAACATTTATAACAGCCAAACAACTAAGAGCTTCCACAAATAATTTAACAAAATAGCCTTTTTAATTTATAATTTTTGAGTGCAAGTAACGCCAAAGATATTGTGTATTTTAGACAAAGAACTCAATAGTTTTAAAAATATCTTATTTGAAACATCGTTTTAAATGTTTCTCCTAAAACACCAACTTTTAACATTTTAACTAACACAAATTCTTTGAATATTCAAAGCGAATTATATTTCGTTCTTGCAAACAATCTTTATCCTAATTTGCAGAAATGAAAATCTATTGAGAAACAAAAATAAAAAAAAGATTTTCTTTTAGATTATTCCAAACTTCTTCTGTCATCAACATTTATGACAGCCAAACAACTAAGAATTTCCCAAAAGAATTAAACAAAATAAACACCATGTCAGTTCTTTTTTATTTTTTTTGTTGTTAAGTGAGTGGTAATTAGTTGATTAACACTTTTTTATATAGCTTTTATTTGGATTTTTTTTTTATTTTCCTCACTTCCGAAGTGTTCCCAAAGAAAATTCTTTGCAGATAGTAATTAAAAACGTGTAGCTACTAAACTGGATTATCCATCGTTAGTCAACGCATAATTATTCTGATGTTATCGCTTTTTTTCAACTTCAATCGAAACTCTACACCATTTCTTTATTTTTTCCTTACCAGAAATATCAGTTTTGATGTTTTTTATTTCCTTCAGTTAACTCATGTAAAACAACAGGATTTTTATATATTAGTTTAATATGATAAATGTCACATCAGTGTCAAGATTAGTGAGTAGAACATTTTATTTTACATTGACCTTTTTTTAATAGAAAAAAAAAACTGAAACAGTCAACTTTATCAAAAATTCAGCAATTAACTACCACGTTTCTTGACAAATAATCTAATTTTTCTAATTCAATCACTCCAGCTCATGTATGTGACACATTTTTTTTCTGTCTTGAATGCTTGATGATTTGCTGCTAAAATTCCTTTTTTTTTTATCATCTGAAATATTTATAAAGGCAGGAATTTTTTCCTCCATGTTTTCAACGACATATTTTCAATTCAGCCGTAAGCTATCTAAATCAAAACATTCAGGGAATCTCGAAAAAATATTTATTAATTAGCCCTCTCTAAAACCAAATATGCATTGTAAGCTGCAGAACTTAATTGTTCTAGAGATGCCTCGTTACTTTCTTCTGAGAGGTAAAAACGATGAAAGAAAAAAAATTACTATTTTGATCGTAGCTAATTACTTCCTCTTTATTTACTAGGCCAAAAGCTGATTATGATTATTCCTTAGCCAACTAAATGCTTTAGAGATGCAATAGATGAATGCACAAACTTCTTATTTAAAAAATGTCTATTTTATTTATAATGAAAAAACTTTACTTATATTGTTAAAACTATTAAATAATTCATCGTATTTTCCCATGTTTTAATTCTCAAAGAATTCAATATTTTCCTTCGGCTCACATTATTTTAAAAGACATCCTTCATAGAGTGCCTCATCCTCATATTTTTACTTTCTAAAAATGATTGGTTTCTTCTATCTTGTATGAGTATTGTCCTTTTTTTTAATGTTTCAAAACCTATACAACAGTTTTTTTTAATCCAAAATAAAATACTTGTAATGTTGAATAGATGTTTTACTCAACGAATTAAAATTTGACCGTACGCCTTTTTATGAACCATATGTTTGCAGATTCCTTATGGCTGGCCCTGTATAATCAGAAATGGCTTTAGCACCAGTAAACTTTATCAAACTCACAACAAACTCTGTAGATATAAGGGCTTTCTTCAAATAACCTTCTAACACGGGCTGATTCAATATATGACGTCATGGTGTCACCTCATCACTAGTTCTACGAAACATCGCTCGTTAAGTAAGTCCCTTTTTTACATTTTATTTTGCTCGTAATACAAATCTCTCAAAATCAGAGATTCTTTGTAAGAGATGCTTGGTAGTTTATTTCGATTGCAATAGTACGGATTTCACTTGCTTTATTTTAAGATAATTCGCTTCTCATTAGCATTGTTTTGTGATTATATTTTTTTCATTCATTTTTATATAAAAATTGTTAAAGATATTTTTACTTATTAACATTTAACCAATTGCAATTGATTTCAATATTTAACCTCCTAAAATGTATTTTTTATTTATGTTTTCTATGTGTATCTGAGAAATATTCGAGGCCTTTCTTTTTGTTGTAGAGAGCGTACCCGCTGGAAGGTTATATACTTTGATATGATAATGTAAAAATGAAATGCTTTTGTTTTGTTAATAGAAAAGACAGTTCATTTTATAAAAATATAATATAAGAATATGATAAAAACATAACAAAAATCATTTTTAATTTAAACAACTCTTGTTTTTAATTTATATAAATCCGAGGCAATAACCATTTAATATCTAAAAATTTACCTTAATTAAAGCAACATATGCAGCCAGTTAAAAACAATTTAGAGCAAAAATGGGTATTTATGGGTGCAATTCTTTTGAATGAAGTACAGAAAAAATATAATAGAAACGGATAAACGAGAGAATATCTTTAAAATCTTTAATTAATTTTTTGTTTCTATTCACAATTCAAATCACGTTCGTGTAATGATTTTGAAAATTCATAAAAATTCTATTATCTTTTAATGATTGTACAGCAAGTTAATCAACGGTGTTAGTAATTTTTGAGAACGAAACGGGTAATAAGAGATAAAATGCATTTTTTTGTTTTGTTTTTTGTTTGAGAATTTAAACATACAGATGTAACGTTAATTTGTTTATTTCTTCTGCTATTCTAATCTTCTAACGTAACAAAAGCGCATAGTTTTAATTAACATTTTCTTGCAAAACTTTTTTAAGGCTCTGTTAACTTAATCTGTTGCCATAATAAACCAAAAGATTCGGATCTGAAATAATTTTGCTGCTTTTTTTAGAGTATGAATATCAGAGTAATGTTTTAAAAATGATTCAACTCTTATTATCTATCTGTTTTGCATTTTTCCATCTAGCTATAATTAATTGAACAGCGTCGGGAAGAATTTGAATCTGCACGAGATTAATTTTTAAAGTCTGTAGTAATTTTATCTTGAAAGAAAGGAATAATAAAAGCACAATTTCATGTAAATAAAGATAGAAGCTGAGAAATTTTATTCATGTTTTAATTCTTATCAAACGTCCAAAAAGTGTTTTTTTTTTAGTATTTTAATTCACAATATTTAATATCAAAATATATATGAAAAGTGAGTATAGTTAAATTATAGTTTTTCTCTCGCAGACTCCGTTCTTTCAAAAAAAAAAAAAAAATACCTGTCCCTGGATTTTGGACAAGATGGATTGAAATGAATAATAAAGGAATGATATCATATAGTCTTAAGGTAATTTTTACGAAAAAAAAAGGTTGCGTTAGGGAAAAGTTTGATGCTGCTTTCATGTACTTATTGGGGGGTTTACACAACTAAGTCAGATTATGTAAATGTAATTGGCGAAACTGAATTAGCAATGCTATTTATCCGTTTTAGAAAAAGGGATAAATAGGGATAAAGGATAAATAGCAGTGGGGAAGCGCTAAGGAGCAATCTTGTCTTCAAAACGTGTTTTAACAGTCGTAACTTTGGTCCCTTTCAAGTCGAAAAAAAATTGTAATTTAACTTTGGCGATCTTGGCTTTATTTGAAAATTTGTATTCAAGAATGCAATCACATTGGTTTCTTAAGCATAATGCAACTTGGTGATTGTCCCGTAATCTGAAAATCGACCAATAAACCACATATTTTAGCATTATTTGACATTCGATGTGAAAATCCATTATTTTTTGCATAATCATCTGAAAATCTCCAAGTAAATCCGAAAATGCTATAATCTCGGTGAAATATCGACATTTTATATATAATGGAGTGGACGAATTATCCTTATGTGAAAATCGCCAAATAAACAAACTTACTTGGCGCTCTAGACGTTAACTGAAAATCTCTAAGTCAAACTCTGAATGTAATCATACTGGCAAAATCTTGGATTCCTAAGCATAATAGAATTTAATGATCGCCGTATAATCTGAAAATCAGTCAACAAACCCATTATTTTGGCAAAATTTGATATTCGGATGAAAATCCATTATTTTGGCATAATCATCTGAAAATCGCCATATAAACTCGTAAATGCAATAATCACAGCAAAATCAACATTTTTTATATATAATGGAGCTTGACAATTTTAACCTAATGGGAAAATTGTGAAATAAATTCATTCTCTTGGCGCTCTTGGTAAATCTTAAATCACCAAGTAAATCAGGGAGTCATAAACATAAACTAGTTCCATAACTTTAAAGCATTACTACTGTGAAATATCTTTTGTTCTGAAATTTGAAATCTTTTTTCAAAAGTTGAATATTTAAGGCAATAGAAAAGTAAGAAGGATATTCGTTTCCAAAATTATCAACCATCCTAAATTTTATTCAAATAATTCATTTTTGTATTTAACGCTTTTGCCATCAATACATCGAAAAGTCAAATGGTCAGTTTAGGTATAGTTTTGCTAATTTTTCGGACATTAGTTTTCATCATCATAAGATTCATTATAGGAATATATCCTAAAGAAGAAATGCATTAATAAAATCAGGTCGCCTTGAAAAATCTCAGAGGCTATATTGAGGAATGTTAGAACTTAGAAGATGTTATCGCGGCCCGCTATAAAAATCTGTTTAACATTTAAAAAATATGGCTCCGAATTACAATTTCTTACTTCCTAAAGTTAATGCGTAGCAAATTTCGAGGATCTGTGCTATTTGTATGAGCAAGTGCGCGCACACACATAATTACATTCATTTTAATAGTAGATGCATGAAGCAGAATAAATGATTTCTATCAAAATATCAATCCAAATGATTGATGAAAATAAGTGACATTAGAAAATTTAATTAAAATTAAAATTTTACGAAATCAAAAAGCTTTCTAATTCGAAATACAGTAGACTCCCGATTATCCGCGCCTGCCGCACAAAGTTTTTTTTTTGTCTGATTTTTTCAAAAAGGTGCAGTTTTACAGTTAGGTTTTTGTAATTACATAATATATTACAGTATTAAAACAGTAACATATGTATTAATTTTTCTGTGCATCCTTGACGCCTCTCGTAAGTACAAAGCACTTTTCTGTTTTCATTAACAAAATGCATTTGTTAGCTTTGAGTGATATACTAAAATAGTAAGCGTTAGTTAAACATTTCCTGCTGTTTATTTTACGTTTTATTGTACATAAAACAATTTTTCAAAGTTGGAATGACTGTTTTCTATTTTGCTGTACTCGTTATTAGCTTTTTCCGGATTATCCGCGATTTTTGTTATCCGCGGTGGACGTGCCACCCAATTCCGCGAACTATCGGGAGTGTACTGTATGAGCGTTTTTGATTTGTGCGGGACATGTAAGCAATGGAAACTCATTTTTCCAGAATTTTTCAGAAGACAATGCAAAAAAAGCAATTAATTAAGTAAAAAAGTGGAAAAATAAGCATTTATTTTATTTCGTTGAAATCTTAAATAAAAATTTTTTAAAGATATTTCATCAACGTTTATGAGAAACCAAGATAAAGCCAAAATACGAAATCAAAAAAAGAGAAATGGAAAAAGAATTTTTAAAACTTTTAACTCAAATGGAAAAAGATCCTTTAAAGCCAACTTAAAGCAGAGTTTTAATCAAGTTTGCTTAGTGATTTTAAATATTTTCAAATGTTTTATTTTCTTTTAATTATTGTCCTATGACATAATAAACACCACTTTAAGTTAATCAAGATTAAATATGTAATACAAGATAAAAGCTTCGTGCGTTTTTTTTGAAGATCCAAATTTACTGATGGTGCATTCATATCTTTATTTCTTTTATTCTAATTACTGAAAATAGCAAAAGCACATGGGTTTAATTAAAAGTTTCTCTGAAATCTTCCGATTTTTTTAAAAGTCCGGTTAACTGCATATTTGTAACATTTAGAGACAGGAATATATTTATTTGTATTTTTTAAACGTATAAATATGAGAAAAACGTGTTTTAAGTTTTGTATTTATTTAATTTTGCTTTTTGTTTCCAGCTGTTATTAATTGGGGTTTAGTGTGAAGAATTTATATTTAGATCCCAAGAGATTTTTTAACACCTGAAATTACTTTATCATAGCCATAAAGAATAATTAAAAATAATAGTTAAATCTACTAAATATATTCAGGAAGAATAAGAATTATTCTCGCAAACTTCAAACAATAAGTGGAATCTATTTTCCATGAATTTAGTTTAGTGCAGTTTTGAATAACCTTACATGTGAATGTGAAAAAATGGATCTTTGGTGAAAATATCGGCTTTTTTTTTATTCAATATTCTTAAATTTTGAATAGTTTCTTTATAAATAATTTATATTTTTTTCTATGTTTATTCTTTGCGTTGTTATATTCATTCTTTAATTCTTTATAGTCTTTGTTTTTAAGTTATTTTACATCCTTAAACTCTGCAGTTCTAACTTTTAGAAAAATACTTTTGTGAAAAATTAAAAGGAATCTATTGCTTGAATTAAAATCTACTGATTATTTTTTTCCAATTTTGTAGAGTAATTTCTTAACATTTTTTGCAATTCCTGAAAAAAAAAAGAAAGAAATTTGTAATCTGAAGTTTTAAAAATTTTTAACATTTATTTTAATGCTTCATAATTCGAAAAAAAGTCGAATTTTTACATTATTTATCAATCGAAACGCATCCTTTAAAAATTTGGGAGACTTTACTTCCTAATTCAGGAACAAGACAATGAATTTATTATATTATCTGCAAAATTTTGAAGAAAACATTTGATTAGTTTTCAAACTGAAAAGTTTATTACATATATCACTTTTTAGCAAAAAAAAAAAACTGTTTTGGCACACTACAGATTAGATTATTTGACTTATAGCTACCGATGTTGGTACATTTATTTATCTTGGAGATTAGGAATGTAAACCTGGGATCAATGGTTTAGAAATTTAAATTAATTAAAAAATAAGCGAAAGTGTGTTTTCAGCAATTAAGAACAAACATAATCCTGATAAATGATTTTTACACCATTTTATAGCTTTTATAATTGCCCTTTTAATGATATCAATTTAATTGTGAAAAACGTTCACGATTTCGGCAATTTTTTTTGATAAAATTATGATTTTGAATAATTTTTTATAATTGATTTAATTGCTGTTCTGAAATTCAATTTCTTTAAAAAAATTACGTAGTTAAATATTTAATCGCTTGATTTTCTTCCATTGTCGTAAGCTAAAAAAGTAGGATTCAATTTAATATCTGAACAGTGATCATAAAAAAGTGAAAGACTTAGCATTTCATAAAAATTGGAGGGCAGATTAACTTGAAATATATGTTTTTAATAGCACTATGATGCTATGGAATTGACTTTATTAAGATGAATCATATGTACAAAGCAGAGAACAGATTTACGACTGTCCAAATAACACGGATTTGACGTCTATCATAATTTGACGCTGGAAAATAATTTCTTGGGAGATTCATAAGCATTATGTTATGCTTAAGAGAATTAATTGGAAATAATACAGACTATATACTCAGTGAACTGGCTGGTCGTAACAGTTCAAAACATATTTGTTGACATTACTTATTTCTGTATAGATACATAACACAATGAAAGTATTAGGGACACATAACTATTATTTAATTATAAGGCAAACAATATCAACTTGTCCGGCACTTGAAATGGCTAATCACTGCGAATAGCAATAAAGACCAGCTTCAAAATCGCTTTCACCATTATATCCAGCCACTCTTGTCGTACGAAGTATGACCCAATACGACCCCTTCTACCATAGTTGTACTTTTTCAGGGAACAAAAGCCAATTTACTAATTCTACGATTTCTCTACGGTACCCCTCCCCCATCGGAAAGACAAAAGGTGTATGAAAAAGACATTAAAATGTATTCATTTAGAGGATTTTTTGAGTTATTGCATTAACATCAAGATTGATAAATAGCTACAATAAAAAAACAATGTGATATAAATCCTATGTTATGAATAGAGTAGCCTATCTATTGATTCAAGTATATTGCATTTAGCCATGTTATCATGCATAGCTATGACTTTCCTCCTAGATTCTTGGCAAGGAATTGATTTTCGAAATGAGATGCACGGTAGGCCCAAAATGCTTCTGGAAGACTCAAACCACTAAAGCTAGTTGAAGCTTTGTGATGGTAATGCCAATTGTGATTCATTATTCAGTTTAGTGGAACCCCACTGAACAGGTCATTTGCAGTCAAATGCTCAACCCCTTCAAATGATGCGATAAATTAAGTATGATTATATCTCTATGTCTTTGCTCATTCACAATAAAATCAGTTGCCCTAGGCACCTGATCTATTTCAGTTTCATTTTGCTGTATGTTTACTGTTGTGAATGTTCAATTCTTTTGAAATATGTGGTGATATCTTAATAATTGTCTAGAAATTATGAATAATAATAATAATAGTAGAAATTATTATTAAATAATAATAAGGATATTCATTACATTTCATCAAGTTATTGTATTATGAAAATAACCAATACTTGGTAAAAAAGTGTCAATTTTTTTCGAATGATTATAAATGTTTTATAAAATTCTCCGACATACTTATATGGCAATCTGATTTTATTCAAAAACATTGGATCATATTATTGTTTTCGTTCTTGAAATGTTGGTAATCGTGTCTGAAGTTTATTCAAAAGGGGTTTGCAATAATAACAATGGCACATAAGCCTTTTAATATGCCGGCGTCCTGTCATAGGGGTAGCCCGGCTTCTTCGTCATCTTAGCGTCCCGGGTTCGAGTCCCGGTTTGGGCATGGTTGTTCTTCCTGTTCTATCTGTGATATGTGTGAATGTGCCCTCCTGTAAAACGAGGTTGTTTAAGCGAATGAGTGATGTGTGAGTAGTCAAATCCTACTCTTGGCCGAAGATGGCTCTACGATAAAAACAAGAGGCGCTCCCCTTTAGGCTTAAATCCGCTGTCTTCGAACAGCGAGCTTATCCGTGGCAAGTGCCATAAGAAACAGCAACAACAACCAGTGTTTAATATAATATGAAGAAAGAAACTAGGAGCAATCGCTTTGTTCATAATTGTATAAAAAATAAATGACAAAAGTATTTATTTTTTGTTTGGCCCTGGGGATTTGTTAATTGATTTTGAATATATATGATATGCTGGTTTTAAAAATAAAAATAAAACGTTTTCTCTATTAGTTCAACTTTTTCAGTTTTACTGTAGATAAATTATATATTTAAATCAATACAAGTATGTTATTTCTCGAATAGAAGAGTGCTATGAAAGGCAAAGGAAAGAATATTAGCATTAGTTCTCATACAGAAAACATGGGATGAATTAAAAAAAGTACGATGTCATAGGTTCGGCCATGGAGAAAGTCAAGTTTACGAATATCTGTGGAAAATATGTATGAACTTAAAAATGACTAACTATCTCTTAAGTCAGTAAGGGGGTCCAATAAAACATCCTTAATTTATATGTCTATAAAATAGCAGAGCAAAACAGTACAAATTGGAAAAGAGAAACTGTCCTATGAAAGAGGATATAGTTTGCAGGACAAAGAAATACCAATCGTGAATCCTTTGCCAGAATAGGTTTGCTCCCGTTTCGTGTACAACAAATGTTAAAAAAGAACAGTTTCATGAAAGCTATTGAGAAAGTTGGCACTGAGTTTGCAAATATAAGACAAAAATAAGCTTGGAATAAATAGAGAAATTGGCGAGTTGGATATTGTTACGTTTGCTGTTAGTCATCTCATAAATGGTATTTCGTGCATATCATGAATGAGACAAAATTGAGAACGTGGATCATGTTTATCCTTGTTGTCAAAATGACCTGGATAATCTTCCTGTAAAGATAAAATTATGCTGGTTTTATTAACAGCAGGCTTGTTAGATTTAGATGCTTTTATCATAATTTAACCCCAAAATTTCCTTATTCTCATCAAAGTGTAAACCGTTTATTTATTAATTTTTTTGGAAATTCTACCAGTTCCAATGAAGAAATAGTGAATGTTTTGTTCAAGAAATAAAAATAATGGATGACCAATACCAAGAAAGATGAACTATTCATATAATGGCAAACTATTTTTGGGATCTTCAAAAAGGTTGTATAAAAAGCATTCCGTCTAAGATTTACCTTTCAAGTGCCATTCATTTGATTATTGAACTGTTTCTATATCAAAATTTCATATTTAAATTTCACTAATATAATAATGAGTTTTAGCAATCGTCTTTAGAAAGCACCTCTCGTCCCAAGAGCTCGTTATTGTTTGTGGACAAATTTAAATTTCTTGGAACAACCCGATATGCAATTAGGGATTGCAATACCGGTATACCGGGATACCGAATACCGGTATTTTGAGCCATTTGTACAATTTTGTAATACCGGTATTCACACGTTTAAATACCGGTTTTTCGGTATTTATTAAACATTTTTAAAATTGTCTCCACTATATGTTCAGATATCGCGAACATAGCTAAATAGTATACGTTTTTGTTTTTATGTCTCCCTAAGGGCGAAATTAATCAGCTAATTAATGGCTTAATTAATTGCTTCAATCTAAATTAGCGAAACATGGATTATCCCTGAAAGAAAATATTGAATCCATAACGATTGATGGAGCAACAATTATGAAAAAAGTTGAAAAGTTGATTGGTGCAAATCAGCAGTTGTGATATGTACATGGAATTCAATTAGATGTATTATACCAAAAAAATAAAGAACAGAAGAATCCAAATACTGTGGATATAGAAACTTCGGATTCCAACTTTTAAAGAGTAAGAGTGAGAGTGATATTGACAATGAAGATAATGACAATGTAATTGTTGAAGATATTGCTAATGAGGATGAAATATTAACCCATCAATAATTGCTTCCTATAATTTATAAATTTCGAAAAATTGTTAAGATATTTAAACGTTCCCCTATAAAAAGGATATATTACTAAAATATATACTAACTGAAAATAAAACAAAATATATGTTAATATTAGATTCTAAAACATGTTGAAACAGTTTACTCCTAAGGATGGAACGATTTTTGAAACTGAGAAATCCAATCCAAAAAGCAATAAACGACTTAAACCTGTAAATTAATTTTTCAGATAGTGAATTCGACTTAATATGCAGAACCATATCAGCTCTACTTCCAATAAAACTGACTATTGAGGCATTGTGTCGGAGAGATTCTAATTTATTATTAGCTAATGCAACAATAAATTCCATGTTGCAGTCACTGAAAGAACAGCACACATCACTATCTCAAGAATTATGTATTACATTGAAAAATCGCACAGAAGAAAGGCATACCGAAATAAAAAATGTCTTATGGTATTTACATAATTATAATGATTTTAAAAATGAAAATGAAAAAGAAGAAAAGAAAATAACCCATTCAAATCTGATTAAGTTTAGAATAAATTTTCTTAAAATTTTTTACCCCCAAACCTATCGACATTCAGAAGATTTCGGTTGAGTTATCGAAGATTATGATGTCAGTACTGTCGATAGTGAAAAGGAATTGTCTCTTGAACAAAAATTAGAATTAGCGATAAATAAAAAAAATGTCAACGAACCAAAATACAATACAGAAATTAGCTATATCCAAAACCATCCGACGAGAAATTGATTTATTTGAAGATGACGGATTTAGAGGTTTAGAATAAATATATCGCGCATTGCTAACAGTACCACCAACTAGCGTAGATGCCGAAACAGCGTTTTAAACAGCTGGTCATTTTTACACCAAATTACTTTTCAGGCTTAATGACAGTACCATTGATGCATTATGCTTTTTAAGATCACATTTCAAAAATTTGTAATAGTATCACAGACTGAATAGTGATATTTACATTTTTTTTGTGATTTAAATAAATAAGATGTTTCTTTAATTTTTTGTGATTATATACTGTTATAATTTATAAATTACAAATAATTTTTTGTGATATTTACACTCTCTAACAAAACTGGCAAATAAAACAAAGAAACACCTGTGTTTTCTTTCTTTTTCTAAAATTTCGAATACCGGTATTAAAACCGGTATCAAGATTTAAAAAATACCGAATACCGGTATTGGAATTTTGGTCCGGTATTGCAATCCCTATATGCAATATGTCGCAACCCTAAATGCTTTTTTTGAAGATGACGACTTGTTCAAACACGTCTCTTACTGTCAATTGTCAATCATATAGAAACAAGTTTCTGACTATATCAATTTTTTAGGATGTTATTTGGAAGTAAATGTTATACCAGGCAGCGAATAATTTACAACGAATTTTCAACAACCTTAAACTTTGTATACCAATTAAATACTGTTATTTTTCATAAATTATCGTCCCTAAAAAGTTTTGCTATATTTCAATAGCTTTTGTAACAGTTATTTCATTGCAAAAACAAAATTTAATGTTCCTTCATTACTCAATAACATTCGTTATTTCCGAAAATAGACTGCATTAAAATTTTTATATCATGAAAAACAAGTTTATTTTCAGACGATAAAATAAAATAAATTCCTGCCCTTTCCTAAAATAAAATAAATTTATTGAAATTGTTAACAAATTTTCATAAAAATGTGTGATAAAAGTTTTTGCAGACGATACATATTATAGGTGTAATTTAAATGAATCATAACAGATATTTTTTATTATAGCACTAAAAATAAACAGGAATATTTTCAATGAATTATTTTGCATAGTTTATTAAAGAAAAAAATCAATTTAAAACCTATACTCCAAACTAATAAATATTTTCAATAACATTACAGTCACATCTTAGAAATAACAGCTGATAGGCAAAATTTAATGTCATATTTTTATTTTTTTGAAAACATTTAAAGTCCATTAAAAATCCTTGGCCTTAAAACATGCATTGACCTACATTATTAAAATGACTTTCATATAACATTTGTGCATTGACGATGAAAGATTAAGGTGAAAACTGAAAATTAATAAATTAATAATAAAAAAGGGAAAATCAAAATAATTTTTGAAGATTGATTGATTCCTTTCCTGAATAAATTACAATGAGTTTGATTTACACTAATTTTATTAAAAAATCACGTTTGATGCATAATTAAATGTTGTGGTTCTACAAAAAAATGTGAAGAAAGTAAGATAAGCTCGGAAAAGACATTTTATTTAATTTTAAAATCGAGAGTGGACAAAAAATAAATAATCAAAAGCGTATGAGAAAAAAAAACAGTTAATTTTATGAGAAAATAATTTCTTGTACCATCTTAAGAAAAAGTTTTGAGCTTTCTTTTTAAAAGAAAATAAATGCGAAATGCATTAGTGAGTAAATGATTTTAAAAGATTGAAGCGAAAATAGATAATCATAAATATTAATTAATAAATTTTATGAAAAAATATCTAAGGTGATATATTCAGGTAAAATAGAAGATTTGATCCTGATGAAGGAATGCACATAAAAAAGAAACCAAGTATTATTATTCTAAAAATAAAGCTGTTTATGTCGATTCTTTTATTTAATATGGAATTTCAGAATGTGTGTGATGTTTTTTTCCTAATTCAACAAAATTCTTTTCTTTTTTTAACAAAAAAGGTAAAAGCATTTTGAAATATTTGAACCTATTTTGAGCTGATTTATTTTTAAACTGGATTATCGAAATAAAAAATATTTTTGCTGAATATCAATTGTAAAAATCTTTAATTTTTCGAATATTTAAATTTAACTAGCATTTTCCTGAAAGTTATAAGAAAAGAAGTTTTTTTCTTCTTATTAAAAGCTTTAAGTTATTATAGGAAACAGAAGTGAACAGTAATTGAATTCGATTCAACTGGGTCACATTTATTTTTGATCGTTTGAAATAAGTTTTGTTTTTATGAACTTTTGGATTCTTTTTTAAATTGTTTCTTTCAACGGATTTTTTTTTCGAATTTCATTCTTTATCTACATTATAAAATTATTTTTGCTTTGATTTTATCATAATTTTGTTATACTGTTTCATTTTTAAATAAAATCTATTATCAGTACCGGTTCGTTAATTTTGTGGTAAAATTTATTACCAATATATTTGAATTTTTAATTCATTTTCCATACAAAATAAATTGCCGTTTAAACTTATTGAAAACGGGTCCTTAACTAGAAAATCCTTGACAAGAATAATTGGTATAAAAATATCTAAAATGCACAATAAATATCGCAAGATAAAGGGGAAGAAATGATAAATTGCAGAGGAAATTAAACGTTTTTAACTTTCTTTTTTTCTTTTTTTAAAAATCAACTTATAAAAACTAATTTTTATCCAAGGTATTAAAATAATTAATTGCCCTTTTATAAGGCTTCAGTGAAATTTCTTATCCTTGAGGAATATGCCTTGCGGTTTGCTTAAAAGAATTTCTAATATATATATTGTTACGAAAGTTAAAATCTCTTTAAAATCGACATCGGGTTTGTAATGAGTGTATGGTGTAACACCGTCAACAGGCCTATAGAATAACAAATAACATTGTTTATTAACGCGAAGAGACGAGTACACAGACTACAAATAGACAGCCGAGACGAACACAAGCAATACAGCAGCTCACTTAGAACAAGCAGCAGACCACAAGTAACCTTGTAGTCCGTACGTATTATCCGTAGTAAACAATAACCACAAGTAATCTTATTACTTGTAATCCGTAGCAAACAACATCCACGATACACAAAGCAGCCAGACAGAACTCAGAAGGAGGAGGGAATCTAGCTATTCTCTACAATCTCTCCAAATGTCTGCTATTCTCCACTGTCTCCTCGCTTTAGCTGTAAGCAACTATCTATCTATCAATCACTTGAGCTTTCCTCGACGTTTGCGCTTCACTGGATTGGTCCAACTGATTCGTCGCTGATTCACTATGTGACTGACTTCGGTTTTGACAGCCGGGGTTTTATAGCTTCCTGAGCAAGGCAGAGAAGGTTCTCGAACAATCAAACATAATTCGATCCTATCACCTTTGATACTATCACTAAAATTCCAGAAGATTCTAGTATCATTCTTTTTGTCGTCAAATTCGTCGTTCTAAGTTGCCAAATAGTCATTTGGCTCGGGGGTCAATGATCCAGCATTCAATAAAGTTGATCGTAAAATGGTCTTCCCTACAATGGAACTAAGTGCTCTGGGAAAAAGCATTACAGATTCATAGCCCTATGTACTTTATCTGTTTATTTAATTTCATCATAATAAAACAAACACATGTGTTTATATGACATTATTGGCATCAAATGCGGTAAAAGTTACTATTTATACTTAACAAAGTTTTTAACTTCTTTCTTAACCTACCCTGATTGAATTATTTGAATACTTAATATCAAGAATTTTTATTAATTATTTGTAATCAGATATCGCAAATTATTATTCAGATACTGAATTAAATTTTCTTTTCCATAGAGATAACTTATTACAGTTCAAGGCTTTTAATGCAGAATTTAGAATACATAAATGTGTAGTATTGTTCACAATCTTTATGTCCCAATCTTATGAGGATGTGTCTGAAAGATATGAAAGAAGAATGAAAAAGGAAATTAATAATATTGACCAATCTGATTATAATTTCTTACCGTATTACCAATCAATTTTTGCTTACGGTACCGACTCTCTTAAAGTCTTTCTAGGATGTTGCAACTGTTTATACAGGAAGCAACGTGTTATTTTTGCACAGCCTTTATTTTTACAACCTGTAGTCGTAGACATATATATCCAGTAACAACAGCCTTTTAAATGATGTATGCATTCAAGTAAACCCTAGAAACCTTTGGCGACCAGCTTATTTGCTTAGATTTTTGACTCTTTAGGCAGGAAAATGCTTAATATAGAATGCATTAAATTTAATGTGTCTGAAAGGTAGGAATTTAATTGAATCAATCAACCACAAATTATTACAGGTATGCAAATTAAAAAATGCATATTCTATAAATTAAAAGTGCAGATGTAAATTCTGCTTCCCCACTATGTATAAAAGAAGATAATTTTTTAATATTAATTTTAGTACGGTAAAAAAAACGCGATTGAGGTTTTTAATGGTTGAGTTTGAACTTCATAACAAATTCAGAATGAAACCAACGTATATGTTAAAAAATAGGCATTAAAAATAAAGAAAAAAAAATTGTGCAAAATGAAATTGATATCATTAAATAGGTAGTTTTTTTAAATTTTAAAATAATGAAAATACTGTTTTGAGAATTATTAGTTTTGAAAGATATGAACTTCAGTTTTCATAGGTATGTTACAGCGATTATCCATCTGGCGACGGTTAAATCTATTTTTGCACTTAATGAAATTTTGACGCTTGCTTGTAACATCTTGTCTTCTTTTACTTATCCTTGCCTTTTGCTGAATGAAGTTTTTAGTGAAGTAAAAAGACCATGTCCGAGAAATTTTAATAACATTTTGCAGTCGCATTATTGTATTAAAAGAGGTTTTGAATTAAGTGCAGTTGTGAACGTTTGTATGAAGCTTTGTTTACATTTGTTTGTTGCCATTCGACATTAAGTGATAAGATAGATTTATATACCACGTACGTTTGCATTATGCATATATAGATTTATGAAAATAAAAAAAAAATTAAAAAAATTGATAATATAATTTTTTATGCAGTTTCTAATTCCTTATAATTAGATTTAATAGAATTTTATTCGCAATTTAATGCAACAAGAAAAGATGGATTTTTCTAAAAAAAACATCATCAGAAATAGTTCATCTTAAAATTTGATCTGGCTCTGTTTATGGCTATAATACGTGTAGTTTCAACCGTGAATCTGGAATATTCTATAAAATTCTAATTTTCATAAATTCTATTTGCATTACCGCTATAATTCCAATCCTCAGGGGGTATCTAGTAATTGGGAATGAGAAGCTTCCAGCATGGTGGTTGATTCTCGCTACCCTGGTGGGTACAGAAAAAGGTGAAGGTCTGGCTCCTCCCATCGATGACGGGAAGTACTTCCCAAGGGAAGGGTTGTACCGTGGCCGATGATGGATGATGGCCCTTAGGACTCAATCACAGTTCCCGCCAGTGCTGCTGTTGCAGCGGTTCGGTCATTCAGTGGGGTCGGAATTGCCAGTTTAAGATTATCGTTATAGTTCCGCTGATCATTTGTGTTTCGTAGATATTTATCCAGGTATTTTTTATTCATTTTTAATTTTCAGGATGTTTATTCTACCTATTCAAATTATTCAATCTGCAAAATTCATTCGAATTTCCAAAATCCTACAAAATGGGTCATGTTAAAATTTTAAATTGAAGTATCTTTATCAATTTTTATATTACATTCGTTAGGATACTTGTAAAACCTTATCTGTTAGGATACCTTTTATGTTACATTTGTTAGGATACCTTTTATTAAATAAAACAATAGGGAACTAAGCATGATTTAAAAAGTGAAACTTGCAATTATTATAAAATTGATATTTTAATTTTAAATATACTATAACATGAATGCATGTATCATTTGAAAGGCTATTGTAATTGGAAGTATATGTCTACGACTGACGGACATTGTACTGACGGTTAACACTTTAAATTAACGGAAATTGTAGGATGGATGGTTAACAAGATATTCGGCGCTTTATATATGGATCGATACATATGAAAATGAATGCTCCATTTGTATATATTTCATTATATTTATTTTTGATGATTTAGTATTAAAAGTTAAAGGTGTTTTGTGAAATATCAAATTGATTGATATTTAAAGTTTGTTTAGAAGTTACAGGAAAATCACTTATGTTAATAGAACAGTTATTTCTAGAGCTTATACTCAATGCTTGAATCTTTTATTTTATCAAAAAGAAATATAAAAAGAATGCTCTTTGAATCAGCTTGAAAGCTCTAAAAATTAATAAAAATTTAAGCAGAAAGTATGAAAATATAGAATTGGAATTTTGAAAACAATTAAACTCACTGTCCCATTAATTTTACAAAAATGTAGTAAATTCCCTCTTAGTCCAATTTTTCTGTTAGTAAAAATACACTAAAAAAAACCAAAATACAAACTATTCTTTCCCTGGAAATAGACCCGATAAAAACACAAATTCTGAAGCAATTATTTTTTAGTATTCATCCAGTTCATTTATCAAGTTTCAACAAATAGAAAAAAAAAAAAGCTTTTGCTAATTGCAACGTTTTAGAAATCTGAATGCACTATTCTTTAATTTTGAGTTCTTTCAGAATCAATGTATTTTTTAATAAATATTAATGCCAAAAAAAGAAGTGTGAGTTAAAAAGAAACAAACAAAAAAAATGAGGATTGCAAAATTGCTTTTAACATCCGACTTCGATTGCCAATTTACAAAATTTTAATTATAAAAACTGATAACTTTCAAATTAAGTCAATGTGATGAAACTTATCTGGCAATACTGAACTTTTATCTTGAATGCAGTTAAGATCGTTTTTATTTTTTTTATTTTCATAGATCAGACGTATGGAAATTATTCTGGGAGATATCTTTAAATGGATGCTTAAAAGAGAAGTCACATTTCTTCTGTCCTTATCTGTCTTATCATGAAGTAAGTTAATTTCGGCACATCATTCCCTACCTGTTTTATTAATGCGTCAATTACCCGAGGAAATTAAACTTATTTTTATTCTAATTTTCGTCTTACAAGATTACGTTTTCTTCTATCTTTAATTTTTTTAGAGAGTCAAGCAGTTACTTTTTTAATACGTTCCATTTTCAAACAGTTCTAACATTCATTTTTTTTTCGGTTTGGCTCTAGTAACATTTTTTTTTAATCTTTTGAAGAGAAAGTTTGAATTCCCTTGGTTTTTTTCTATCGTATGCATGACGATGGTCATAAAACTGGATTCGAGACGTAAAATGATATAAGTCATTGGAATTGTCTTATCCCAATTCTGCCCAGGAATTTTAAGCAGTTAGACATTGAAACGGCAGCTGAAGTGGATTTTTCACTCAGAATAGATGATGATGTAATTGAAGATAAAATTCTGATGAGTGGCTGAATTTTTTTGATTGCTTAAAAGATATGCTAATATCTTTCTTCTTATGTTATAATAAATTACGCAGTTTAAAAACACAAATAAGTAGGATGAAATTTCTGAGTATTTTAAATATTTTAACTCTAAATGAAATTATTTAAGACAAATGTAGTTTATAATTCATCAATATTTATAATTAACAAAACAATATTCGGAGATGCACATTCAGACTCCCCAAATTATATCTCTGCCAAATTTGATAACATTATATCACGCGATCTTTCCTATGGAGTGCAATCAGAGGCACATTTCATGACATTATTAGTTGAAATAAATAGTATTTTTCTGTTTATTTCAATTGTATAAAGTAGCTAACATTTCGAAAATAGGAAAATATTCCGATATGCATATTCAGGCTCCCCGAACTATATTTGTGCCATATTTGAAAATTTAATACCACACGAATTATCCTGTGGAGTGTCATCAGATGCACATTTTCTTATATTATTAGTTGAAATAACCAACATTTTATGCAATAGCGCAGGTTGATAATTAATAAATTAGTTAGTAGTTATTTAAATAAAAAATGAAATTATTAATAACTTCTTTATTTTAAATATTCCTTTCTAAAATATCGAATCGAAATAAAAGAATTGAATCAGCATTTTCACGTAAGAGAAAACATACGTGAAAATGCTGAACAGCGAAACAGCGATACAGCGAACATACAGCGAAAAGACTAGTTATTGAACATTGTCTAAGTCAATATGTAGAAAGAATTACTACGATGTGACTAGGAATTAAATTGATCTTAATTTATAAATGATTAAATAAAAAAATTAAAAAGTGAACTAGTGATTTAAATTGCATTTTAACATACTTGAATTTATTTAATGTTGAAACTAATAGATATCCCTAATTTGAAAATTAGATGATAAACTTTTCCGAAACTATTCCAAAAGTACCCCGAGTTTAGTTGTTGGAGTACCTCTTCTAAGTCAAGTACATATATGAAATATTCAGAGCTTTGATGGCTATTGACAGTTTTCGGAACTATAAGTTCAAGGAGATTCTAAACTTGAAGAGTTCTTCATGACTAATTACTAATACCATCGATTCAATTACAGAAATCTTTCATGGATAATAACCCATGCTAAGCCTACTTCTTCAGAATTTCAGCAATATAAAGATTATTATTTATTTTCTTCGAATTTGAAAGATATCGTTGTCAGAATATATCAAATATGATTATGTTTGAAATCTATATTTCTGTAAAAGTTTAATGTTACTATAATTTATGTTGCTTTAGGGACATATCTTAGAATCAATTTATTTCTGAACATTCAAGAGTTACAGCGAATTCCCGAGCCAAAAGCTGAAGAATAATATCATACGAAATACATTAAGAAGCCTTAATATGTGAGAGAAATTTAATGTGCTTTCATATTAATAATATTGGAGGAATAAGCTTTACAAACTATTAATTATAATTCATATGTTAATCAGTGAAATGGAATTTTAAAAAGTATATTAGATAGAGAAAAAAGTTGTTAGTATTTACAGAATAATAATTTCAATTTATGAAAAGGGAAGTTTTCAACTATTAAAATAAGTAGAAGTTAATAATGTGTTTGCTTTCATTATCTCGGAATAATATGAGAGAAAAGTCAATATTTAGTGGAAATGAAATGTTTACACACAGAAAAAAAATGATCAATTGATTATGAATACTGATTTTGTCATATAAAAGTGTATTTATGTAGATTGAACTATAAAATATGGAATTTGTACTCATAATTTCCATTTTCTTATTATATAAATTTATCCAAATATAGATAAAATTACTCTTATATAAATTACTCTTATCTACTACTACAATATACGTTGCAAACGATTGCTCCTATTTTTGGCTATAAGGGTTTCGGTTTGGCATTTTTTTTTCTCTAAACGTATCAGAAATGCAATTTCCATTATGGAATCATTCTAGCTAGGTTGAAAATAGAATAAATTTAGATTAACTGTTTTTCTTCGAAATTAGAACTCCTGCAAACATAACTTTAGTGAATATAAACGGTTATTTCCTCTGAGGTATCCTTCTTAAAACTAAAGAGAAATTATAAAACGTGTCACAATGAATAATTTATATTACAGATTTATTATTTGAATTCTAATTTTACCTGACAATACATACATTGAAATAATTATCATTTCTGAAGAAAACAGAACCAAAATAATCTTGAATTTAATGTTTTAATTGAACGCTGGGGATAATCTTTATTGATGAATTTTGTGGCAAAATTATAACACTTCATTTTTAAAAAATCGGTTTGGGTTCATATTATTATCAAACATTTTCATGTCAAAATTGCACTATGAGCTATTTTAGAAAGATCAGTTACTTTGAATCAAATAGGTTTTTTTTGTGAAGATATTCATGCATAAATTGATCATTATATCTGCGTCTGTATTTCGAAGACCATTCAAAATTTGGACTCATAATTTATTGTTCAGATGACTATCTCATAAATCGTAAATCATAACATTGCTTGATTCGACATATTCAGATTTTTTAAAATTTGAATAAGTATATTTATCTGAAATTGTTGAAGGCTCATATAATCTCTTGGGCAACGAATGTAAAGACTGATTAGTCAAAGAAATCACCCTTTCTTTTTCCTTATATTATATTCCTTATATATCCTGTAATATTCTAAGTCTCAATGTAGGTTAGCTGCTTTAAACGTTTGGTAATCTAAGTGAAATAACGAATGAATATATGAAATAGGGCCGTAGATTTCAAATAGTACTATAGGATGGAATATGACTCAGGACCTAGGCCTAATATCAATTTTTGGTTAAGACAATGCACTGTGCTATAAAACGTCCGTAAACCGTCTCTTAGTATTTTCAAATTCATATTCTACTGAATGTTTTGGTTACAAAATATCCTCACAAATAAGATGTCAATAATTAGACTTCAACTTTAAACAAAGTCCTTGCTGAGGAACATCGTTGAATATGAATCTTTTTCAAATTACATACAAATCCAGCAATTTAAGTCAATTTTTTTTGTTATGTAATTTGCTTTACAAGTGTTAATTTTTTACTTTACTCTCAGTGTCGTATTCTGTTAATATTCGTTTTATGAATGCATATTTCACAATTGTGTCTTTATTATATGTCTTTATATATATATAATGCACTGCCATCCACCCAAATTTTAAAATAGTTAAATAGTTCTCAAAACGTGCATATATGTACTGTAATATACTTGTTTTGTATCGTAACATATTAATTCCACACACACACACACACACACACACAGATAAACATTTGGGAAGCCTTTTAAATTATATATTTATTCTTCCAAGTAAATGGCATAGTTTTTCTATAGAAATAAGTAGTTAAATAATTTTTTTCTAGTTATCTTATAGTAGAAATGTCATTTTTTCCCATTTAAATTATTTTTTTTTCTTTTAGTCAAAAATTTTTTTTATAAAGCTTGCCAGCCTTATAAAGGAGTAAGAGAAGGAATTAGTTTCTCTTGAGGCACAGAAAATATTAAAGGGTCTTATACTGAGAAGGTTTCATATTGAGGTGTAAAAAGTGTCCAAAGTTTTTTTCAGTGTGAAGATAGAGTAGATGTAAACAATTTACGCCACAATGTTTCAAAATTCAACAAAAATGCTTGAAACTAGCCATGAACATTTAGGAGTATTATATTTCTATCGCTTTCTATAAAAAGTATTTTTTATAAAAAAATTATCACATAACAAGTTTTGACATTATAAATTTTTATTAAAATGAAAGCGAATTTATGTATGTAAAGTTTTAAATGAATGAATTTTTTTAACTCTCGTTTCACTTTCTAAAATAAGGATAATTTGATAATTCTCTGAAATGCAATAGAAATCATTCTAACCAATCTTAGTCCTATTGAATATTCGAATATATGCACAATTTATAGACTTAGTAAAGAATTTGAAAATATTGGAAAGTGTTCGAGAATTTGCAAACAAAATCTTGGAGCTCAATGTCTGCCATTTCTGAGAGTTTTGAAATATAATGAACTATTGAAATAGATTGGAAGAAAATCAAGTAAAGATATTTGTTTTATGCAAAATTTCTTGGTTTGGAATGATAATTTCTATTTTGTATTATTACATAAAATTGATAGAAGAATTTTGAGTATTTTATAACTTTAAGCGAGCAATATATATATATATATATATATGTATGTATGTATGTATATGTGTATGTGTGTGCATGTATATATAAAATTTATAATAATAAATATATAACAATAAATTTATATATACATACATTATTGTTTATATATATGTATATATGTAACATTATTTTCGTTGCAACAGAAGGCAGGTTCGAAGACATAGACGAGACGTTGTATTTTTAATTTAGTTTTATTCTCTTCCGGGAGACAGGCAAGATTTTACAAGAAGGCACAGCGCGACACAAAAGTAGAAGTAAGAAAGAAGGCAAAAAAGGGCCGAAACAAATGATCACTAGTCTTATATAACATAGGATTTCCGGCCACATGCCGATGGAATACATGTGTTGACCTCTGACAAGGGCAACGAAAGTATCACTTTCATTTGATACGTAGTATTGATGGCGCATTATTTTTATAAAGGGATTAGTTAAACCGAAAGTGGAATTGGATCACGAAATAAGAGAATAATTTTAGAATGAAGTTACTATGGGCTAAATTAAGATAAAATCTTGGAAATTAATTAAATTGAAATTTGAATTAAAATATCATTACACACATATTAATTCCTTATTTCGTATCTATCGGAAACGGCTCTAACGATTTGTATCAAATTTTATATTTTGACAAAGTTCTTATTTTTAAGTTTATCTGTATAGATGTTTTTCCTGAAAATAAAACGATATTTTAAGCTCGATCCTCATCCTCCAATGTTTTAAAACTAACTATTAAAATAAGTATATTCAACTTTCGCTTCGAAGTGTTGGCAGTATAGTATAGTGGTCAGAACAACAGGAATGATGTTGGTTTTGCGGTCTTCGGTTCGCGCTACTTTGCTTTATTTTTTATATTTAGTATTGTTGCTTTTTAAGTTTATCTATATTGGCGCCTATTCTGAGAAAAAGCGATTTTACGCAAAAAGGATCATTTTTAATAATTAACTGTTAGAGCCTTTTCCAATCTGCTCTCATGCTAACGAAGTCAGCGCGATCTCGAAGCCGATTTCACTATGGTTGAACTGAATGTAACTTCAATCATAGATAAACTATATAATGAATAATGATAGATAAACTGTAAAATACATACTGTAATATAGCAGATTATTTCGAATAGCATGTTTAACTAAATGCATTCATGTTTTTTTATTTAAATAATCATTTCATATGTAGTTAAGATATGAAAAATATTCATATGAACAGTATGTGATTCGCCTCTCAATATTTTCGCCGAAAAAAAAACACAATTAAAAAAACTCTTGAAGGAAGAAGGTTGTCTTCCAAATATTGTTATACTATTTGAGAAATTATATAAGACAATTCATTAAACGTTTTGGGAATTTGAAATCTAAAACCATCCCAATTCGATACGGCAATTTTTAGGAAATCTATGATGATTGTTATGACATTTCAAGAAGTGAGTGGAAGAAATTCCGCGTGTGCCATAATAATGTTATGTGCTAAATACACGGAAGTGAACACATAATGAATAATTTAATTCTCACGAAAAACTTATACTCCAAAATAGAAGTTTGAAGTATATTTTTATTATATAACTATTATTAAAAATATTGTTGTTAACATGCAAATAGAGTGGCGAAGTGTCTAAAACCATTTAAAACTGCGAATACAATAAATTTTAATGACATAACATTTGTTTGGAGAAAGATAAAATGATTCTAGTCATAATCAACTTACTTAATTGCAATTTGAAAAATGAAATGAAGGTACATTTTTAGTAGCAATTACATGAATATATATTTGCAAGACGTAAAAAGAAAGAATTTAAGTTTTCCTTACTCTTCCTTTACATTACTTTTGCCTTTTCAAGCAGTAAGTTAATTAAGCGCAAGAAGAAAAAACGGTCCAGTTTGTTTCTTTCTCGGCTTACGCCAGTTTCCACTCGAAAGCGGCGATGATTACGGCGATTCAGAAAAGAAATATTTTTATGAGTTTTTCTTCGGGCCTTATTTCTTTTACTTTTATATCTTCAAATCCCTTGATTGTCATTTAGAACTTTATGTCTTAGTCGATATTTGTGCTGCCACAGTCGAAAACCTTTTTCTGAAAAGTTGTTTTTTAACAGCCCTACCTTTTATTTTCGGTTTCGGCATTTTCTTTCGAAAAACTGCTACAGATTTCTTCCTCCTCTTCTATTTCTTTTTCTTCTTCTTTTTCTATTGAAGATAAGAAAGAATTCTGCGCAGACATCATATCTGTTTGGAAAAGAATCGGTGATAGAATTTCATGAGAACGCACAAAGGAAAGAATCCGTTTTTATGATGCGCTCTTAACATCTGTGACTCGATCAATGATACAGGAATTTCATTATCTACTAATCCTAATGAAAGACGGAAGGGAAAAAAAAAACTTTTGCTTCAGATAATATAAGGCTTATATTCTGCCTATAGAAAAGTATTTATGCACCATTTATTCCATATTACTTTCGAATGAAGAAGAAACTGCTTCTGTAGTTTCTTAGACAAAATGGCGCAAAATTATACGATAAAAGTGTTCTTCTTTTACAGAATGAAAAGTAAATGTTTGTGGTGCTCGTTAACTTCATTAACACGAACTTAGAAGGATTGAAATTTGTTTTAATCTGTTGGATTTTGGATTATGCAGAATCGTCTTTTGATCTGCCGTATTTGGTAAAGTAGATCAAAAACGTGAGAAAGAAGCAGTGTAAATTGTTGTAATTGTTCCAAAACATTGCCAAATAATCTCTAATAAAATTTCTTTTATATTATTAAATGCATGCCATTGGCGAAAAATAGATACGAAAAGGTCTAATAGCATGCAATTGTTAACGATTAACCATTAAGATTTGGTTAATACACAAAAGCCAGAAAAACGAATGTGTACTTTGGATGCTATTTTTTCATTCGGTTGAAACCAAAGTTTGACAAAGAACTGAAACTGAAGTCATAAGAATATACATACCATAGTTCATATATTTAACTCACTTAACTCACAGAGGTTTTTTTATTTATTGCAATTACATGTTTTTGAAGGTACAAATCAAATGATTTTCAACACTTTGATATACATATAGATATAGATACTTTTTAGAAGTCAAATCTCACTTCCAAATTGTATCCATCTAGCTCTCATTGTTTTGTAATTCTTGATGCAGCTTATATTAGAACAACTGAAAAATAAACTTCCTATAAATAAATTTCTTTTAAAATTTTATAGAGATCTACAGATTTGGTGTAAAAGCCATAGCAAATTTAATCCCTCTAGCTTGAAGTGGTTTATAACTACAATTCTCGTAGACTGGCAGACGGACAAAATAACAAAAATATGTTTATAGGAGTCATTGAGGTCTTGAAAATTTTAAGTTCGATTTTTTTAATGATTACAATATTTTTTATTTGTATACTTCGAACAGAAAAAATGAAATGGAGTGAGCAGACACGGAAAAAATACAAGGGATGTTCAAATAAAAAGATACAAAACGACACTGTGGGTATAAATGAAGACTTTATTCAAATTATATACCATAGCCCTGAGCACAACGATCTCATTGATTAACGAGCCGAAGGATTCCTTGTTCACAGAATTCCTGTGACCCTGACTAGACCCAGTCCTTCACAACGTCCTTGGGGTCGCCGTCCGAGTTGAAGCGCTTCCCTTTCAGATGCTTTTTCAGGGGACCAAACACATGAAAATCGCAGGACGACATGTCCGGACTGTAAGGCGGATGTTCGAGCTGCTCCCACTTGAACTTAGCCAGTTCCGCGCTTGTGACCCTGGAGACGTGTGAACTCGCGTTATCATGGGGCAGAACCATCCTCCGTGAGTAGCCCCAGTGTTTTGTACTTGATGGAACTGCGTAGTTTTAGTAGTTTTAGGTGTGTCTTACAGTACACATCGGAATTAATGGTTATTCTGTGCTCATCCATCCTGTCTTCGCATGCACTGCCACTTCAATTAGACGGCACTCTTTATAATAGCCTCTGCTCTCTCTTGCCCATGTGGGCGCCCGCGCAGGTTTCGCCCTACGCATCCCTAGATGTCTCGCTACGGTCTCGCATAGCGGCATAGGCAAATATGTTAATGGTTATCGAATCCCAGCCAAGTCGCATTACATTAAAAGTTGAACTTTAATTTGAATTTCTTATTATTCATTTGTTAATGTTCTAGAACTTTCTATGACATTCTTTTTAATTGTAGATTATTCCGTAAAGGTATACATTACGAGTTCCACAAGCAGAGGAGTCAGTTCTTCGCCTGCATGTGACGGGTTACTTAGAATTAATAAACTTGATGTAGTGTTATTTTGTTACCTATTATTCTTTGATCTTCGTGACAGTATCATTGTATAAAATTGTTTTGCGTTGCGTGCAGTTTTAAAACAAATGAAATGGTTTTATTTGGACGGTTTAATGGTTTGGACGGTTTTATGGTTTAATGGTTTTATTATATATATATATATATATATATATATATATATATTATACTTTATATTATAAAATATAGTTTTTTTTAAATAGAAAAAAGAACATATATTATGATTTAATAATCTTCAAATCTTGAAAATATAGAAACAAATGATATTTTTTATTTAAATAGTATCTGAAAAATATAGTAGAGAGCAAATATAAATCAAAATAAGCTCAAATGATGCATTATAGTTTCAAATATCTGCAATAAGATTCTTCTTGCAAAGGAAAAATATGATTAGAAACAACACAGAAAATTTAAATTATGCTTTTATAACATTTCAATGTTTTTATACGATCAGTCTTTGTCCATGTCCTCAGAAAAGATAAAAAATGAGCTATTTTTTATAAAATGAATGAAAAAAAAATGTTGTGCTTATTTTTTCGTGCTTTTATGTTTCAGTATTGTCTGGGTGTTTATACAATTTTATTTGTAATAACGTGCATCATGTTATTTGTTATCGAATTTAAATTATTTTTTGCTATTTTCCTAATTTGTTAATTTTTAATTTTATTTAAAAATTTGGAGATTTTAAAACAATTCTCTCTTTTCTTTTTTTTTTTAAATCTTGAATGTAAATGACTTTATTACGAATATTAAAAACTTTTTTGTCTCTTAAAAATTCTTTTATGATTTCAGTTCATATGTTGGTGCAAATCATAATTAATATTTTTCAAAATAATCATAAACCTTATTTCTTTAACAAAATGAATACGTATAAAGTTGTAATATATTAAATCTATCTCATTTCTGTATTTCGAGTAATATTATTCTATTATCTAGAAGAAAAGAGCTTTTATTGACTTTTTTTATCTAAGCAATTCATATTATCTAACAATAATTTATTTGTAATTTATTTCTCTAACAAGGGGAGGGCATGAGATTAAAAATTCAGATGGGGATGAGATTTAGTATAATGGTAGTATATATTTAGAATGTTCACTCATGAAAATATTAAAACTCAATAGCCAGTCAATTTCGAGAAAATGACACTCAAACTTTGTGAATAGTTTATACACTAATAATTTGTGGCCGTTGTCGAAGAGAGAGTAGTATAGTAGTTTAGACGCTGGTGTAGCAAACAGGAAACCCGAGTTTGATCCTTGACTAGCATTTTTTTCCTTTTTTTTATTTGTTTTTTTTCTAATTTATTTCAAATTAATTTAACAATTTATAAACAGTTTTAATTAATCTGTCTTTCATTTTTTATGCAAAAATAAATATTTATTGTTTTAATTCTTGAATTATAATTTAATTTTTAGAAGAAAAACAATTATAAGTATGAACGGATTTTTTAAAAAGTTTCAGAATTATTTAAATTAATGGATTCCTTAAATTAATTCCTTCCAATGGAAATATTCCTAATTTTCATGTCGTTGAAATTCGTCAGAAGAATTATATCCATGTTATGTTGATTATAACTAATAATTGTGAGTAATTGGGGACATATTAATAAATCATCATCAAGAACTCTTCATATTTAACGTCATCTTGAATATATGGTTTTAAAAGCTCTTGATGATCAAAGCAATCCGAAATATTTCATGGACGTACTCCACACATTATGATCACTTCAGGAACCAAACCTGGAGCACTTTCGAACATTTTCATCACATTTAATTTTCGCAGTAATCTTCTGAATTTACATATGAGTTAATATTAAAATGAAATACATATAATCAGTTTATAATACTGGTTGAATAAACAGATGAAAGTGGAATTTATTAGCAAATCAAAAGAAAAGGAAACTTCTCGACAACGAATATTGTCAAAATTTGAGTTATGAACAACCAAACATCTTTTTTATTATATCTAATATAAAATTTGATGTATATAGAAATAAAACCGTAAAACAGAGAAAATTTATATAGAGAGAGTTATTTTATATACTTTATATTATAAAAAACAGTTTTTTTAAATAGAAGAAAGAACATATATTATGATGTGGTAATCTTCAAATCTTGAAACTATAGAAACAAATGATATATTTTATTTAAATAGTATCTTAAAAATATACTAGAGAGCAAATATAAATCAAAATAAGCCCAAACGATGCATTATAGTTTCAAATGTCTGGAATAAAATTCTTCTTGCAAAGGAAAAATATGATTAGAAACGACACGGAAAATTTAAATTATGTTTTTACAACATTTCAATGTTTTTATAAAAACAGTCCATGTCCATGTCCTCAGAAAAGATAAAGAATGAGATATTTTTTATAAAATGAATGAAAAAAGTTAGGAAGTTGCAAATAATTATCAAAAAACATTCAGGCTAACGATACGGAAGAATGCTTTTCGTTGCAAACGATTTTAAATTTCTATTCTATGTCATTACGCAATAAATAGTATTTTAAAAATATGCTAGAGAGCAAATATAAATCAAAATATACCCAAACGATGCATTATAGTTTTAAATGTTTAGAATAAGATTCTTAAATTAAGACTGGAATAAAAATAATTTTATGTATGTGTACAGAGGTATGGTAAACAATTTTTGAGTAATACGCCAAAAATTCAGTCTTAAATTACTTATTAAATATATTTTAAAAAATTATTTTTGACTTAACAGATTTCCAACTTTAAACAATATATGTTTTCGTAATCAGTAAAGTACTTGTAATGCGCAAAATTTAGCATAATTAGTGCAATTTTTAAAATTTCGATTAATATGATAGAATAAAATGATTGATAACTTAAAAAAAATTGTTAACACAGATTAAATATCTTTTTCTTCTAGAATATTTTATTTTCCATCTTATTTGTAAGCATATAATATAATTCTCATTTTAATCTAAAAAACATTTCTGTTAATTATACTTTTATTTTTATAGCATTTTTTCCCAAGAGTACTTTTAGTAAAAGCTTAATTAGCAACGCATAGCAAATTAAGCCAGCTGCTTTGAAAAATGCTCTAGGCAATGAAACAAGTTTAATGAATCTTGTCACAGAAAAAAATTAAAAATTTTCATCCAGATTTATTAACTATTATTTTACTATTTATATATAATATCATTTAATACCAAACATTTTCATACTATGAACTACATTGTTTCGTTAATTATTTGTTCTTAAGGAAACTTATTCTTTAATTTGAAGATAAATAATTGGTGTAAAAAATCATAATTTTTATTTAGCATGAAAGTATTTTTTTATGTTGATTAATTTGTGTGTATAGTGGTTTTATTAGAGAAAACTATGAGTTAAAATATGAAACAGGCTTTTAAAAAATTCTTCCAGATAAATTCTTAACAGATAGAGCAGACGAATTTCATAACAATTTCCTTTTCCTAAAAGATCAAATTATAATTAATTTATTTCTACTCTCCAGAGGAGAAAAATAAAATAAAATATTTTATCTTTGATTAATTGCAAAATTTTTTCATTCAAATTGCAAGCATATCATCTGAAAAGTTACATAAGTTTCAATAAAAATATCCGAAAATGCATACATAATCACATATCAAGTTTACTTGAAATATATGTATAATGAAATTAAGACTGTTACGTAAGCATGTTGCCCCGCCTCTCACTTGTAACGCCCTCTAGCGGTATATGTAAAAAACCATCAGTCTTTGTAACATCATCGACGAAGCAGCACGCCGAAAGGCAAGGCTCAAACCAACTCCCGAAAGCGGAGAAACAATAAAATCTTTAAAAAACAAAAAAAAGTCCGTCATCATTATCGAGCCTCTCCATTCTGGTCCTAGCGATCCGGAGACGAATTAGCGAAAAGATGGAAAAGAATAAAACTCAAAAAGCCAAAGAGTTAAATAGAATCCGTGGAAGGATAAAGGCGAAACTAACAAGTGTTAAAAAGTTTGTTGAAAGTAGTTCAACGGTTGAAGAAGAAAATAAATTCATATTAAGCTGTCAACAAAAGCTGGCAATTGTGGAAGAAATAAAAAATGAATTAAAAATTTTATTCAAGGATTATTTAGAAATCGACGAAGATGAAACGTTAAGCCAGAAGTGCGATCAAGAAATGTTGGATATCGAAGAAGAAAGAAATGAATTAGGGGTAAGTTTGAAATGCTTACTCTCTAATTATAATGTTAACGAAAATGTAATGCATAATATAAATCAAAATTCAAATTTGAAAGCTTATATCAATCATATTGAATTAAAAACGAAACTTCCGGAAATTCCCTTACCGCTATTTTACGGAAAAATGGAAGAATTCAGTAATTTCAAAAATCAATTTGTGTGTCTAATAAACGATAATATCGAATTAACGAATGATTAAAAAGTTATTTTATTTAAAAGCTTCCCTCCGTGGTGAAGCTAAATTTATAGAAACAAGTGACGATACGTTTGAGTCACTGTTTGCTGCTCTGGAAGAACGCTTCTAAAATAAACGAACAACTGTTTATATTCACATTCGAAATATGCTAAACCTAGAAAAATTAAATTTTGAGTCTGCAAAGGGCTTACGAAATATCACAGACACAATAAATAAAAGTCCGAGAGGTTTAAAAAGTTTGAATTTAGAATGTAATGACTTAACAAATGCTATATTAGTAAATATAATATTAGAAAGACTTGACAAAGAGAGTAGAAAGGCATATGAAATGTCCATACAATCAAAACAAATACCTTCATTGAAGGAGCTCTTGCAATTTTTAGAATCAAGAGCGATGGTACTCGATCAATTAGGGAAATGGCCTACAAGTAACAAATTCCACAAGGAATTTCAAGGCGCAATAAATATGCCGAAAAACTTTCTTCTTAATGCGAATAAACTAAGTAATGTAAAGCCATGTATTTTATGTAAATTAGAACATCCTTTACAAAGATGCTCTGAATTTTTAAAATTGAGTGTTTCTAAAAGAATCGAGCTTTTAGAAAAATATAACATTTGTAAGAACTCTTTGAAATTGCATAAACCACCCTGCAAATCCACATTCCGCTGCCGAAGCTGTCAAAAATCAGGCCATAATTCTTTGATACATCTGGATCCTAAACTCTTAAGTACGCGCCTTGCAGAGGTAACGCCCCCAGACGCGGGGGAGCAACTTTATGTAAACAATGAACCGTCTGGCTCGTCGAGGTTGCCACAAAAACTAACCCCTGATGCGGAGTCAGCACTGACAAGTAACTCAAAACTATCTTCAAGCATTCTATGCACCGCGCAGTTATTTATTGAAGATGCATTTGGTCAAAAATTAAAAATAAAAGCCCTGTTGGATTCTGGGAGTTCGGTAAACATAATAACTGCAGATTTGACCAATTCTTTAGATTTAAAGCGGGAAAAGGTTAATGCATCCATCTCTGGTATTAACGGAGGAGAATTCTTCGTTAAAAATAAATTAACCACTACCATTTTTAATGAAGACTATGATTTTTCCAGAACTGTATCATTTTTAATTATGCCTAAAATAATGCATTTAACTCCTTCTAAAGAAATTGATATCTCAAAAGTTAACTTCCAAAGTGAGATAAAACTTGCGGATGAGACTTTTCATATTCCTAGTAAAATTAATGCATTACTCGAATGTGAGCTGTTCTTTCATTTATTGAAAGCAGAAAAATTTAGATCATATGATAATTCACTCTTGTTACAAAACAGTGTATTCTGATATTTAGTAACGGAAACAATCAACGGCAGAAATTCTCATTTCTTTTCTGGATTAATTTTTAAAAATGATAATCTGGAGAATTCTGTTAAAAATTTCTTTAACTTAGAATCTTTTCCTGATGATAATACAGATGATTCAGTCGAATCAAAAACATATGAACAAACTTACTGTGAGGAACATTTTCTTTCCACTCATAAGAGGGATAGTACCGGAAGGTATGTTGTTAAATTACCAATAATTGAAGAAAAACGTTCTACACTAGGCGATTCAAGGGAAATGGCGGAAGGGCGTTTAAATTTACTTTGGAAAAGATTAGATAAAAATAAAACAATGACAATACAATACAAGGCTTTCATGGATGAATATTTCCAGTTAAATCATATGGAAAAAATTTTAGATTCTCCTGAAATTGCCTTATAGTGAATATTATATTCCTCATCATGCCGTATTTCGCCCAGAAAGCACATCAACACCCTTGCGTGTCGTTTTTGATGCATCTGCAAATTCTAGCAATGGAATTTCACTTAATTCCATTTTATTGAACGGTGGTACAGTTCAACAGGAACTATTTTGCATCATTCCAAGATTCCGAACATATCAGTTTGCATTTAGTGCAGATATAAAGAAAATGTATCGCCAAATTTTGGTCGCAGAAGCAGATGGAGACCTGCAAAAAATTCTGTGGAAATCTAATGAATTTGCTCCTGTGGGAACATACAAACTACGGACTGTGACATATGGAACAAAATGTGCTCCATTTTTAGCCACCAGAACACTCAAGGCATTAGCTGAGAAAGAAAAAAGTGAATTTCCTCAAGCATCTGCAGCACTTCCTACTGATGTTTATGTTGACGACATTTTAACTGGTTCAAATAACTTACCAGAAACCAAGGCTTTACAACAGCAGTTAATAGAACTTTTAAGTAAAGGAGGGATGCAACTTCACAAATGGGTTTCAAACCATCCTGAATTATTAGGGAATAAATCAAAACTTAAATTTTGAATTTCCAGACTTAACAACAGTTAAAAATTCAAAGATGTGTTATCATCAAGAATCCCGCCACCATAGACCTACATTGCTTCTGTGATGCCTCAGTTAAGAACTACGGTGCAGTCATCTATGTGTGCTCAATAAATAAATCCAGTGAAGTGAAAACAAGTCTTCTGTGCAGCAAATCGCGAGTGTGTGCAATTAATAATGACTTTATGAAAGAAGTTAAAACTTTTTGTGAATTGAATTTACTAACTAATATTTCTAATAATTTTATTTGTAATATTTTAAATTTAAGTAACAACTATACTAAAATTGTAAGTTACCTTTTCAGATTTATTAATCATTTGAAGTGTTCTTCTAAAATGTAAAAAAGGTAAGATAATAATAATGGAAATTGAAGCAGTATCCAACTTTATGGTAAGCAAGGTGCAACCTTCTGAATTTTCAGAGGAATTTAATTATTTGTCAAAATGGCAAAATTAACTAAATTAGTACAACAAGTTTGGAAAAATTAGAAACGTAATTCTTTGAATAATTTACATCTTAGAAACAAATGGCAGTTAACTAAGAATAATGTAAATCTTAATGATATGGTTGTAATCGAAGATCCAGATTTGCTTCCATATAAATGGAGACTGGGTAGAATGCAAGAATTAAAATAAGGTTCAGATGGTTTAGTCAGAGTTGTTGTAATAAGAGTTTTGAATGGTGTTATTAAAGGAGGCATTAGTCAAATATGTTTACTTCCAAAAAATAAATTGGATTTATATGTGTATATGATTGTAAATAATATATAGAGATTTTAACTCATTTGTATAAATGTGTATATATAAGAATTATTTCAGTATTATTTTGTGTAAATTTATGTATAAGAATTATTTCAGTATTTTTTATTTGTTTTTACATTTATTCATTTTATAATAATTCTGTTGAATTTATTGTAATGTGTGAAATTCATTTAGTGTCTGAATATTGAAATTGTGCAATTTCAAGGCGGGAGTATGTTACGTAAGCATGTTGCCCCGCCTCTCACTTGTAACGCCCTCTAGCGGTATATGTAAAAAAGCATCAGTCTTTGTAACATCATCGACGAAGCAGCACGCCGAAAGGCAAGGCTCAAACCAACTCCCGAAAGCGGATAAACAATAAAATCTTTAAAAAACAAAAAAAGGTCCGCCATCATTATCGAACCTCTCCAAAGGCGGCACTACAAAGACTACGAACATGCACAAGCTAATAGGAAAAATACGAACTAATGTTTTGAATAAATGTTTCAAAAAATAATTGTGTTCTGATTGTTAAGACTATATTGTTGAATAGCATTTTCACCGATTTACTCTTGGGTATTTCTTTTATGCTCTTATCACGATTAATTTAATTTTTTTTATTAATAAATTATTTGTTTAAGGAAGATTCATAAATATAAATATTTGAAATATCAAATTTGAATACAGTACACTCCCGATTATCCGCGGAATTGGGTGGCGTGGCCGCCGCGGATAACAAAAATCACGGATAATCCGGAAAAAGCTAAAAACGGGTATAGCAGAAGAGAAAACAGTCATTCCAACTTTGAAAAATCGTTTTATTTATAATAAAACGTAAAGTAAACAGCAGGAAATGCTTAACTAACGCTTAATATTTTAGTATATCACTCAAAACTAACCTAAAATGCATTTTGTTAATGAAAACAGAAAAGTGCTTTGTTCTTACGAGAGGCGTCAAGGATACACAGAAAAATTAATACATATGTACTGTTTTAATACTGTGATATATTATGTAATTACAAAAGCATAACTGTAAAACTACACCTTTTTGAAGAAATCAGTCATTTGTGTTTGCTTCTTGCTTTGGAAGCATTTCCTCTTTGCTTAAAAGAAAAAAAAAAAAAAAAAAACTTAGTGGGGCAGGCGCGGATAATCGGGAGTCTACTGTATATCACTGCGTTCAGAAACTAATATTAACCCTTTAAAGGGCCATTTTTTTCTAGTCATATTATGTTAAAATATTTTTAGGCTTGGAATTAGAATAAGAAAAGGGATTCAATTAGCTTATTAGATAAATTTAATTTGTTTAATTAATTAATTTGGTTAATTAATAATTAAGTGACAAACCAAGACACATCATTTTGTCTGAGATAAAGAACTGAAGTATCTAAGTTTCGGACTAATGTAAAAAAAAATGTCAGAACTTATGCCAACCTACATAATTTCATACAAAGGTTGATAAATTTGGTGGGAAGCATACTTCCCACGGCCTTAGAAAGGGTTAAGGTAGCAGAATTCGTCACGTAATGACTAAGAATAACCAATAAAACAAAGCTTATTAGAATTAGTGAATTTAGAGCAATTCAGCGAATGTATTCACAATATCTTTGAGGAGATCTAGCGTAGGCATTAATGTGCACAAACCAGTTCGTTGCCGTTTTCGCTTCAGGTAGGTGGGGGGAGGGGGGTCTTTTTTCATAAATTTTGCATTTTTCTAGATCAGTGTTTGTAAATCTGGATGATTCTTTTAAAATGTTAAATTTTTGTACAAAACATCTTAATCGCAAATTTTTATACAGTTATGAAAATTTCTATATAATACCATATCATAAAAATAATCAAAAACGTAACAGTTTTCCTTTTAAATGCTTAATGACGATTGAAAATTTTTATTTGTTGATAACTATAATATCTTTGAACATACCAACTTCTTTCAATCATTGAAAATCTTGATGTTCATATTCTTCAACATCTTCCAACATCTAAAAATAAATCAATTAAAACAACTTGCTTCATTTTGCTTCTTAATGGCAATCTTATGATCATCTCCTAGAACTTCTGGAAAAACCAAGCGAATTCAAACTTTTTCTCCAACAGAGGGAGAAAGGGAGAAAATTGCACTAAAATAAGAGGAAGGAAAAAGAACCTTATAACTGTTTGAAAATGGAATGCAATAAAAAAATAATTGCTTAATGTTCTAAAAAAAGCTAAAGATAAAAGTAAGAGTAATTTGGTAAGAAGATAATTTGAAATAAAAATAAATTTAATTTTCGTGGGAAAAAGACGCATTAATAAAGCAGGTAATGATTATTCGAAATGAATCGTGATGAGTTAGTAGGAAATATGAATAAAAGACTTATCCTTTATGCATTTAATGCCGATATTCAATACATTTCATTTGCATTCTCGAATATTTTGAAACTGTGCATTTATTTAACTTTATAATTTAAAATATATTTAGGATTGTTTTAACTATTTCTTTGAAAAATATACTTTTTAGCTTAGATATCCATGGAAAACATGCCCTCACTTCGCGAAAAAAAAATGAAGAATGATTTTTATACTGCGATTAACATTCTTTTTATAATTTTGAAAATGAATGATTGCTTAATTCTTAGAGTATTTTCAGACATTCATACAGTTTTGAAATTCACTGAAATTGTTCTTTATTTTCGAAAATTTTTATTTATTATTTATAGGAAATTTAACTGGTGTGAAAATGGATGATGTAAAAGGGATGATATGATTTCTTTGTTTAAAATGTTTTTTGACAATATCATCTTATGTTTCACCAAGTGAAAATTATTTTGGATGACGTTACTCCTAAAATTGCACAATTTTAAGGCATATTTTGTCAATTAATAAAATGTTTTTTGTCGATGTTGTGACCAAAAGGAAATTTTTATGCATTAGAATCGATTTTATCAATGATTGAATTGATACCATAACATCTATTCTAAGATTCACTTCATTTTTCGTTTCTGTAATAACTTAAGAGACAGTAATTCAAACAGCAGAATCTATAGTTTTCCACCTTTTTTCTATTCAAATAATAATAATAATAGTAATAAATATTTAAGTAAATAATAATTGCGTTTCATTTCCATTCGATTATTTGCTTCATCAATTGTCCTGGAAAAGAACAGTTTACTGTTATGAATATACATTTTGTTACTATTGTTTTAAGAGATATATATTACGACTAAAATAAGGGAGGGATATTGATGTAAATCTATTTTTGAAATAGATCATAAAAAATCTAACAAAATGCAAAATTGAGGTATATATATACATATTTTTTTTGCTGTGAAATAAACGAAAACTCTGAATTCATCCAGTGTCTCGGCAAGGATAAAAATGAAACTCAAATGGCAAGCGACCAGTTCTTTCCCAATATCATGGCATTCTATCAGTGCAATGTTGTGAAGGATATTAAACATGTCAAATGCAGTTCTGAAGAAAGTACTATACTGAAGAGAACATGGCAATGGCAGACGTTTTATGGCTTGCTAGATTATTGAGTTGAAATGACCTAGCAGTATTGATATGAATCTTGTGTGAAGAGATAATAATGAATGACAGTATTGCTCGAAAATAGTGCAGGACATTTAT
Organism: Argiope bruennichi; assembly: GCF_947563725.1. Taxonomy (NCBI): domain Eukaryota; kingdom Metazoa; phylum Arthropoda; class Arachnida; order Araneae; family Araneidae; genus Argiope; species Argiope bruennichi. The sequence goes on along the minus strand of NC_079159.1, from coordinate 49,603,238 downwards.
TTCAGGAGATCGCAAACTCCTAGGCAAACCACAATTTGAGTGCTCATCCACTAACGAAGAATTTATGCTCCATATCAAGTACATTTACAATAATGCACATTAAAAATACAAAACGCTTAGGAGTATTGATTGTAGAAATTAGAATGCATCTTCTTCGAATCATAATCCAAACATGCATACACATGGAAAGTAATCACAGAGAAATTTCATGAGCTCATGGAGAAAGACAATCCCAACATCTAATCTTAAGAAATTCATTGATCCCACGCTAAAAGAAAATCCTTTGCTTTATCAGACTATGTGACAAGAAATGGGTGTTAAACAATAACCGGAAATGAAAACACCATTTGTTGTCTCGAAACACAAAGGAAATATTCATCAACAGAAGGTACAACATGTTCACGTTGTAATCGTCATCACAGGAGCAAACGGTTGTCACTGCACTGAGGAAGAAGCAGCCAGCTTGTCAGCACGAAAAGAGTGCTGAATTTTTAAGATGCACATATGGGAATAAGACAACAACATATAATACACATATAGGGGAAAACAATCAACGGTATAGCCAACACACTTTTTTGGTTGGGGATATATATATATATATATATATATATATATATATATATATATATATATATATATATATATATATATATATATATATATATATATATATATCCAATATAAAATTTATAAAATCTTTCCTAAAATATATCTAGCGCTCTTTCGAGACCGAATTTAAATAAAATTCAATTAAGTTCATGAAAATGGAATTTTAAACTGCTCGGATATCTCTAATCCTTTACATTCATTTATAGTATTTTTAAACCAAATTAACTATTCACCCTGGTATTTTAGTAGTTATTTACAAAATTTAATTGTTTATAGATTATAATTTTAAATTTCTTATCATCGATGATAGGATATACATCTTTCTTAGAATTCCACTTTATTAGAGTCGTAATGCGATGCATTCATTTAATCAGTAATATATTCCTATTGTGGTTTATTGATCTCATTTTTTTAATTTAGTTGATTTTTTTTACATAAAATAGATTCGCAAAATATACGAACTCATTTTATTTGCCTTTCACTGGATAATGAATAGATAAATAATTGCAAAAAAAAGAAAGAAAAAAAGACAGCAATAAAAATATTATTTTAAAAGGATCAATTCATTAATTTTTAAAAATAATAGTTCGGAATCCAACGGAGCTTTTGAGCTTACATTCAAGAAAAGTTTCTCAAATTCACGATTTTATGATTTAAAATATCGTCTGAAAGAAATTCGGTCCACAACTATAATCGAAAAAAGTAAGATATTTCCATGGATCATCAATCAACTGTGAAAAGAGGGCTTTAAGAATGAATTGCAATTGAAATGGTTCGTAATTCCTATTCTATGCAAAAGTAAAAATATTAAATCTTTTTCCTGTGAAGGAAGATGATCTTTTAGAAGATAAAAAGCTAGAATGGATTGCTGTACAATTGACTGGTGGCTCTGATGATTCAGGAAAAAAGGTAGAGTTATGTGGGATTGAATTCTGCATTTTTACTCCCTCGTATCATCGAGATTCTGACATATATGCCAATACTTTACATCACAACGGATTCTAACATAGAATTTAAAAAAAAAATCCTAACTGTTTTTCTTCGAATAAAACATTAATTGAGAACAGTGAAATTTAATATGCAATGCCAACATTCAATTTGTAGATAAAATTCAAACTTTGATCAAATTCTTCAGAATAATATAGAATTGATAATTCTATAGAATAATTCCATTTATGACATCTGTCAGTCCTGTGGCGAATTGAAATGAGCGAGGATAGAACCTGGGACCTTATGGTTCACAGTCCAGTAACATGACCATGATACAAAAGCAATTGCTCGTGCAGCGTAGTTGTTAACTGGCTTATAAGCATTCACCACATACTCTCCCTCCAGTGAGTCTGAGGTGAGACGAACGATATGGCTGTTGAGTGGTGATGTATTTACTGTTGATTGCAATGCGCCTGTGCCCATTTGAGTAGAGCCAAGTGTTATGGAAAGCGTGTGTGAGGGAGTGGTTACTGTTGCTGATGCTGCGTCAAGTGAATCTGACGACTTTGATTTGCTGTGGGTAGATGGCGCCACAACAGCTGTACAAAGGTTGAAGGTTCATTGTCCGAAGTCACCAATGTGGCTGTTTGATATGAGCGAGGATAGAACCTGGGACCTTGTGGTTCACAGTCCAGTAACATGACCGTGATACAAAAGCAATTGCTCGTGCGGCGTAATTGTTAACTGGATTGTAAGCTTTCACCACAGTCCGTATAAATGTGAATTAGTTAATTTGAAAATGCACTAAGTATGTAGAGAAGAATTTGATATACAGTTTCATCATGAGAATCGTAGACTTTGTTATGAACCATAATCTCGAAACAGGGAGCACTTGTTACTTTTTCGCATCTGTACTAAACGCGACTAGTAAAAGCAAACGCGATAATTAAAAAAAATGTAATGAATTACATCAAATTTGGTTTTGGGATTTTTTGACTAAAAGTATAGTTTTGAGGCAAAATTTTTGTTTCAAGCGGTTGAGATAAACGTGTCTAAAACGCATATTGGATTTTTGGATACTATTAACTTATGCCAGGGATTAATCGCCAAATAATTCGCCAAGGATGTCATGATAAAATGAATAAAAATGCTAAATTCATGCCAAAAGTTAATATTTAGTAACTATTGTATGCCACTGCCATGTAAAGCTTGATCTGGCATGAGGAATTTATTAGAGAATATGCGAAAAAATTTTGAAGTGACAGTCCCGCACAGTTTCGTCTACATGTTTGAATATTTGAGGACGAAATGGTTTAAAAATGGAAACGATTTAGATAAATATATTTAGAACACGGACTTGAAACCAAAATCGCTTTCACATCCCCGTTCTACAGGAGGGTACGTACACACACCTCATCGATAGAACACAGAAGAACAACCACTCCCAAATCGGGACTCGAACCCGGGACGCCCAAATCACGGGGAAGATGCGTTACCCCTATGCCAGGACGCCGGCTTTCTGGTTGTAAATCTTGGATAACGAAGTGATATTAAATTTATCAATTAGTTTTAAGCTATTGTTTCATTTTGGTGTAATATCGTTTTGCTCACAGACCTTTTTTAATTTAAAACAAAAAGCCTGGAAATTTTATTACCTTTTCCTAAATTTTCTAAATTGTTATAAAGTCAGTTTATTCAGTGGATAAAAGAAGGAATTTAAGTTGAATTCATAGTGTCGAGTTTTTTTTAAAGTCGTGTTTGTTTTAAGCATAAATTAATAATGTAACATATAAAATGTACCTTAAATGTTGCGTAAAGTGACTTGAAACAGTGTAAAAATAGTTAAATTTCTATATTTTTGAAACTTTTCTTTAGCGTGTTTTATTAATAAATTCTAGAAATAGAATTTCATGCAATTTTTAGAATACTAAGTTGCAGTAATTTTATACATTTGAATGTTATCAAGGACTTTAATATTTTCATATGTTTATTATCGATTTATCTGCATATTATATGCTAATTTATTTGAAGAAATATATTTCAAGATTTCGTAATATTTATTATTATGAATCATAAATTATAAGCGAAAAAATGTAAAAAAACAATTTCAAATTCTTCTTTTTAATATCATAATTTTTTTTTGATTTCTTATTAAATTTATCGACACAAGAAAATCTTTCGAGACGCTATATTTTCATGTCTCTTTATTTTAATATCTAATCTTATAAGCAGTTTATATAATATTTTTTAACTAATTTTCTTTGTAAGAATAATTTAAATTAAAAAAGTTTAAAACGATATTTCCCGTGATTTTATTTGTAATTTCTTAATGCCATTCACAAAATACTTATAACTAACTCTCAGCGAAATTTAAAATTATATAAATACAAAGATTCGAAACATCATAAAAATATTTTTCTAATATCTTTAAATAAAAGAAACAAACAAACAAATTTATTTTGAACTCCGATCTTTACATTAATTATGGCAACACATTTGGTAACAAAGTTTACAAAAACCAAGAAGATTAGAAACAAAATTTTAATTAAATTTTTGTGTTTTTGTTACATTAGAGATTATAATAACAGCGATAAACAAACGAATGCTGCTGCTCAGATCTCAAAAAAGAGATTGTTTCTTATTAAACATTTAATCTTGATTCACTCGAAACATTGCTCATTAATTTCCTTTGCGATCATTATGAGGAAACAGAATTTTTGCAATTTTAAAAACCGTTACCCAAACTCGATGAGAATTTTCTCTTTTAATTAAAAGCTTTAAAGATATTCTTACTTATTCAGTTATTTTCATTATCCTTTTGTCCTTCAGCTTATTTTTCTTCTTAATAAACAGGGAGAAATATTTCGAAGGAAATAATTTCGAAAATAATAATTTAATAATAATTTTTAGAATATAAAAAAGAAAAGATTGAAACACTCATTTTTAAAACGATTGAAAGTATTTTTTTCTTCTTTTTTACTTATTTTACAATTGCCAGCATTTTATTTATATTTCAGTTCCATAAATATTATGGAATTTTGTAATAATTTTTGCTCAAACTTAATACCAGGTGGCGCTACTGGGATAGAATTAAATTTTAACTAAATCAAAAGATTAACAGATAAAAAAGTTCCAAAATTTTCAAATAGTGTATTTGCATTCATATTATACAAGTTCTTAAAATTTGAAATATTTACGACAAGAAATCAATTGGGGGGAGGGGAATCAAATGAAAAGTTCAATAATTATAAACATGAAACAAGGCAGTTTTGACAAAACTATTTAAATAATAATATTTTTGAAATAAAGGCAACTGAAATTTAAATTAGAGTTTATTTTAGTTTCGTTCTTTTATTTCAAGTTTTGTTGTTATTTTCTTTGTAAACAATTGAAGTGAATTCGTTAATTTATGAAACAAGATAACGTTTTTTTTTTTCTATAGTTGATTCATTTTTCTATTTCTTTTGGTTTTTCATGGAATTTAATGATACGGCAATAATCATTCAAATATTTTCAAAATTTTACTCTAAAATAATTATTTTAAATAGAAAATATTGGATAAAAATAATCTCTCTGAAAGAAATCTTGAAAAGGATGTTAAAAGTTGTAGGTACAAATTTGTGCATGTAATTTGCCAATTTTTAAGAATAAACTACAGTTTTTTAGACTTACCTCCCACTATCTTTCAAAGCATATTTACATTAAAATACTTAATTAGTTGTTCAAGAAATCTGGCGTCTTTATTAATATAGCTATTGTAGAACTATCTATTTTAGTTAGATAGCTTAAAATAGCTCAATCACCGATGAGTGCGATGAAAAGAAGGAAAGTAATTAACCACGATCAAACGAATTTTTTTATGTATTTTTCTTTCTTTTCACGGGAAGAAGGGAAGGAGGGGAAATCTTTTATCCAATTAGGACACGTGGCTTACAATACATATATTGGTTTTTCTGCTAACCGATTCATTAATAATTTTTTTCGGTTCTCTGGATGTTTTAATTACGATGGCTTACGGTTGAATTATGGGGTGTATGGATTAATTTTAAAGGATTATATTTGGTAAAAAATATGACTCCATTCTAAAAAAACACAATTCATTTACTTATTTGAAATTAATGCCCATACTTTCCGCCATCTTTCAGGTAATAGATAAATTGCACATCGAAAAAAAAAGTGACAAACCATCCATGGTTATCAAAAAATTCATCCATTATTTGGTATTTCTATAAGAACAGATATTCTGCTGAAAAAAGTCATGATTAATCAATCGAATTAGGTAGTGATTTGCAGGGACAATATGTGAGAGTACGAATGATATACATCTCTATTAAGTGCTTTTAATATTTAAAATGAATTTTAATATAAAGTCGAGTGTTGTTGAGCAGGGGGAAACTTTGTTATATCTTTTAGTATATCTTTAGTTGCATTTTATTTGTACCTTCATGCAATAAATCTTTCACCGAACCAATTTTTCTTTACTAGAATACTTGTTCCTTATCTTTCAATCAAAGGATTTCTTTTTCTTTTTTTTATTACTTCGTCTGAATTAGTAATCATATGTTGCAGTCTCTGTAAACTCCGATAGATTCGCTCTTGCTGAGAGATAATAAACTATATTATAAAATATGTTGTATAATATTCTGAAACGAAAAAATATGATAATAATATTTTTGTGCATTTTATAATGAAATTGTTCATTATCTTGCAACCGCTTTTTTTTGTCAAATGGAGAAAAAAGTAAATTTTTCTGTAAACTGGCCTTTATTGCTTCAAAATTCATTATATTCAAATCTAAAGAAACAAGAAAACAACCCTCTTTTAGATATTAGAAATAAATGCACTCAGAAAAATTTAGTTTTTATGTACGTTGAAATAAAATAAATTCCGATACGATATAGTACTAATTCTCAAATCTTTTGAAAGTCTTAAGAATAATTCCAATACAATAATTTACTTGAAAATAATGACTAATATTTGGCATATTTTAAACTACAGCATGTAATAATAAAGAAATAAAGTAACTTAGTAGGGAAATCATATTACTTTTAAAAGAAATAATTAATGACTGAATTCAAAAATAAATTATTCGTCTAGAAATGACGTAATTATTTGTTCAATTTATGACACTCATGGTGAATTCTATTCTTTTTTTTATGAAAAAAAAAGGATTTCGGATTTAATATGCCCCTTTGCAGAATTCTACTTGACATGATCCTATTATAATAATCGGGTTTATTAAAGAGAAAATATTTCTCATCATATTTAAAAAGATTAATGTTATTTAAGGAAGGTCTTGATTAGGAGATCATATAATTTGTTTTGTAGAAACAAAAATAGAACGGTATGTAAATGATATCAATATGCCAAAAAAAAAAAATCGATATACAAAAAATGGAGTTCACTAACGATGATTAATTAACTTCGCGTTTATATGTCATTTATTATTATGAGTACTTTTTAAAAACGTTTTTGAAACTTCGAAAATAAAAGCTATAATTCAAATTTTCTTCAAAGGATAATGTGAGCTGTCTATTCTCTAATTCAAAATAAATGTTCAATTCTTTCATTTCAAAATAAATGTCTAAAAAATCGTTTGCATATAATTATCTTTGATTGTTCTTCATTTCTGTTGAATTCATCCTGTGATTAAATTCTCTTTAGACATGTCATCCAGAATATAATTATGAGTATAAAATAAATTTCACTAAGTTATTTTAATTAGATTTATAATATTCGAAAACACAATAGAATTAATTTCTATTCTATCGCAATTCCGAGAATAAATTCATTTGGCGTCATACTCTCATGCAGCTCATATCATTTTTTTCATAATGTTCTTACCATTTAACTTCCGATAATGGACTTTGATTTGAAGTCCATCATAAATTAAATTGACATAATATATCAGTGTTTAAACACCCGAATCATAAGTAAGCCCTGCATTCTTTTCTTCAGTAATTGTCACTTTAATTATTTTATTAGGATGTAACGAATAATTAGTTTTGAATCATTAATATTCTGTTAAGAAATTCTGCTTTAAACTGACAAGGATGTTCTACAATCATCTTAATTTAAATTTTATTCTTTGTTGATAATTTCAACGTAGTCTGCAAGAGGAATGATGACTAAACTCAGAAATCAACGGATTTTCATGGAATTCTGTTGAAGAATTCCATTACTTATGAATTAAATGCAAATTATCATGCCTTTTTGTATTAAAAAAAGATTATGCTTAAAAAAATCATATATTTTTCATCCTTTAAAATTTTTTTTGAAGAAATAAAATTGCCATTTTTTTTCGGTTAAATAAGTTTATCTCCGATACCCTTCTTACAGGTAATAATATTACTCCGATACCCGTTTGTTGCATTCATACAGAATTCCTAACTTGTTATGAATCTTTTCATTAAAATATGTATAGTGAAATAAATTCATTTTGCTCTAAAATAGAATAAATTATTAGCTTAACTGTACTGTGAATTTCATGATGAAATCGTACTATTTTTAAGCTGTATTTCTGATAAAGAGTAGGAAATTTTGTTGTTTTTGATATATTTAGGTATTTTAATAAAAAATTACATTGCCTTAATTAGTTTCATCACAACACAACTCCAATTTAAAAGAATAATGTAAGTTACCACGCATTTGGGCAACAAACTTTTTGATGGCGTTATTTCTCTCAAAAACATTTAGGCGAAATATTTTTAGGCTTCAAATTTTGACAGCTATATAACCTTTGCTATTATAAAATGTACTCATTTTAATAAATCTTTAATTTTCTATCATTTACCATAAAATTTGAACTTTTAATTGCAGCTTAATCACTTCCACTTTAGTTTAAAGATCATATTTTAGGGGAGCTGACAGAAAATTAGAGAGAAAATTCATCAGAGAAAGTGGAGAATTCTGTCTCTTGTAATATGTGTTTTTTATTTTCTACCAGCTCATTTAAAACTTGCGCTTTAAATGGAAGCGGCCAAATGTTTTTTTTAAAAAATAAATATGAGTATAGAAATCATGATCGTTCAGTATTGAAATCTTAAGTACATTAGAAATTAATTTTTATTTTTGAAATATCTCAAAAAATTATTCAATAGGAATTTCTCTGATAGTTCGTAAATTTCAGTTTTGAGTCTGAATTTCGAAAGATTTAAATGATGTAAATAATAGCGTTTTATTTTATTTTAGTCAATAAATTTACTTCTGAAAAATTATAGTCTTAATTTTATACAATCCTTTGATATTTGATAATTTAAAAAATATTGAAAAAACATTTGTATTTTTTATGATCAAATCTGGCTTACTTATGAAATTTTCAATATCGCCAGTTTAGAATAATAAACACTTTCCTCAATTTAATGTAATAAGCTTCCAGTATTTGATTGACAAATATTCTTTGAGATAATCAATGGAGTGATGTAAAATCGTGAGTTTTTATGAGACAGTAAATTTTCACAATACATTTAATTGTATAGTAGACAGATTTATAGCGATAGAACAGGTCTCTCTTTTTATTTAAAATGTTATCATCTCAAGAATATTTTTCTAAATATATCACTTCATTCTTGTAATATTTTGTTTAATTTTAAATATTTTACAGATTACAGTTAATAATGACAAATAATTACTAACATACAAATGGACATGCAATATTTTAATTTATACTTGCGTTTCAAATGTTCTATTTAGTTAGGAAACTGAAACTGGTAATGTGAAATTTTTCAAAATATCGCCAAATTTACGTTTATCTTTTTCAAAATCTGAGGGTATTTTAGATGAAAGATTTGCAATATTCACTATATATCTTTCAGTGGCAACTCTTCAATTTAAAAAAAAAAGAAATTGTTGTGGGAAATTGAATTACCATGTAAAGCATTACTGTTATAATGCAAAATTCGACGTCAGTAAATTAAGTGAAAGGAATGCTGGCTAGCCCGTTTGGATATCAAAAAAAGTGTATATATATTTTTCTTTTTATAACATAATATCGATTTTTTAATTTTATATTTGGAAATATAAGGGGTGTTCAAATGAAAAGGTACGAAACGTCACTGTGGTATAAATGAAAACTTTATTCAAATTATACACCATAGACCTGAGAACAACGATCCCATTGATTAACGAGCCGAAAGATTCGTTTTTCCCAGAATTCCTGTGGCCGTGACGAGACTCAGTCCTTCATAGTCTCCTTGAATTCGCCGTCCGAGTTGAATCGCTTCCCTTTCAGATGTTTATTCAGGGTACAAAGCACATGAAAATCGCGGGGCGATATGTCCGGGCTGTAGAGTTGATGGTCAAGCTGCTACTACTTGAACTTGGCTAGTTACGCGTGTGTGATCCTGGAGACGTGTGGACACTTGTTATCATGGAACAGAACCACACCCTCCGTGAGTAGCCCTAGTCTTTTGTACTTGATGGCCTGTGTAGTCTTCGGAGTGTCTCACAGTACACATTGGAGTTAATGGTTCTTCTGTGCTAGAGGAATTCAATTTAACAAATAGCGGACTACCACGTCAATTGGACGACACTCTTTATAAGAGCCTCTGCTCTCTCCTGCGCATGCATGTGCAAACGCATGCTCTGATCTACGCCGGAGACTCCAATCGCATCTCTAGATGTTTCGCTACGTTCTCCCATAGCGGCATAGGCAAATATATTAACGGGTACGTTGTTACGACGTTTCGTATCTTTTCATTTGAACACACCTTGTAACATTTGTTAGATAATAAAAGAAAATAAAAGATTAGTCAATAAAAGATTATTATTTACAGTGTGCAATGTGAAAGAGCATTTTATAAATTATTATTGAACTGTTTGAACACATTTAATTACCAGAAGGTTAGATAACATGTTTAAATTACACATTTATCAAAATATTTTAGTGATATTTTGATAAATGTTATATTATGATAAATATTATATTATGATAAATTTAAATTTCTAAAAATTCCATTTCTAATAAACATTTGCTTTTATTTATTAGTTTCTCCATCATAATATTCAAACAAACTCGTTATTTATTTAAATGTTTACTAGCTCACTTTTATAAACTTGACGGGTTTAATTGTAAACTCCAGTACTTTTCCTCCCTTTCACAAGACTTTCAAAATGTGAACTTATTTATCAACATGAATTTCTGTCAATGTTTATAAATATGTTGGCAAGGCATATTGCTCAAATCTGATGAATAAAAATGGATTTTTAAAAAATCCAAATTTCTCTAAGGCGGAACGCTTTTTAATAATATTATATCTCAATTATTTACATTTGAATGCAATGGCATTCATAAATTATTTAAAAGTGCATTCGCACTAAAATGGTCACCAAGAACAGATTAGTTTATAGAAATTTCAGTGTTTCAAAACAACATGGCTATTTATATTAGGTTATTTAATAATCGTTTGCATCGATATAATGTTGAATAATGTTTATCGTTGAGAATTTAATTACCAAATTGTATTATATTATATTAACTAGGAAAGTTACTTTTCATTGTATTAATGAGTTGTTAATATATTGTCATCAAAAACAATTTTTCTCTCTGAAATCTTTTAATGATCTATCCAATTATAGCTATTTCGCATGGCATCAATGAATCTCTTTTACTCTCTTAGAATAACTTAATGTATCTCTTTTACTCTCTTAGAATATCCAAAAATAATTCTAATTTTTGGAATAAACACACTTTAGTAATTCTTTGTAATTTTCTGAATTAAATCTAGTTATTAATATCTAAATGAAATGCTCGCATTGAATTTTAAAATACTAGTGTAATCTTCAAGATAAAGGAAATACATTTTAATTTTCATAAAGTATTGTGTACTGAAATGCCAAATGTTTTATAAGTTAAATTTTATCCTATAATAATGTATGAAGAATGTATTGAAATAAATCCAATAATTTCTACATTAAATTTTGTCCTGTGATAATATATAAAGAATATATTGAAATATGTCAAATGTTTTTTTGTTAAAGTTTTTCCATAGATGTGTGCCATAAGTCTGCAATGAAGTAAGTCAGATTATGTGTTAAGATTTTATTGTTTGATAGTGCATAAATTATATGCTTGATTTAAATATTTCAAACTTTCTATTAAGCAAAAAAAAAAAAAAAAAAAAAACGTTGTTTTAGACATTTTTGAAAAGAATTGCTGTTAATTTGCATCTGTTAGAAGAATATTAAAACTATGAACCTTTACTACAAGAAAAAAAATATTTTAGTTGTTTTTATTATTTGAAGGAAAATTGATATTAAACTATATATGTATATATTCGCTCATCGATAATTTTTATTTGATACAAGAAAATTAATAGTGTCAATTTGCATTTCTGATTTTCTGATGAAGAAAATTTAGCATATCGATTCAAATCTAAAGAATTTGATTAAATTAATTTATCATTTTCAAGAATCCTTCAAATTTAAAGTCTTCTTAAATATATAACTCTGAAAGCTCTTAATAATTAACACATTTCTAAATATTTAATAAAACAACTTTAATTATTAGAGGTATTTCAGCAAATTAATTTGAAATATCTTGGAACAACTTGTGTATATTCCCTTAACTCGAAATATCCGAATTTTTAAATCCTCTCAATATCTAAATAAATTAAATTAACATATTTCTTAAATGATGATGATATTACAAAACAATTCTTTAAAAAAAACATTTTTCAGAATATGAAAACTTGAATTCCGAACCGATATTTTGAGATTTTAAATGTGAAATAAAGAAAGAAATACTATTTTTGATTAATATGCCGTTTAAGCATTTCTTGAACAATCGAGCCACTCATACCTTTTTGGAACCCGCTGCTCTAAAAATTACTTTTTTTCTGAATTCATCAAGATTAAATATCTTTTAAAATTATTGAGCAGAATAATATACCGTTCTTGCTTGCAGTGGTGAAGGGATTTCCAACTAGGTATAATAGACAAATGTCTTGGGGCGTTACGTTAAAGGGGACCTTATGCCAATCGATTAACCCTTTCACTACTGATCAGGTCCAACCGGTAGTAGAAATTCTACACTAACATGTCGATTTTTATTTAAAATGAGGGATGCAGAATGTAAAACAAGGATGTTCTTTGTGATAAATCGTTTTGTATCCTGAATCCTTCAGAAACCGGTCTGCCAAAATTGAATTTGCACGGCCTGTTGGGCAAGGCCAATAGTGAAAGGGTTAAAAATCATTATGTCAATAAAAAAATGAAAAATAAATTATATGACGAATATTAGGACAATATTAACACTCTAGCATAAATGACCAGAATCAAACTATTTTATTACATTTTCACTTAGTCATTAGAATATTTATGAAATAGAATATTCATTGAATGATATTGCTTACAAAAGAGAATGTTGCGCCGCTTGGAATCATAATAAATGAATGAAAATAAGATCACATAGTTAAAAAAAGAATATCTACTAACATTTTAAAATAGTCATCTTCAGTAACATGTTAAAATTGTGCTGAAATGTAAAACTAAATTAACCATTTAATTAAGAGGTGTTATGCTTAAGTCTACAAAATACTTAAATCATTACCATTACTCACTCAATAATATAGTTATTACAAATGTTAAATCGAAGTCCAAAAGTAGTATTTTGTTTGACTGAAATAATATCAAAACAACTCTCGTTAATTCTTGCTTAGTATGAGACATATGTGATTTATTTAACGTGATAATATTCATATGACTTATTTCTGTTGTTTTTTCTATAGGCTCTATAAGTCCGACAGTAGGACTTAGAGGTTTCAAATTTGATTTGTAATTACTTTTTGTGAACTTGTATTTTGAGTAGGTAATTTATAAAATCATCATTAGATTGTTCTAATTTATTAGTTAATTGAAATTTTAAATACTGTGTTTTTTTTCCATAACTTCTGAACATATTATTGTACTAAAATATTTTATGCCGCTTCAAAAAAAAAAGTAGCTTTTCTTTCACAATGTTTTAAGAGTAGTTTAATTATGTTAGCGCCCTGTTTGTAAAGAAAAAAATAGTCATTTTGTGGCAAAAATTGTAAATTTGAACCTCGGTAAGATGACGCGTATGACACCTGGGCTAACGCCCGCTCTCCAAGCATCCACACTTTGCCAGCTGTGGAGAGAGGGTTGTGTAATGTCTTGAGAAAGAAAATATAGTTTTAAAAACACATAAGACATTTATTCACAGACATAGACACAATTAAAATTAAACATAAATAAAAAAATAAAAACAGTTTTAACATTTTAAAATCTCTGAGGTTTTCAAAACCAAACTAATTAAAACTCGCTAAATATACAGAGAGTTCAGGATCCGGCCATCACACAAAGCAAAAACCAAAGTCTCTTCCCTTTCTCGTCTCATCCTTTCTTTTTATTCTGTCAAAGCTCATTTCACTTCAGTTCAACTCACAACATGGCCTAAGAGGTTCGAACAAATTCGGCTCCAGAGCGACTTGTTCTTCAATTGAGCGGAGGACGGTACAGATGGTCGCCTCTCTCCCCCAGTACTTCAATAGTACTGTCCCTGCATTCACTGGTTGTGCGATGCTGTACACAAGTAGTACGCCGATAGTGGACACCGAGACCATTTGCATAGGGGTTGGTGATATTGGGTATTTAATCTCAGGCTCACTTATCCCGAAGCCGAGAACTTACCACCAAGTGCCCTCAATTCCTTAATTGTAGTTCATTGTTTTACTTTAATTTTTTATAAGTTTTTAACATATGTTTTAAATACAATATTTTAACAATGTCTTTCCTTTTTGTAATTGTATGCACCAAATAATAAGATTGTGAGAAATTTCTATGGCATTGTTATAGCTGTTGTGTAATTAGGCAAACATTAAATTGGAGTTTTCAGTTTTCTTCTAATATTTCAAACATTAAATTTTTTAATAAGATAATTTGGCCAGTCTGGCATTCATTTTGTAAATCCGATGATGTAAAAGTAGGTACGCACAGAATGTAACGGCTGCTGTTATGAGGGTAGATGAAGACAAAATAGACAAATCAATACTGAAATATCACCAAGCAGGTAAAACTAGAAGTTCGAAAACATTTTTTCTTTCTTTTTTTTCCTTGATTTTTGAAGTATTTTTAATGACGAAACTCCACTTCTGCTTTTGTGTGACTTTTATAATTTCGTCGTCAACATTAGGTTGATGTAATAATGAAAGTCACTGAATTACTATATCATAAAAGTAACTTTTTATAATCTTTCTATTGTGTACAGTTTTAAACACAAATCAGATATTTTGTATTGGAATGTTATGTTTCTCTAATTAATCTAATTAAAGATTTATTTCAAGTAGGTCTTAAAATATTTCTATGTTGGCAACATTAGGTTGATGTAATAATAAAAGTCACTGAATTACTAGATCATAAAATTCGCTTTTTACCATCTTTATATTGTGTACAGTTTTGAACACAAATCAGATATTTCGTATTGGAATGTTATGTTTCTCTAATTAACTTCATCTAATTAAAAATTTCTTTAAAATAGGTCTTAAACTATTTTAATTTTATAAAATCTTATTTGAAGTTATATATGCAGTAACTTGACAAATATGATAAATTACATTTGAAGTAAAATTTTTATTTAGTGTAAGTAATTTTTTCACAATAATATAAATGTAAATATTCGATAAATATGAACAAAATATTGTGAAAAAAGTAATTAAAATATGTATATTATTTTGTAATTTTAACTGTCTTACATCTTTAAAAATACCTATGTTCATTTTAAAGATTACTATGTGTGTCTTAGGGAGCTGGACAAACTGGATCGTTTGTCTTTCAGCTGTCAAATTTCGCCAAAATTTATTTTGAAGAACTTAGTTGTTAAATTGTCAAATATACATAAAGGAACATAGATAATAAAGTCAATATGTGCATTTTGTTTCATTGCAATAGCTGATGCGAATTTTTGCACCTAGAATAATTTCATTGAAACACATGCATCAAATTACCAAAATTGAATCCTTTCTGGATTTTGCGATTTCGCTACGATTTTGATTTAAATGACTTGTATTATCCGTTGATCTTTATCAACACATAGCGAAAATTTCTTTTAAGAAATAAATTGAAATTCCATTACCGTAGTATTAAATAAAAAGCTATATTTGATTCAACAAATATTTTGGCAGTCAAGCTTCAAATAACTTATTTAATACCAACTTAGAACTCATTTAGAATTCTTTAAAAAATACATGAAAAGTTGAAAGTAAAAAATTGAAACTCAATTCCGATAAAATAAAATTATGTGGCTATTATTGAAATGGCGCAAAACATCAAAGCTCACCAAACTTCACCATTTTAAAGACGGGTTTTCCATCGAAAACCAGGATTTTTGGATTAAAAAAAAACAAACAGGTCATCACATAAGGTCAGCGCTCAACCTAGGAAATTCTGGTTTGGAGATATTACAGATTATTTTAGCCGAGCTATTTTTTGTGCAAGTATATTGAAAAATATGTAAGAAAGGAAAATTGACTTCTGATGGATGATTTTAACAGCTGATGGCATCTCATTCCTTTTATCGTTAAGCAGATATTGTTATTGTTGCTGCTTACGGTATGTTAGATTAAAACTCAGCTTAAGACTTAAGATTCGTGAAATAAATATGTTTAATACATCTTTGCTTTAGCTATCAGTTTTTAATTGAATTCATAGATGTTTCCCAAAAACACTGTGTATGATCTTGGGCCTAATTTAATCATTTCAAATTTTTATATGCATGTTAAATACTGAGGGAGATTACTGAAGTTTGAGCAAGCTTCATTTTATTAAATACTGAGAGAGATTACTAAAGTTTGAGCAAGCTTCATTTTATTAAATACTGAGAGAGATTACTGAAGTTTGAGCAAGATTCATTTTATTAAATACTGAGAGAGATTACTGAAGTTTGGGCAAATTTCATTTTACGAATAATATTTTTGTATTTAACATAATTTTAAAAGCTAGTTTATCGGCCATAAACATAGTCCGATTTTTATTCAATTTTCGTTTTTGATTTTATTTTTTATTTTATGTTTAAATCAAAATGCTTCTTAAATTTGTCATCAAAGTTGCCCTCCCCAACAATCTTGACATTTGACATACGGAAAGAAAGAAACTAGGATAGTTCCCCAACTCAAACCATTGTACCGATTTTGCCAATTATTTTGTCAATTAAAATCGCCATAGATGAACAATCAGAATACTCTATTTCGAAAGAATAATTTAACATAATATTTTATTTGATGGGATAAATTGAGTTCATAAAATAAGATAAGATTTAGTTCATAAAATTTGCTATTAATAAATGACCTTTTAATAAGACGTGGAAACATTTGTTTGAGAAAGCGGCTAGTCAATAATAACATATATTATTAAAACAAAATTTCAAAGTATTTTAAAATTAATTTTTTCGGGTTTGGTTCATTATCTAACGATACTATATGACACATGAAAATAAACATTTTAATTCCCATTTTCATTATATAAATAGAACTTTGCTAATTTATTACACCGAAATTGCAAATTTCCAGTATTTTATTAATGATCAGAAAAATTAAGAATAATGAAGCATAAAGAAAAAAAAATTAATTGAAATTAATCAATGCTGAATCGGTTCTGTACATCATAACATTTTCTTCCTTTTTGTTCTTCAAATTTTAATTAATTTTAGGTATATCGCAAAGACAATTTTTTATATAATGCCTTATTCTATAACTTAATAAATTGGCTTTCTTACTTATTTTAATTTTTATTAGAAAAAGCTTAACTGTTTCACAGCTACTAGCTTTTTTCTTTTTGTTAGTTTTCTGATAAGAAAAGAGAAAAAAAGTTATTATATATTGTATTCATTATTCAGCAGTTAGCTTATTGAGAGCGCTGAACAAAGAATTATTTATATAAGATTTCTGCCTTTCTTCTCATTATAGACGAAAGCTTTATTAAGACTCCTTTACTTTGCATAAAAGGTGTCATTTTATTTTTATAGATCAGAAATACATTTCTTTTTTTTTTTAATATTTCTAACTATTCGCTTTTCTAGTAATTATGATAAACGATATTTTTTCATAATAATGTATTATCGTATTATGTTTAGTTTCCTAAAATCATGACTTATTAAATAAAAAAAAGAGGACACTAAAGATAAAATGCATAAAGAAAGGGGAAAAAATTCGAACTTTTTTTGTGATATTTTCCGCTTTTCTTCGTTTGATGAATTAAAAGTAAAAAAAAAAATAGAAGTTAAGAAACCAAAACATACAATTTTGAATATATTTCTTTGTTCATTTAATTATTGATTTTATTTCTGGATTTAGCAGCTTCTATGATATAACTTTTTGGTTATGAAGTTGAAAAATCGTGGATTCAAACAATATTTTAGGTTTATAGAGCTGATATTCATTAAAAAAAAAAACGTGCGTGACCCAAATGCACTTTTTTTATATTTTAATTGAATTTCAGTATTTACTATGCATTATTAAATTTTACAAGGCACAACATCTTGCTAAATGTCATTGATAAGTCACTTTTCTCCTATCCAATTGTCCTGACCGAAGGTTAAGAACTTTGAAACATATTATTACGTTGTAAATTATCGACTGTTTCAACAACTTCCGGAAATCGCAAATCAAGCTTATATGGACTCTTAGATTAATATAAAGTTGACGCTATATTCGTCAACTAAGCAAAGTACATCTTATTCCTGCCGGAGTCCTGGTATTGGGATAGCGCGTCTTCTCCGTGATTTGGGCTTCCGGGGTTCGAGTCCCGGTTCAAGCATGGTTGTTCTTTTGTGTTCTATCTGTGAGGTGTGTGAATGTGCCCCCCCCCTATAAAAAGGGTTGTGCAAGCGTATGTGACGCATGAAGTAGCTAAGTCATACTCTTGGCCCTTGTTGGCGCTACTGAAAAAACAAGGGACGCTCACTCGGCTTAAATCGTTTGTGAAGTGCCATAAGTCACAACAACAATATCTTATTCCTATAAAGCACTCAACTGGCTTAGATAAAATTACTAAGGAGGGATTTGCCTGAAAGAGTGTTCAAACTTACAGAATTGTTCTAAAACAGCCTTTCTAAATGGAACCTTGATGAAGAAATCTGGTCTGGCATCTTTTTGATTCGTAAGGTGGAAGCATCAGAGTTTGGCATGAGTATTTCGTTATGTTTGGCTGCTATTTGTGATATATCGCTATTTTGGCGGCCATATTTGGCGACATCATAGTGCTTTGTGACAACTAACATGAATGTTCATTCGGTAATAACTAGTGCTGTACAACATGCTAAAGGGTATGTACCCTCAATTCCTAACAAGCACTCAGCTGACTTGGATAAAATTACTGGCTGGGGAATTGGTACGAAATAGTCTATAATTTACAACGTAATAATATGTTGGATGTTATATCTCTTACTTTAAATCTCTTACTTTATATCTTTTAAAATTAAAAAGGAAATACGATAAAGTTTCATTTCTCTACAAATTAATAAAATTCATTTTATATATAAAATGTAAATTGCGGATGTTTTCGAGTATTTTAGTATATTGATCCTCGTTACTAAAAAATATCCGAAAATGATATTCTGTTTAAGTCATGAATTTGAAATAATTCATGACTTAAATGGAATATAACTTTTAATATTATATATCTTAAGTTATATTTTATTATATTAAAAGTAAAAAAAGTTATATATAATATTATATATTCATGTTACTTTTGTTATTATATATTTAAAAGTAACATATTGCAAAATTGCTGATTTTGGAATTAGATAAAATGCACTAATGCAAGAGACGAAATTCTGCTTTGATTTAATGTTCTTCGTAATTGTTAATTTGTTGTTAAAATTCTCGATCTTAAGATATTATTTTAATTTTTCTCTGATCTTTCCTATTAATTGCATATAATTTGAAAGGATATTTTAGCATGTAATATTTTTACTGAATAAATTTTCTATAAAAGATTTTAACAATTTCTGTTTCAAACCATTCAATTTATGCATTATTTTTCTAATTAGCATTATGTTACATTCATTTCAAAAAAATAACTATACGAGCCATCTACAATCAAAAAAGAAATTGCCATTCACTGTGCACTGATATCAAATTTCTATTTCCTTCTGTAAATTGCATAATAATTTTGGAATTAATCCGGAGGAATACATATTATTGATTCCGTTAAATATTTACTTTTCGAATCTACCCACTCTATATCTGCAAACTTTCAGCAGAAAACTTTCTTGTTGTCTTCCATAATCATTACTCCAAAGCATTCTTTGAGGTGCGACGATCAATTTTTAATCACGTGTTTTAAAATTCCACTCCAAAGCGGCAATGCTATTCATTCACTGAGGAAACAATTGTTATTTGTGTCATGATTGCCTTCAAGAAATGTTTAACTTCATGAAATTTATAAATTATCACAATTGTGTGGAATTCTATTGGCTGTTCTTCAGAAAAAATGCGAGATTATTGATCCGTTAAATATAAATGAGTAGATTTGACATTTCTTATTTGTCGTACTGCAATAATTATATGTTGACTTAGGGCAGTTAATAATCTTTAAATGATGCCAATTCTTTTAATATAACTTTAAGAAATAAAAGTATTTAAGTTAAACAATATTTTACTTAAGATATTCTCATTACAGGTAAAGATTTTCAATTGCATTTTTTAATTTATTTTTTACAATTTATTACGGATCATAAATTCCAGATTTAAATTGGAATAGAAATGGAAATTTACTTTATCTTATATGAAATCCAGTAATATGTTTTATTTTATCATTGAAACGTAATTTAAAATCTGATGTCATTTCAGATTTATCCATTCTACAAAAATATAACGGAAATTTATTTTTCAGCTGGAGATATATTCAGAGATATTCGTGGGATATATGTTTATCAAAAGCAATATCATATATTACTTCATTATCCAAAAATCAATGATTGATTATATTTTCTTGTTGAATTTTTTACAAAAGAATCTGATGATATAATGCTTGTTTTGAAATATGGTTTGTTTCCATAATAATTCACATAAAATACTTATGCATTGAATCTAGGAAATATTTTATGCATTGAATTTATTTTCATACACATTGCCTCTCGACAAGAAATCAGAGTTAATTATTTACATATAGACTTTTATACTGCATATGAATATTTCTAGATTAAAGAAGCAATGCTTTACAAAATTCAGACATTCATTAACTTTTGAATAATAATAATAATAATAAAGAATTAATAAAGAATAATAATAATAAAGAATTAACAAAGAAGAAGAAGAATAATAATAATAAAGAATTAATAAAGAAGAATAATAATAATAAAGAATTAATAAAGAAGAATAACAATAAAGAATTAATAAAGAATAATAATAACAATAAATAATAATAATAACAATAAAGAATTAATAAAGAACAATAACAATAAAGAATTAATAATTTAGATTTTTAATAAAGAATAAGGATTTTTTTAAAATCTTTTGCTATGAAAAGACTAAACCATTTTTAATACAAAAGATACTTGCATATGATAAATTTCTTCGTATTGCATTAAAAATTAAGGACAATGGAAGAAAATATTAATTTTATTTTTGAAATAAACATATTAATAAATAATTTCTAATGGTTTTTTACAGCACTTGATTGCTGTATGCAATACTTTTTAGTATCGTATACAAATTATTAATAAGAAAACTGGTAAAAGTAAATTTTCAGTAAATTCATTAAAATTTGAAAAATGATATATATATATATATATATTACCAATTGCGTAACAGAGAACTGCCATTTAAATAATCTGAAAAAAGTTTCATGTAAAATCATTCAAAATTTAAGGTGTCTCATAAGTAGTAGAAGTCAAAAAACAAATAATAAAAAAATATTTGTTGCAGTTAAAAGATTTTCTGAAAATTACCTTCTTATATAATTTAATTATTATTTCCTATTTTCGTCCATTATTAATTTTGGCGTGTCATCAATAGAAAGTATGGTTGGTCCTTTATTTATATAGAACAGAAGTTGATTTAATTTTAAATTGTTTGTTCTCTTTAAGAATCTCTCAATTATATGAAAGACAATTTACTTTGTTCGTAGAAATAGATTGGCCATGATTTCGTACATTTTTAACTATTTTCATACATCATAGTAAAGACGTGTTTAGTATAATTTCGATTCTTGTCACTCATGGTCAAAAACCGAAGCCTGCAGTTTTCATATAAGATATTTGCACCAAAGTTTGAGCTTATTTTAAATTGCATATTAATGTAATTATTATATAGTAAATGGATGTAATATGATGGATGTTCTCGCAAAAAAAAATGTGAATTAGTATCTAAAATAATCAGAAAAAATGCTATAATTGTTAGTAATATATCGATGAAAATGGAAAACGTAGCAATTAGAATTACCTGCAAGATATATGGGATAATTATTCAGAATAGGATAACAAAATTAATACGTGCAAAATAAATATATTTTAGGTCATTTATTTGATAATAAGATTAGGACATTATAGAAAAAAATCATAATCTGAGAGATCGCCATATTTAATCTATATCTATACTTATAATAAAGCTCAATGTGTGTGTGTGTGTGTGTGTGTGTGTTGGCGCTCTACAGGCCAGGTCATTTGACATACAGCTATCAAATTTGGTACATGTATACCTTAGAGGTCGGGAATGTGCACCTGGGGTCCCTTTTTTTGAAATTTTAATTGGAATTTTAATTATTAATTAAAAACTAACTTTCCCGCCAAAAAAATCTTCCATTTTCCCCACCGCCAACTTTTTCGCCAAAAAAATCTTCCATTTTTCCTCACCGCCAAATGAATAAAGCTTCAGTTTTATTTTTCTCCCAACAGTAATGAGGCCAGGGTTAACATTTTTCGGCGGATTATTTCAAACGATTCTGTTTATTTTCTTAATTTTTTTATGCATTTAAAATTAAACATTGTTAATTAATCCATGTTTCAGATTCATTCTGAAGTACTTTTGAATTAAAATAACACAGAATAAAGGAAATTAAAAATGTATAATCTGCATAGCGTTACCCCAAATGGCGTAGAAAAATTCACGCATTTGCGCTGCCGTAACTGGCGAAGAAAATTCACGCATGTTCATTATGTTCTGATTGTCGCCATGACAACCGTTATCAACAGATGATTTAAATTATTTTTAGGTTAGTTGCATGCTTTTGTAAGTAAATTGTATTTATGTTAGTTATATATATTTTTTGTATATGCTTATAGTTTTAAGTCCATCGTTTTTTAAGTAGTTTTTTTAATCCTGTTTTCGACCGATTATTTTAAACGATTCATTCTATTTTCTTAGTGTTTGATGCATTTAAAATTAAACATTGTTAATGAATCGATCTGTTCATGATGAACCTGAGAAAATTTTGTTCACAAATTCTTGAGATATTACATAACTTAAGAAAGATATTCTTTAGTGCCCATAAAATTTAAACGCTCAGTGACTCTATTATCAGTAATCCTATTATTGAAAAAAATGTTTTGTTTCAGTAAAAAATATTATTATATTAATTGCAGTTTAGTCATTTCCATTTTAATTTTAAGCATAAATTCTACCGGAACTAACAGAAAATGAGAGAGATACATATTATGTTATGGCTGAAGGACTTTATATTATTATGAGTGACTATCATCAGTGACTATCTATACATGACTATCAAAATTTGAAGCTTTAAAATATTTGATGAAGAAGCTATTAAAGTAGGAATTACATAAAATATTTAATTATTAAAATTTTAACGAGCATTAAGATTGGCGAACCGGCTGGTCGCCAAAGGCGGCTAGTATAATAATAAATTTATCGTTTTAAGTAAGAGTTAAATGTAGCGCTTATAATACAATTTATTATAATCAGATAGTTTTAAACAATTGGTTGGATTAAGGTAGTTTGTTGGATTAAGCTTGCTTGCCAGTCGTCTTAATGAAGAGAAATGAAGTAATTAACCGTGATAAAAAAAAATGGTATTCTTGTATTTTTTTAAAACGGTGATAAAAAAAAAAATATCAGGGAAATGTCTTATCCAATTAGGCTTAAATATCTTGCATATTCCGGGTTTCAGTTAACCAATTAATAATTATTTGTTTAATGGCTGACTGGATATTTTAATTAAAATTTGCATATGGTTGAATGAAAAATATTTTTTTAGTAAAGAATTATTTTTTAATCCCACAGAAGATGTAGTAAAAGAAATAGAAAGGAAGAAAAAGAAGAATTTTATGAGTAAGCATTGAAGGCAAAAACAACGTATGTTAAGCAAATGAGTAGGGATTGCTGTATTGCAGAAGTGAAATTATCTGCCTGGAAATGATATTATTAATTAATTATATAATATGTAGGGAAGTTCTATAGTTCTTTTGAAAAAAAAACGTTGTATGGTAGAAAATAAATGTCATTTTATGCCATCTTGACAACAGACATGACATTTATTACATCAACCTTGTGAGGAAATATTTTTCATCTATAATCTGAGGACATTAATAATGATTGCAAAAATTCGGAGAATGTTCGGAAAATTAAGTATTATAAAATGATAAGCAATTTCTGCTGGCTAAGTTTATAAGCAGGAAACAAAAAAAAATAATTAAAATCTTCCGTCATGACATTTTTTTTAAATAAAAGGTTTGACATTTAAAAAAAATGTACTAAAAAGTGCTAAAAAAGCATACCAGATGTTTAGTTATAAATTTGGAATTTGAAAAATAATAAAAGGAAATTCATGTTAAGTATATATATTTTACGATTTCCTTAGAATAATTTTTATCAGGTTATTCGGAGAGCATTTAGTTAAAAATAAATTATTTAAATAAGCAGCAATCAAAGAGACAAGTAATTCATTAGTAATTGTGTGTTTTTGAAGAGTGTTTTTGATTGATTAAAAATATTTTACAAGTAATTGAGCTTTTCTCTCTATTACCCGGGTGAATAGTAATTCATCCTTACTCAACAGTCTACGGGACAACAAGAATAACGACGAAAGTGCTCCCTAGAATAACTCTAGATCGATTTTGTAACGAAGTTTTAAGAGTAATATTTATTTCCATTTGAAAATATATTCATATGATAATAAAGAAAATAAAATAAGTTATCATGGATTGATTACAAAACTTTCGTTTTCACATGGATTTTCATTTTTGAAAGTTCAAGGAGTAATTTAAAGTCTTTAGCCCTCTCATTAATAAGATCACTTTCGTATATGTACGTCAGATGGCTGAATTTCTGTTTCAAATATGAGAAAAGTTCCCTACCTCTCTCAAAAACCGCAATGACAACTAGAGTCGTAAGGGTTTGTTATACAAGAAGGTTCCCGTTTAGCTTATAGCTATTAAATAAATGTATAATCGGGCAGTGTCCTTTGAAAATCTCCTTGCATCCCAAATCGTCACGAGAAAAATCCCTAAACCAGTGAGCGCCTCCAGTAAACAAAGTATTTGCTACGGGTATTCAATTAAGCGATCAGAATTAAAGAAAGGAAGGAGAAATTTGGAAATGATAGTCGAGCGATAAGGAAGGATGTTTATGAATGGATGAAGGGGTGTTTATGACTTTTCCTTATCGATAGAGTTAAAGGGTGAAGGGACGTTTACTAGTGAATTAAGTAAAATTATATGGCATAGCTGATAAAGCGGTTGTTTGATGGATTGCAAATTGACAGCAGTTTAGCACATTTGCTTGAATAAAAACATTCAAGGTATATATGTGTCAGACTGTAAATTTTTGAACTCTTATTTCAAGTTTTCCAAAGGATTGTTGGTATTGATACCTACTTGCCATTTCCGTATCTGTCATATTGCACCCCATTTGTAATGTTGCTATTCTTACAGCTAGGGTATGCATCTTTACATTTGATTTCTAAACTAGTGATGTTCACATATTTAATTTCATGTATTCTTTTTGTTAGCAGAAATGGGATGCTCGTTTCATATTGGGTTTTCTTTCCATCCGAATGCGTGTACACAAACTGTTGATGATTCGAACCCCGTTCACAACGATTTATCACATGAAATGAAATAATGCTTCCAATTATTTATGCAAGATGTTATTTGACGGTTTTATGCAAATGTTATGCAAATGTTTTTTTCACTCTATATAAGAGCGGAAGCACTCGTGCGCGCTTACTTAGACGTAGTTTCAGATTTTTTTTTCACTTGTGTTCGTAGTCTGTGTCGGTGTGATATTTTATAATGTATTAAATGTTTGTTTGTCGCAATAAATAAGTCTGTATTTTTAAGAAGTCTTCTCGACCTGCAACATTTTATAAGCACCAGTCACATGCATTTTTCACTGCTATTACGGGAACATTTTACAGGGTTTTTTACGGGCCTTACATTTTACGGGCCTTACAGACGATTGATCTTGACAATTACAGGGTTTGAACCCAAATATCCTCTGATACTTTTCTTTACATTGAATCATTGAAAATGAGCCTTCTGTAGAGTCCTTCCTTCGCGTTTTTGATACAATGTTCTATTAGAAAAACGGTTTTTTTCTTTGTGCTTGATTTACAATTGAAAAGGAGTAAAAAACTTAAAAGATTCGTAAATTGCTTTTCGGGCACCATATACCTCACGATCATATATGGAGTAAACTCAAGAAATATGTTAGGAGTTTTTACAATTTTTTTTCTATGAACATGGATAAAAAATATCTCATGCATTTTATTTAAAACTTCAAATATAAATTGAGATTTGCTAAAGTTTAACAAGATTTAAACAACTTTTTAACTTCAAAACATCTTATTACTTCATGCTTTATGTAAAACCAAGAGAATTTTTTTTGCCTTGTATAGTAGAGTCTTTATTCGAATTTTGAATATTTCAATAAAAATTCGTTTTAACGTAAATATATAATTGTGGTGAAAATAGTAATCGTAAAATAATGTATCATTAGATAGGAATAACAATATTGAAAAAGAAAAAAAGGATTCTAATATTAAAATTGACATTTTTAAATCTTTTTCCTTTTTTACTAGAACTGAGTTAATTAAAATAAATATCAAATATACTTATATAACGTATTTAATGTACTCTTTGTAAAACTTTAAAACTTTTGTTTGTTCACTCAAGATATGACTTTATTCTTTATGGAATGTAGTTATTTCTAAGGCTTGAATGCCTAAGAAATTATAAAACTGTTTACTTAAATTTATAGCTTCTATCGTATCTTTTTGATAAAGAGATTACCAGAGTTGAACAACAAAAACAATGTTACTATCTGTTTCTTCAATCTATGAAGTTACATATTCATCAATTTTTAAATCTTGAAAGAAAAATTTAAATTGTTTTTTGATAATCTTACAACTAAAAAAATCTGGTTCTGGTGGTTTCAAATCTGTTATAGTATTTCCAAACTCATTATCTTTGAAACTCTCGCACTCCTAGCATACGTTTCAGGAACTAAAGCATGTTTTCTAAGAGAAACAATATTTTGTTTACAGAATTTCAACAATATTTTGTCTATATCATCTTTTTCTATAGGGCCAGTGACTCAAAAAAAGATACGTTATTTTTGTTTCATCTGTTTTAAAATCAATCGCAGTTAAATTTTACTCGCTGTACGCATAAACTTTTTGTATCTTGCAATTGTTTGTAACGATGTATTAAATTTAACTTATTATAACATGTATTGTTGTTATAACATGTTTTGTTTTTGTGTTAAGTTCTGACTTATTTTTTAAATTTGATTAAGTATTATGTATATATTTTCTAAAACACATTTCATAATTCTTTCTACAATTTACACATTAAACAGTAGCACTATTATACTTTCTCATAATATATTGAGTAACATCACGAGTGTAATAAAAATATATGCAAATAATTTCGTATAAAGAAAAAAATAAAATTAAAATCTAATTTTAACAGTTCAAATGGACTTTGATGGAAACGAAGATCCTCTTATTTTTATTTATTCCTGTATTGAAAATCTTTTGCTTTACGTATAATAAGTTTCCTTTGCTTACTCACAAATATTAGTTTAAAATTCCCTCCTTCAAATCGCAGCAAGTAAATTTAGTCATTTAACTATTTTGTATAATACATAATTTATTGACATAGTAAATTAATATCCAGTTATTTGAATCTTTTTCTTTTATATTAAGTGTTCTCTCAACAGCTAATTTTTTTCTTCTTTCGGTCAGTTAGAACAAGTGGGTCAATGATTGGTAAATTTCGGGGAGTTACTTTAACGTTCAATAAAAGAGTTGAATATTCCAAAAAGAATCGATATTATTAAAGAATCGATGACAGTGAATTTCTTAGAATGATAATAGGGTTATTTAAAATCCAGAACACTTCTATAAATAGATATGAAATTCAAAATATCATACAATATTTTTACTATTTGCTAAAAATAACTAAAATGGAAATGATTTCATCATAAACGTTATTTATAGTATCAATATTTTAATATATTACTAAATTTTTTTATATCTTGTCAGTAAAAAAAAGAAATGCACATCATTTGTTATTTTAATACTTTCCTGCATCTTAAAATTCTTGTGTCAAATTCAGATAAGACCATCGAATTACTTTATCGTTTTATAGCTCGCAACTAGTTTTATGCTCGTCGTCAAGCGTACGATAGAATAATCAAGGGAATTCCAACTTTCTTTCTAAAAGTGTAGAGAAAGCAATATTAAAACTGTTTGAAAATAAAAATCGTTAAAAAATAACTACTTGGCATTGAGAAAAAAAGTTTAAATACTGTAGAAAAGGTAACCTTTTAAAAGGAGAAAATGTAATAAAAAACAAATTTAATTTCCATACTAAATGATTTATTAATAAAATAGGCAGCGAGGATGAGATGAAATTAACTTAAGTAACCAGTGGTAATCAGATAAAATTAAATGTAGTGTGACTTCATTCCTATAGGTATGCTTAAAGAAAATCAACCTGATGAATTTAAATGGGGATTTAACCACAGAATTAAAGACAGGTTTGGAAAAGCATTTAAGATAAAACTTCAATAATTTTAGATTAATTTAACTACAGTGTTATTAATTAGAAGCTTATGAATCTCTGAAATTTGTATGAAAAATATTGTATATTGCAATCAAAATCGATTGTTGGATCATTTTATTTGCTTTCAAAATTTTAATTTATTTTCCATAACTTTAATTTTTCGACAAAATATTTATATTAATGAAATATTCAAAAGTCTATAACGTCATTCATATTTATTATTTACTAGCCGCCTTTGGCGACCAGCCTGTTCGGCAATCTTAATGTTCGTTTAAATTTTAATAATTAAATAGGTTGAACCGGAGTTTAACTCCCTTCTTTGCCAAGTTGCGATAACGCACCAAAGCGGGCAATCTTTAATATGCACTATAATTGAACATCTGCTCCTTTGCTTTTGAACATTTCGTAAGGCCGTTGTTGGCGATTTTTAAAAATTGCGCCAAGGAATGGGTTAAACTCCGATCTTACCATTAAATATTTTACGCAATTCCAACTTTAATAGATTCTTCAGCAAAATATTTTAAAACTTCAAATTTTGATAGTCATATAATTCACTCATAATATTATAAAGGCCTTCAGTCATAACGTGATATGTATCTCTCTAATTTTCTGTTACCCCTCGTAGAATTTATGCTTTAAATTAACGCGTAAATGATTAATCTGCAATTAATATAATAATATTTTTTACTGAAACAAAGCATTTATTTTAATATGATTACTGATAATAGAGTCACTGAGCGTTTACACTTTATGGGTACTAAAGAATATCTTTCTTAATTTATGTAATATCTGAAGAATTTGTCAACAAAATTTTCTCAGATTCATCATGAACAGATCGATTCATTAACAATGTTTCATTTTAAATGCATAAAACACTAAGAAAATAAAATGAATCGTTTAAAATAATAGGTCGAAAACAGGTTTAAAAAAACTACTTAAAAAACGGTGTACTTAAAACTATAAGCATATACAAAAAAAAAAAATATAGAACTAACATAAGTACAATTTAAAGTATAGATAAAAATTAATGCGACTTTTATTTTGTCGATACAAAGAAAATAAAAAAAAATTGTTTAATCTTTTCTCCTGGGTCAGATAATAATTTAATAACTTTTAAACTTTTTGGAAAGTTCTAATTTTACTTTAAAAATCGAGTTGATAATTGATATTTTTTAACTCATTTCATGACATCAAGTTCGAACAATTCTCGTGTTTTTGGGCCATAGTTCATATTTCTTTGTAAATTAGGTAATAATAATTTTTTTAAATGAGAAGACGATTTCTAAAAGGATTTTAAAGAATGAAGTTGGAAGTTCCATAAAAAATAAATTCGTACATTACGAAACTGAGTCTAAAACCGATCATGGAGATTTAACTGATATAGTAATTAGCAGATTAAATTAATTTCAATGTAGTATGTGTTTTTTTGAAATTTATAGAATTTTAATAAAAAGAACATATTTTTAAAATTTTAGTGGAATCTTTCTGAACTTTGAAATTATAAGCAATTCTTTTGCTAAATTTAATGAATATTTGTAACTACGGAATAAAAACACCCTCTAAAAATTCTTAATGAATATATTTAAATTATTTTTACACGATACGTAATTAATATATTTAGCTGAGTCATGAACCAACAGATTTCCAGTAATGCAGAAAGTTTTGAAAATATTCCCCTTTTGTAAGGAAACTCCTATTTTTTTTTTAAATTGACGAAACTTTCACTGAAGGACCTGTAAAATAATTAATATGAATCAAAAGGTTAGATTATGCTTCATAACATCACTGGAACAAAGTAAAACATTTTGGGAAATTTTCGTTTCAATATGTAAATATATATATATATATATATATATATATATATATATATATATATATATATTCTGAAAGGTGTTTACCGCAAAGAAAGATACCGAAAAATACATTTCTCCATAACACGCATTTAAAAATACAATACGAAAAGTTTTGCTATCACTTTAAAATGCTAAAACCAGCAACATTTGCAGGTACAACTCTCTTTTTCTTGATTTTGAACTGATTTTATTTTCTTTTAGTTTTATACATTATATTTGTATTATATTTTTGTAAGCAATAAAATAGTAGAACAAGTTTTATATGATGACTAATCCTCTAAAATAAAAATCCATTTCCTTTGATCATTAAGTAAATAATGCTGTATTATGTGCTCAGTTTTATTTCGGCCGAACTAAAGTTTCTTTGGGCAAAATAATCCCTCGGAGGTTGTTAAAATTTTCTTGATTGGTCTGTAAAACAATGTAATTATTTCTGAGCTTATTTTTATTGCAAAGTGCTGATATGGTTTTATATCAGAGTCGGAAAGGCCCTATGAATTTTCTTGAAAACTTTAAAGGAACTTTAAGCCTAGCCATGGTAAATGTAGTTTCACTGCAACAGGAAAAAAAAAATTCTATCACACTAAAGATTTTTTAGATTTACAGGATAACAATTGCATAATAACTTTATAATTTTTCTAAGTTCCTTATGAATATTAATTTTTTTTAAGTATTTCCACTTACTTTTATAAGAAATGTGTGCACTCTTTTCTTTTTGCATATGTCTTATTATACACTATCACTTTAGAATTTTTGTTTTCTGGTAAATATTTTTCGCTATCATAAAAGCTTTTAGAATCATAATTTCCATAATATGCACTGCCTTGCAATTTTCCCTGTTATAGTGTTAAATAATTCTAAAATTGCTCCAGAATTTTCGTGTTTTATAACAACAATTTAATGTAATATTGTTAGTTTGTAAATATCGGAGTGATTTTTTAAAACTTTTTATTTACAAATTTAAGTAATTATAAATTAGACCAGGATTTGGCTTACAACGGTACCTTCTGAGATTATAATAGAATAAAAATAAGTTTTACCCTTTCACTAAAGTTTTTTAATCTCGCTTTTTTAATGATGCCAAATTATTAATTGTGAAATTTTTTCTTGACAAATTATTAGGAAAATTAGTGTATTAAAATTAACCAAAAACATTTTTTTTGCCTAATTTCTTACAGCAGATTCCTATGTTGAACTGAAGATCAAATCTTTTTTATTCTTTCATGAAATATTTAGTCACTTGATTCCATTAATGGAAAGTTAAAAAAATATCAAAAGATTCTGTTTAATACGTACGTATGTAATTTATTAGAAGATTAAAGAAATGAAATTACAATACTGCAAAATTTAGAAAATGAGTGAACTGCAAGCTCATGTTTTTAAAAGCATCATGATATCTTTTGACTTGATTCCTTGAGATATGTTCATGTATACTATGAAAAGAACAAGAATAAGATAATTAAAATACAATTAAACTTATACAATTGAAATAGTACTCTGATGCCAACTAAACTGCGCACTTAATGTACAGTTAGACAATTAAAATATATAGTTAGTCTGACTGTTTGAAGTAATCAGTCAAGGAAATGAAGTTATACCTAAACATTTTAACTGAAGTTAAATTTTTTGGGTACAAACAATAACATATGATCCACATGATGGCAATGCTCAGACTGAAGTCGTGATGGCTAAATCTTTTCCCCCAACCAGCAACTACGGATAGAGAAAAAAATTGGGTAAATTGGTTGATTCTATTCGATGTTGGCAATACGATGCCTGTTTCTAATTTGTGTAAAATACAGCCTGCCTTCTTTATTTTTTTCCTTTATTTAATTGTTATTTTTGTCCTAAATGTTGTGTATGTCCTATAGTTTTAATTAAAAATATTTTACATACTTTGTTTTTCGTTTTTTAAATCGGCTTTAACTATTGCATTCAAACCTGCATATATAAATAGCTTTTCTTTTAGTACACGTTTATTAATTTTACTTCATGTTATTTACTTCATGTTTTAGAATACGAATGCTGTTTTTGATTGAATACACTTATATATTATGTACTATGGTTTTGAATTGTACAATTATGTTATAAGTAACCATACCAAATTTAATATTTTCTGAAGTTAATAAACATCTAGTTGATTACTTGACTTTTTTTTTAATTCTCTAAGAAAGGTGCATTCTGACTGCGAATATCATAAAGAACTTATCTCAATATTTCATAAAATGTCTACTAATAAGTAATAAAATATAAATAAAAAAAATCATAAAATAATTAAAACATCTAAATTTTATATATCTAAAAGTGCGTTTTAAAAGATACTTCTTTGACTTTTATTACTTTAAATCAAAATTGCAGCAATATGCAGTTCCTGAATGATAAAACATTTAAAACACATTGATTTTCTATTTATATTTAACTAAAAATGCAGATTTTTACTAAGTGAAATATTATTTTAGTTATGTTTTAAATTGTACCGATTCGAAGAAATTTTAAACTATCCTATCTCAACAAGTGTTTTTGCAAATACTTTTGTAGTGAAACTTTTTGCCTTTTCATGGCAAACCGATTTAAAACTTTGAAAATTTTTCATGAAATGAAAACCATAAGAATTTTACATTATTCTAAATGACTTATATAAGGAAAGAAAATATCAATACTTTTGCAATCTGCGATGTTCGTATTAAATACATCAGCAAATTAAATTACAATTCTTATAAAAAAAAATGTCGAGACATTTTAATTAACCTCATAAGTTCTTACTTCGTTTAGGGATTACAAGAACAAAGAAATATACAAATGAATGCTTCGACTTCATGACCTAAAAAAAAATATTTTCTCTCTTATTACATATTTAAATTTGATAAAATTTTAAATACCATTCATTAATTTGCACTCCAATCAGAAAAAGAAAAACAGAATTCCTTCGAATTTTAAAACTCATTAAGCAAACTCGATTATAATGTTAAACTTTATTAAATTCTTTAAAAATATTTAATTTTTTTTTCGTTCTTTCACATTTTTTTTTTTTTTCATCCTTAGCATATCTTTTTTTTTTGTCTATCAATTTTTTTTTCACGATTGGAGATTACATGTTTCCATGGAAACGGTATTTCAAAGATTTTGTTAATCGGAATTATGTCAAAAAAGGTATATTTTTTTCTTAATTTTTTTTAGAAGAATGGGTAGCGGGGACATATTGAAAAGGATTTTGCAAATAACAGATTATTGTTATGCAAAAGATTTATGCTAATTATTGGAAGACTAATTTAAAATCGAATATGGTCGTCTGTCGTTTTTTAGCATCTTCCTTCAAATTTTGTAATTAATTCTTTGTAGTATTAATGCGAGATTTTCATTTCATTATACGTTTTGAATATAATAAATGAATAAAATGTTTTGGTATTTGTTGATTGAGTGCCTTATAATTTCGCATAATAATGATTTTTTATTACCAAAAGGAAGAAGATGCTACTTTGAATAATATGTACTTCTGTCTGTTAGATAATGTTATTATACCTAACAACAAGTTATTTGCACAAAATAGCAGTTATTATCCTCATTTTTTAAAAAAATTGTTTAAAAAATGCAGTCTAGTACAAAGCATTCCAAATATAAGTGACATTTTGTGATATTTTTTGAAAATATTTTAAAAAATTAGTCAAATTTTATTTTTGTACGAAAAAAGTACTCCAAAAATCGTTTTTTTCAAAACATGGGGAAAAAAAGGTGTATTTTCTGTTCTCGTTAAAAATATTTTTGTCATCCCAACTGAGTTAAAAAGCTAAAAATTGGGGTTTTTTTGGAAACAGAAGCTAATTCTTGGGTCTGCAATCAAACTTTTTAAGCACTCTTCACATAATAACAAATGTGCATTTTTAGACGTTTAAATATTAAAGACTGTTTTTTTATATGGATTCATTTGAGATAAATAGGCATTTACTTTTAGGATATTCTGCTTTTAAAAATTAGAAATATCTATTTTTCTAAGTGTTTATTAAAAATGTACATTTCTTCATCAATTTCGAAAAAAAGGAATTTTTTTAATCTACAATCTATCATCGTATTACTTTGTTTTCTTTTAATTTTAAATTATTATGGAGTCGAGTAAAATTACAATAAAATGTTAATTGGAAAGAATAGAAAAACTGATTTTATGCTCATAGCATTAACATAAATGGTACCTTATTTCATTTAAATGTAACAAACATAATGTAAAAACCTCAACGAAGTAAAATATAATTTTTTGCTTCGAATAATATAAAAAAAAGAAAGTATTGCAATATCATCCCCCCCCCCAAAAAAAAATCGAACTCGATATTTTGAAGAATTTCCACATTTTAGACCTTCATAAGCCTTAAAATACATTTTTTGAATTGTCTGTTGGTAAACACAATAACTGAAAGAAAATTTGAGCTAAACGAATGAAATGAGATATTTGCTATTTACATAAAATTTATAGATTTCTTTCAAATTCATAACAAAATAGAAAGTATGACTTAGTGTTTGAATGCATTTGAACTTAATAATTACAAAACGTAAAGGTTTCGATCTTTACAATTTGATATGCAGATTTTGCACCTAAAGTGTAAATCCGTATCTGATATTGATCCAAATCCATTAAGGCTAGACCGCCTGTCGAGCTATAGTTTTGCATAGATGTAAAAGTTGTAACTAAAAATTGAAGTAACCTAGCTAAAGGAAATATAGTACATTTTACTATCTAATGTTTAGATTCATATAAATTTCTTAATCTAAGTTAATCAAAAAGTCGACCATTTGTCGATCTGCAATTTGCACGAACACTTTTTAGAAATGATTAAAATAAAAATTTGCCTCCGAAAATTCAATCGTAGTCACAAAATTACATAGCAGATTTTATAGATTAAATTCATTGTATTTGTGATTATTTACTTAAGTCATTGTACCGGTGTTGTATAATCGTTGTACTGACTTAATTACTACACATTAGATTAGAATGTTAAAATCATTTGGAATTTTTATATTTCTACTCAAATAACTGTTAAATACTACGCATCAAAAATTGTGTTTTTCATAAAACTACATTTCCTGGCAGATTTTTTAAATTCTTTTTTACTTACCTATAGTTTTACGATTCGTATTCGAATGTACAGAAAATACTGACAGAAACAACCCTGAAATCATCTAAGGAAATTGGCTAAAGGAATTGATTTTGAATCATCAGTTTAAATCCTGTAATAATGCTGTGCTCGATTATATGTGCAAGAAGAGAAAATCTATTTAGAAGTGATTTCTTACGGAATTTTGAGGAAACAATACAGTGAGAATGATAATTTGTGTTTGAAATTCTAAAGTAAGAATGTTCATTTGTATTAAAACTATAAAATAAGAGTGTTCATTGGCGTTAAAACCATACAGTAAGATTCCTTAGTAAAGTTTTATCCATTCAGACATAAGATAATTATAAGTTCTATGTTTTTTCAGACCTTCTCATATGATTACATATTTCTGAATATAAATGCTTTCTTATTCAGTTATAAATTCATATTTTCCAAAGCATAATAGTGTTACGAATCTATAATTTTTTTCTCAAAATGAGTATCTTAATAATATAGTTTCAGAGATACATTAGTGGATGCTTAGTATTGTCAGTTAAGGATCTCAAGTCTTGATGACAAGCAGAAGGAATTGACTGATTTGGAAAATGGATGGTAAAAGTTTTCGAAGATACTGGAATTTTGTAGATATCTTGATTATAAACTGAGATGCGAGAATTATTAAAAAACTTCTTTGCACAGTCATGTAGACTATCAAATGAAGAGACACAAAAGTAAAACAAATTGAGAAAATTCCCTCTTCGGATATTGATCTCCAAAGCATTCTGTTTGAAATCTTTGTGCTTTTACGATTATTTAGTAAATATTTATTGTAGCCTTGCATGTGGTTGATTTCAACAGATGTTTTATTTAAGATAATTTCAGTGTACTTTACTGCCATTATCTTTTTCTTGAGGAATAAAGCATTGCCATCCATTATCCATCTTGATAAACTTCCCGCCGTACACTCACTGTATAGACTTTAAGGTGTACGTACACACTTGAAACTTCGAAAATCGTTCAAAATATCGAATATTTTTTATTGCTTCAAAATGTTCTCTGATTCTTTTGATTACCAAGATGTTGTCAATATTCAGAATATTTCTCGAGTTATAATTATTTTTCTTGAGGTACTTTCATTAAAAACTCTAGTTTCGGTTGTTTTTTTAAACTCATTTTATGAAGAATGATATTTTTCCATTATGTTGCTTCATTCAAACAATCATAACTCAACAAGAAATTATCCAAATACAATTATTTATATATCAAAATAATCTGAATGAAACAGTGGACGTTTTGTGCCTCAAAGTTATATTTATAGAAATAAATTTTTAATTGCTATTTAAAAGTTAAAATGACAGAAAAAATCTCGCTTTTTCTATTCGTTATTGATAAAAAAAATGTTAAAAAAACTATATATTTTTATAACTTGATTGAGGCAGACAACATAAAGACTAGTAATAGGTATAATTTCCAAAAGAATTGTGTGTCTGTACAAATTAGAATGTAAGATATCATATTTCAAAAAATAGGCTTATTAGCTTATAAAATATTATTTAATTAATTAGTAATTAGTGCAATATGATTTGTTCTTACTGAAATGAGTTTAAACATATATTAATGATCTACTGTAAAAAAATGGATTTTTAAAGTTAAAATTAAAAAAATAAATCTTCTAATTTTAATAACAATGTCATTTTAAAGCTATCTAATGAGGCAATGAACATGATATTGCAATTATTGCATGATTATCATGAGATTGCATGACATAACATGCAATTCTGACTGATCAAATAAGATAGTAGCGTAACAAACAATTAGTTTGTTTATAGCTTTATATATGTACACAAAAACACTTTGTACTCATCTAGGTTATTATTGCTCACAGTATTCAGTCAACAATTGAAAGTTAATCATGAAACAGTTCCCCGATCAATTTGGAGAATAAACACCACCAAAACCCATAACATGCTGTTAGCAAAAAACAGCTACTCCAGAGGCAGCTCCAGAGATCCATCGATCTTTATCGGGATGATCTAACACAGAAGCTCGAATCACACGAAGCTTCTCACAAAATCAGGAACGCCTTCCTACACTCGCGTCTTTCCAACTCTACCTTAAAATGACTCTCACTCCTCTTCTCTTCAAAAAATACCGCATTTTATTTACGTTAAATCTTCGCCTCTCATTTTCCCATTGGTGCACTTGAGATCCGTATTACCCAATAGCTGTTCAGCAATGCTTCTTCAATGGAATGTTGGGGGAATGTCCGTTAATGATTCATCTTTGTAGCTGACTCTTCTGAACACATGCTAATTAAAAGTCCCTTCATAATGGGAAAAAAGTTTAACATCTGGATGGTTTGACGTTCTTCTCCCTTGAAGATATGATGGATCTCTTTGAAATGACGAAACGTACCCATGCTGTTCTTTATTTCATACAACTATAAATACCAGACACAATGATTCCACTGGCGAAGATTATCCTCCGTCTTGCAGTCCGGAGGCAATGTGTGTGGGGGGTGACAGGTGACGTTACATCTGACCGGAATCCCAATCATTAGGTGAGGGAAACGGATAACGTTACAAGGTCAAACCCCGAAATGTATTTCCTGTGCACAATATTCTATTCCACCAGCAGAATTTGAAATTATTTCAAAATAGTTTTAAAATACAATTCATAACTCTAGTGAATTTTTCATATTTAAATATTTATACTATATGCTTCCGACGCAAATGATTTAATTCTGGATTCCTTAATTGTCATTTTAATTCTTTATGGCGCAAATAACAAATCTGGATTGAATTTTCTGTGGTTTAAAATTTATTTTAAGATGACACTGATTTCCTTAAGGGATGATTTCTCTCAAGAAGATTTAAACACAGTTTTTCTCATATTTTGTTGCATTTATAAGGAATTAATCCCTATTATTGGTGGTAATGTGCTATTCTTTATTAACTCGATACGAATTAATAGACTAAAGAAACATTCTTTCTTACACAAAATTGCTTATATTTTGACTAAGGAAATTGGAAGGATTTTAATTTCATAGGTTAAATAATGTTTTATTTAAATTATGATTATCATTTGTTATAAAGTAAGATTTTATATTATAGTGGACTTTTTATAATTATTTACTAATTATGGATTAATCTTTTTAATTATTTACTAATCACGAATTAATCATTTTAATTATCTACTAATCATGAATTATTTATTAAAAAAATAAATGAGTTGCAAAATTTAATATGAACTCTTAGTCTTTCAATATTTTAAAATAGATTCATCATTTATATACTCTGAGTTATACCTTTGATTCAAAAAAATTAATTAAATATATCTTTTTGAAATTTTTGATAAAAGAATTGAATACCTAATTTTGATTATAAATTAAAATATTCCTTTGCTAATTTTTTTTTCTTAAATTTATTTGCTCATTTACCCCCACAAGCATTATATGCAGTAATTCACAATAATTATAGAATAAATTTTCATTCTAAAAATAAAGAAAATAAGAGTTTTTAAGAAAACTTATATTTAATCTGAGCCAAAATTTTTAAAATCGATTTTGGCTCATAATGTTTTTTTTTTTTAATTTAAATAATAAAATACAGGAAATCACATCATTAAGTTTGAAAAGAAAGCTTTTAATGAAGACTTTGTGCTTTTCCTTACTTACAAAGAAATAGAATATTATAAAATATAATTTTTCATTTATATATGATAAATACTTACTAATTATAATAAAATTCTCAGAAAAGAACAGCAGAATTTTTATTATGCTGTTAATTTATTAAAATATGTTGTTTTATATGTTCTTTATAATGCTTCTGAATTTTTTGCAAAAGTTTCTAAGTGCAAATAAAGAATTGTATCTAAGAAAGCCATTAAACCTTTAGTAAATTGAAATACATTACAATTGTAACATAAAAATTAGTTTATTTTCAAAGTATTAAAAATAAAACAAATATCAATGCCTCTGAAATGCATTGCAAAGATCAGTTTTAAATTCTGTAGTTTAATTTTTCCCGAATAATTTACCCCATTTTAAATAATTAAATAATCATTTGTAATTTTCCACTCTTTTTTAAAGTACGTAACATCCGAACACTTGAATGATTACAAGGTATGGAACTTCTTTATTAATATAAAGTTTGATCCATTTTTTTTTTATTATTCGATAGCTTGAAATAATTCTAAACGACTTTCAAACACTTTTCTGATTGAGGATTAAATGAAATTGTCTTAGGAAAGGGAAGAGAGGCAATTAATGATGTTCTAAGACGATACTTTTTTTTCCTCGGAAACGTTCTAGGAAAAAGAAATGGGTGTATCTCTCATCCAATTAGATTGAGTAGCCTATGGTGTATATTCCAGTTTTTTGACCACTCAATTAATAAACTGTTTTTTCACAGTTCATAAGGTGTTTTAATTAAGATAGCTTTTACGGTTGAATAAAAAATGTTTGGTTAATATGTTTGGGAAAAAATTGGCTTCTTTTGAAATGCCACTACGGAGAATAATGAAAAAAGAAACTAAAGAAAGAATACGATTTAAGAAGCAATAGATTCAGAGAAAAATAATTTGTCAGATACATGAACTCTAGTGATAGAATCACAGAAAATTAAATTATTTGTTGAGAAACTCCCTTATTAATTGTTTACAATTGTTTTGCTTCTTTTGAAATGCTACTATTGATTAAAAAAGAAATTAAAGAAAAAAATACGACTAAGAAGCCATAGATTCTGAGTAAAAATAATGTCATATATATGAGCTCTGGCGTATAATTGCAGAAATTAAATTATTTTTTGAGAAAACTCTTTATTGATTGCTTACAATTTTGGATTTTATTTCCTCATTTATTCTGTAATACACATTTTTTTTTAATTTGTGAAAGCAGTAATTCATAGTATTCTGACTAAATTAAATTCTTATTCTTCATTCTTTTTAAATAAAAAGATGATATTGTGAATTAATATAAGCCATATAAGTAACAGTTAAACGTCCTAAAAAATCAATATTCCGTGTGAAGAAGTTTACTTTCACACGGTTTCGTGTTTACTTAAGTTTACTTTCGCTAAAAGTGGCGTATAATTTTAAAATCTAATAGAATCTGTGGTTTTAAACAAAATTCTTACTATAAAATAACAAATATATTGAGTCCTGAGAGCTTTGAGGAACTATAGTTTTTCATTTTTTTTTTGAAATATTGATAAATTTATGATTACTTTATTTTATTGTGAAATTAAAATGTGGCTTTAAGGAATAAATGTATTAATCTGTCTAGAATAATTCTTTTTAAATAAAGAAAAACTTGAAGTAATTAAAGGACATTTGAATTTTTTATTTGTAATGTTACAAAATGCCATCTATCTTTAACAATTTTTTTAAACATCATTGCCATTCGAAATATTTTTTGGTGGAATTATTTCTTGCTTTTCAAGTTGAATAAAAGATGATGGAATTTTAATTACTTCATATTTGTTATTTTTTAAATATGTTCTCATTTTACTTTCGAATTCGTCTTGTAACAATAGATTCTAACTTCCAGTTTCGATTTTCGTAACTGTTTTAATTAAAGAAGAAAAAGTGTAGAAATATTGCACTGACGTAAAATGCCAAGCATTTCCAATGGAATACTTTGTTAAAACTTTCTTTAAAAAGTAAAAATTGTAGAGTCAAACATAATACTTTTTATGCGATTCCTATTTCAATATTATCTACCAACGACGCTATTTTTCTAGAATGTATATTTCAGTAAAAAACGGTCTATTAAATTTATGCCATTTACATTTTTTTAAATCGCTTTTAGTCGCCACCTAAGTGTTAATAGTAGATTCTCTAAAGAAAGCATTTGTACTTTGATAAAAAATATAGATATATTTTTTTCAGAATTCGAATATCTAATTAACTTTCTGACGATGGAATATTTTGACTAGGAAAAAATGAGCAAAATAGATAAATAATTAATATTGCTTTTACTCGGATTTTTTATTTGTTTACATTTAATAAATTCCACGGGAATTTTAATCATGTTTTACAATTTTGAAAAACATAATGGTTAATTCTTAAAGAAAGAATATTTGAAAAAATAAATATTGCTTATTTCACGTCAAATTCTTATAATTTATAAAAACCAGTTCACAGAAGCATTTGCACAGAAGAAAAACTAGCGCGATGTTTTAAGGAAATGTTGTTTCGTATTTATCGATAAGAAGTTTTCATAGTCGATAATTTTCTTCATTTCTCTCTGGAATTGCAGAAAAAGTACTAGAAATTGGATTTGCATTTATACTTTATATTTCCAACTCTCGAATAGAAATAGGCTTGCAAAATTATGTAATCATTTCACTAGCACTTTCTGCAATCTTCTAAATAATAATTTTATTAAAAGCCAAAAGTAACAGATGCCACTTTGTTAATTTTATTTTACTTCACGTAAATATGTATTGGAAATAACATCTTTGCGGAGTCATAACTAGTATTAGCTGTCCAATTAGATTTTATTCTCCTAGTTACGAAAAGGGCTAAATTAAATTTCAAAAAACAAACAAATGAATAATTAAATAAAAATAAAAATAAATCTCTGAATTTCAATACCATTCATATATGAAAAGGCACATGCATGTATGGTAGTTAAGGGCGATTATACATAATGTTTCATATACATATCAGAAGGAAATTTGTAAAAGAAACGATCTTACTATCAGTTATATTTTGTGTCTTGACATGGTGGCAAATATAAGAGTAATAATGGTATTTAATAATTGCATTTTATAAGCAATACTAGCTGCCTTTGATCACCAGCTAGTGAGCCCAGAATAGTAGCTGTATTTAATTTTAATGAAATCTATTATAGATAAATCGATTATCCCTTCAAGAAAGTCTTATCAGATATGAAATTATGTTGGATATCGTAACCGTGTTATTTCTATTGTTTTGCATTGGTTCATTTTATTATGTTAATTTACCTTCTTGACAGAGTCAAGTCGCATGATATTATAAAAGCAATAAAGGTTGTTTTCGAGTAATCAATCTGGTAATGGCTCTTATCCCGCAGTACATCAAATGCACTTGATTATTTTTAATATAAACATCTGTATACTATCAACTTTTAACTCCTAATAATAAAAAAAAAATATAACGAATGAATTGAATGAATTATTTCTTAACAATTCACTTATATATTCTTCGTTGTTTTATTATTTTTGTCTTTCAAAATTTACAGCAGGTTACAGAATTTCCAAATACCAAGAGCCTGATTCATTCTAGTATTGGTTGGTGGAATAAGTTAGAAAACTATAACATGAAATAAATAATTTTGCCATAATCCATTTTTAAACGCAATACTCATTTTGAAATTCTGCAAAAAAAAAAAAAAAAAAAAAAAAATTATATATTAAACTGCAAAAGATCATACAAATTTTCATATTTAACATTAAAACAGCTCAGAAGGCTTTGAAATTGTGAAGTTCATGCTAAAGCATACGATAGATAAATAATATTGTGGAAACTTTAACATTAAAATGTAGAAATTTATCCTAAAATATAAAGGAAAATAAAGGGATGTCTCCAAATCTTTTTTTACAGCGATTTCCAAATTGAATTCAATATCGTATTATAACTTTAAAAGCACCTATTTATGAAAAAATTAGAACGATTCCATCTTTTATTCAATCCACTTTTATTATCTTTTTAATTTTTTATATTTTTTGAGTACAATTCATATTAGACAACCGAATAATTCGTATTTATTCGGAATTTGAAACCAATTTAATAACTAATATTACCCTTACGAGGAAACTCAAAAGCATTTCCTAACTAAAAAAAGCAACTTTTGGGGAAAGTCAAGAGGAAAAAATAATGCTTTTTGAAAAGAGGAATTATTAAAAATGGAACTGTCTGATATTCTAGACATCTAAATATAAAAGAATAAGCATATGTTGTAAAAAGATAAGCTGGAATATAAAAAGGTTTCATTTCAGAAGTAATTACCACATTAATGAAACGGATAACATCAATTTTTTGAAATTAATTGATTTCACGATGAAATAAAATTTTGCAATTTACTTCTGGTTAAAAATTAAAGCTATATGATACTCTTTTGTATCTATTTAAAGAAATATAACTTTCTGAACTTACGCTCAAAATTAAGAAACTAAGAAATGCTTTTAACTATGTTTCGAACAATTTTGTCTTAGTTACATTTATCTTGACATGGCACTAATCAGTTTTTAAAATGTATAATTAAAATTTTAAATATACGCAATCGGAGTCGAATATCAAAAGATATTTTTATGTTTTATCAATCTTGTATCTGATTTGCAATCCATTCATTTTGCCTCAATTTTCTTTAAAACAGATTTTGATCTGCAATAAACTTAAAAATTGAATGCCTTAATATTCGGATTTGTGTTTCGGTGCAATTATCGTTGGATTTATTTTGTTGAAATGAAGATTGTAATGTAATTTAAGATTATTTATGAAATGCTCCCTGAAAATAAAGACATTTTTTTCACAACTTATTATTTTTTCGGTAGGATAATTTATTTGGAAGTAAGGCAAATTTATTACAATTGCATTTGCTATTTCAAATATCAGTTATTATAATAAGTTCATTAGGTTTTTTTTTCAGATTTTTTTGTAGTGAGAAAGAAATGGGTTAATTCTTCTAATAAGTATTTTGATTCAAATTCTTTTAAATTTGCATCTCTTATTATGATATAAATAAGGGCAAATAATCTGACTCATTTGTATGAAAAATAATGCATATATGCTAACAACAAGAGATATGTAAGCATTAC
This sequence comes from Argiope bruennichi, assembly GCF_947563725.1. Lineage (NCBI taxonomy): Eukaryota > Metazoa > Arthropoda > Arachnida > Araneae > Araneidae > Argiope > Argiope bruennichi. The sequence goes on along the minus strand of NC_079159.1, from coordinate 49,558,987 downwards.
AAAATCTTGCTTATTCTTGGAATTTTGCACTTTCTAGTGATGATTAGCAAAATTCACTTTATTATAACCTAATCACTTTTTGTAACAAACGAATTCAACGATAGTATTGATTGTTTTTAATTTCAATTCAACCTTTCATTTATTTATTAATTGACGTGTTGATTTATTAATTGTCGTGTTTTATTTATTAATTCACGTGAATGTGATTAACATCGCAGCCTCAAAGAAATATTTTATGTTTCGAATTGTGAAATACATGACAGCCGTATTATTTCAATAGTCTTACACCTATTAAAATAATACGGTTACCGATAATACTGATAATTGTAATAATATAAATTTATTGAACTTATGAACATTTTTAACAGACTTGAGCCCTATCATATCATAATGTCATCGAAAATGCTAATCAAACGGGAATTAATGTTCTAAATGCGCGTTGTCTTACGTGTTGTTGAGGCATCATTTTCTTATTCCTTATATGAGCTGCAAAGATAAAATGCCTTTCTTCCTCTTAGAAGAAACTTTGAGGTTAAATATTTGATGACATAATGGAAACACTTTGAATTCTAATATCACAAGGACATGCGTTGTTGAATTACTACAAAAATATACTGTAACATTTCCCGTTTCCCAGTACACATAAGACACTTACAGCCAGCTGTGTAGTCACTGTTACTTACTAAACTCCTCGAGATAGCCAGATGGTGGATCTTTTCATCTGGGTGGTCTCGCATCTGTTCATTAGAGACTACAGTGAAAGACCACATGTGGGAATTCCTCGTCCAAGAGATATTGAGAGGACCTTCAAAGAGAAAGGGGTGCCCAAACATCTGGATGCTAAATGTTTCTCATTGTGAAAGGACTATGATAACTCGGTGTTCCAGAATAGTCAGTTATGAAAGGTGCATCACACAAAGGACCTTCCCACGACCGACTGGCGCGGTCGAGAGAGCATATTACTGAACCCCGATTGGCCGAAAGAGAGCTCAAATCACCAATGTAAATTAAGAGGCGGAGATTGTCGCCGAAATAAAGTGCGGATATTTTTTTGAGAGGAGAAGAAACGAATTGCAGACAGACTGTTGGACTACACCCACGAGTTCGAAGTCCGAGAACTGCCCCTGGAGTGGTCCTGTTGACTAACAAGCTGTTAGTTCCCTGTGGTGCTGTTTCTCTGTATTGGTGGAGAACTGAGTTTCAAGATAAACCTTCGACTTCGATTGTTGTGTACGACTACAGGTGTAAATAACTATTTACTGAACCAAGATTAGAACAAGTTGTTCTTTTGTATATATAGGGCTGTAAAATAAAGAATTGTCTGGAAATTCTGCTTCGTTATTTGATTAGTCTAGATCAAGACATTACAATACCTTACAATTTAAATTTCATTAAAAACTTGTTAATTATATTAAAATTACTTGAAAGAAAAACTTAATTTTTTTTAAACAGTAGCAGAAATTATTTCTGTTTGGTTATATTTTCAACCGTTATGATGGACTAACTCCAAAATTTACCCTTTCTTAATTTTTATTTAATTAAAATTTCAAAAAAATATATTGTTCTGAAAAATGAAATTAAATGTAATTTAATTTGTAACCCATTAAAGACGCTGAAATTTATTTTGTCAAATTCAGTATCACTAAACATAAGATCTGGTCGATTGTAAAAGGTAACCTAAATATGATACGCAGATACATTCTCCTTTACAATGATTATTATTTATTGATTGATATTTTGATTGATAGCGATTATTAATATTTTAATAAAGCATATAGGAAATTACCATTTTGTTATTATTTTATTGATTTGCATGCAACTTTTATTGGTAGAGCTTTATTATTATTGGTGCTACTTTATTTTCATTAGTGGAGATTTATTTATTTTTATTTGTAGAGTTCCTTTTAATAGTAGAACTTGAGATAGAGATTTTATAAAGGCAAAAAATAATAGAAAGAATATCAAAATATTCCGTACGAATTAACATTAATTGATGTTGCGTTTTTGTTGTAAAACGTATCATCAATATTCCTAGTCGTTGTTGAGAACAAGACAGTTTTCATCAACTTATAAAATAATTCAAATTAAATTAATAAAAGCAAATTTCAGCACATTAGCTTTATCTAATAAGCTATAGCGAAATTAGCTTTAAGATATTCCTTATTCCAATCATTTAATATATTTTTCCATTTTTTTTTTAAATACCCATTCGAATTTATTTCAGAAAACAGTTTAAAAATAATCACGGTTATAAACTTTTTCAACTTAAAAATAATAATAAGCCAAAAATAATATTCAACTCAGATTCATTTGTCTTTAATTTTTAAATTTTATTGAAACAATGAAAAACGCGTTGTTGAAAATTCTGAAAAAATAGGCTTTAAAAATTTTAATTACAATACAAATTTATGTAATTAAATTAAAATTGTTAGAAAGACAAAATTTAAATACTTGCGAAAATTGTTTTTGTTCAGTTATTTTTAAAAAGTTTCATGATTAAACCCCAAAACTATACATTTCTTGGCTTTTATCTAATAAAAATTCCAAAAACAAAATAACTCCCGAAAATGAAATTAAATGATTTTATATTTCTAACCCATTAAAACACCAAATTTTAATTGGGCCACGATTTATTGAAATCCATTTTCAATCGAAATCGTGTTATCCATATAAATATATTTTTCCTTCTATATAATGCTCCATCATGTTTAAAATAAGGATGCAATCCTGAAAGTTACAGAGATTATAAATGTTATCATTAATTTTGAGGTTTCATTTATACAGACATTTTCATTTGAGAATGAGTAGTGTTTCTTTTGACTTTCTGAAATTCCACAGATAGGTATCTCAAAAAGGAGATGTAAACAGATAAAATAAGCCATAAATAATCAGAATTTTCCTCTTGATGGCTATAATAATGGCGTGGGGTTGAATTCTTTCCACTCCGATGACGAGTCGTAATATTAAATACGGAGTAGTTGAGTGTATCTTGTCGTAATGAGAGATACTTTCCGTATAAATGAGTGTTCGAATATTTGTCGTGGTAGCAATTCATTCAGATCAGCATGGAGGGGAAAGCTCATTTTGGAAGTATCGCTGTTAAGAAAAATGATTAGATAAAAATAATAAATAATATTTATTCTATTTTTTTTAATTTTCTATATTTTTTATTATATTTTAATATTTTTTTCAAGAAAAATTAAGGAAAAAGTAGCTATTAGGATCTACAAAGTACTAGCAACAAAATTAATAATAAGTTGGAAAAAATCTAAAGCTAATTAAACTTTAAATTCTTCAGACATATAAGACAGCATTTACAAGCAACATAACTGCTAAAGAAATTCAAGTCTTGAATCATTGTATCTACAAATTTCTTAAGCAAATGCAAAAAAAATATAAATAAATAAATTTTAGTTAAAACCTTGCATTTTTTGTTACTTGTAGGAATAAAAGCATTAAAACAGGTAAACAAATTGAAACTGAAATGTGTCTGAGATCGCAAAAATACAGATGTCTTTGGTTTCTTCTTTATTTATTTAATCTTGAGGAATTAAACACGATGTTCATTAACTTTCTTTACCGTCATTAGAAGAAAATTACTATCTTTAAAGCCATTACGGATACTAGGTTAAAATTTTATATTTAATTAAAGATTTATTATTGTTTATCTTTATTTTCGTTCTTCTTATTTTTTCTTTTCACTTTAGGTGTGTATATTTCTAGGATTTTAATAAATGATGATGAAACAGCTCTTCGTTTGGAAATGTATTAATGATATCTGAATATAAATTAAAACCATTAGTGCCTATTTTGATTAATTTCTTCTTAAGAACGAGAACTATTATTTGGTTAAAGAAAAATTTTAGGATAATGAACTGTTGTTTCTTAATGGAATTGGAATAAACTGAATGTTTGTGTAATCTAAATTAATATAGACATTCATTTCCTTCTTTTTTTCTATTAGAAATGATTTTTTGCATAATTTCTTCATAAATATTTAATGTATATTTAATTTCATCATGATTTTAAATTATAATTCGTCATATACACTCGTAATCATATTTTGGAACACGGGAATAATAATAAAAAAATAATTACTTCGCTTTTAAGCACAAAATGCTCAAATGCAAGACTCTGAAAATGAATATTTGAGCACTCATTTCGTGTATTGTCTTGGCTAATGTGGGAAATTTTATTTGATCAGGTGGAATAATACTTTGTAATAGAATAGTTCGGAGATAATATTCCCAAATGGCCTTTAAAATTCATAACTATTCGTTTTATAGAAAGTCGGAGTTATAAATTAAAAATTATTATTAAAAATAAATAAGCATTTTCAATCAATACACGTCGCCTGTTCACTGTTATTGATGTGGACAGTGTAACTGCATAATTTTAGTATCGCTTTTCTAATTCATTTTTAAATATGCATTGATTCACTTTGAATCATCTCCCCTCTGATATAAAATTCCACTCTAAATTGATAATGTTTTATTCGAAGATAATTATTCAAGATTCCCTCTTTGTTTGAGAATTTCTCTGTTCAATTCCGAAAGTTTTTGTCTGTATCAAAACTCACAGTTACGATAAATCTATTCTCTGATTCTTGGCAATAATTCGCATTATTTAGTAAGCGAAATGAAATGAGGTGAATTTAAGGATATCTCTTGTTATACTGAAATAAATGTATTTTACCTCGAGCAGATAAGAATTTTTAAAGAGTGTAAATTTTATGGAGTATTTTTAACAAATGCAATCATTTTTGCTAATTTTATAAAGCATTGCCGTGATTAGATTTTTTTTTTGTTATCGAGAAGTCATATATTAATGAATTATTTACTACTGGTCAGAAATTAATGAATTAAGTCATATATTAATGAATTATTTACTACTGGTCAGGCATTAATGAATTAAGTCATATATTAATGAATTATTTAATACTGGTCAGACATTAATGAATTAATTCATATATTAATGAATTATTTACTACTGCTCAGGCATTAATGAATTAAGTCACATATTAATGAAGTCATATATTAATGAATTATTTACTACTGGTCAGGCATTAAGGGATTAAGTCATATATTAATGAAGTATTAACCTTTTAATGAATTATTTATTTATTATTTCTTTTAAAAATAAATATGAGAAAGAAAATCCTTTATATAGATTATTTCCACTCGTATTTCAAATGTTTAAATTTTTCTATTTTTGGCATAATAATTGCATATTTTAATATTGAAAATATATGAAAAATTACAAATTTTTTGGAGTAATGTGAAAATTTTAGAAATTATGTAGCATATTTTTAATTCATCTTAAAAGGACAATAATAATGTTGCATATAAATGTTGAATACAAATACATTCAATTACTTTGTTAACAATGTTAATTTTAAAATTCTTTCTCATATTATTAAATTTAATATCCATTATTTAATCATTCATTCTCTAAAATAAAGCGAATTGAAAATTTCCATATTTACCCTGTTTCGGCAAATTTTCTAGTTTTTAAAATTGTTGAAATATGTATTTTATAATTAATATTTCAAAATTAAAAACATATATACAAGGTATCTATTCTAAACCAGTAGTTAATGTTTAAATCGCTACAGACAGACCATATACTTTCAAATGGGAAACATTTCCTAAAATGCATAAAAGGTTATTATTTATGTTGTCGTCATCATTAAATACACTGTTGGAAAATTACAAAACATATATATGTAAATAACTTCTATTCATTTAGTAATATTTAGCGAAATACTTACGAATTTATAATATGAGTTCATGCGCATTTAATCTTTTAGTAAAAAAAAAAGAATAAAAAATATTCAGATACTCTTCAATGAATGACGAGACAATAAATTCCCGACTTTGAAAACATTTGATCATTTGACGATCAATCTGGTGACTTAATGATCAAAATTAAAGTTTTAGAAAATATAAGAATTATGATGATATTTAGAAGATACTTTGCTATGTCAGAAAATCTATATTAACTGAAGCAATTCGAATTCTTTTCTTTGAAATGGTTGGCAAAAAGCGAGCTCACTAATTGTTTTGTGCTGAACCATTTTTCTATGAATGATTTCCTGTTTCATTCTGTGTTGTTTATTTCTGGAAGTGCAGTTTTTGTGTGAGTTTTAGCTGCGTTTTAGTGCAAAACAAAGTTCGTTATTTAATATAGAGTTTGTCGATATCGACTTGTTGTCGTTTGTCGGATTTTGGGTAAAAAAATATTTGGCATGATACCATTTTCAACAAAGTAAATTAAATTTCCTCCACGATAAAAAGTGATGCCATGAGCTTTCATCTGTAAGAATCTTAGACGATTTTAGTTTAGCCTGAAAGAAAACTATTCATTCCATGGATATTGTTTCCTAAGGGCGGTTACTAAATGATTAAAAGTAAAGAGTTTAAACCATTATAATTCGGTCAATTTTTATTCCAGAAGTGCAAAAATGGTTTTTTTTATTGTTGAAATTATTTCTATACAGAATAATTTACTGACTGGCTAATATTATTGGGTGATAATAAAAAAAATACGATTCCATCAATCTTTTCGAAGGAACTTCCATTGATTAAACAATTTAAAAGTATCTTATGTCATATGTATAATATGTAAACATAATTTGGGCAGATGCTTTGCCAAAATGTTGAAACTTTTGAAATTTTAAAACTTTTATTTATTTCACCAAGGGTGCATAATTTACGTACAAAGAAATTTTTGACACATGTAGACTTAAGAAAGGGAAATATAGGCATCTTCAATAGAATATAATAAGCATTAAACATTTTTATTCCTTCCCACAGAGCCTGAGAACTTGTTGAATTCAGCAGTTTTACAGATCGCATGTGGAATTAATTGAATTTAAAGTGGGAATTAGATAAGGAAATAAGAGAACATTTTAGAATAAAATTGAAAGTGTTAAGCTGAGATAAAAAATTAGGAAATTAAAAAAAGATTTAAATTATATTAAGAGATATCATTGCCTATATGTAGATTTTAAAATTAGAATCATTTACCTTACTTTAAAAGTTTAATAACAGGTTCAATTCAGCTCTCAGACACGATTCAAATGAACATCCTATTTATCCCGAATTGCATTATGTATTTGTAACAGAAAGAGATAAGCACCACAGAACGTTTGCAGTTTTTAATTTATTTAATCAATACTCTGTTTTATTTTTTATTTTTATTTTTAGATAAAGTAATTTTAAGTTATATAAAAATTATTAGTTCTCCGATGCTTCTAATTTAATGAGAAGAGAATGAAAGATAAATAGAAAAAAATTAAATTACAATACATTGCTTAAACTGTGCTTTGTTGAATTTATGTACTTTATGACTTTACCATCCATTTCAACAGTATTAAAATTACCATTTACCATCCATTTGAACAGTATTAAAATTACCATTTACCATCCATTTGAACAGTATTAAAATTACCATTTACCATCCATTTGAACAGTATTAAAATTACCATTTACCATCCATTTCAACAGTATTAAAATTTAATGTATCAAAAAGAAAATCGTAAAAATCATTTCTATTTAGAACATTTTATGACATTTAGAATTTTAAAAATATCACTAAGATATCTTTATTCTTAACTTTTAGAACACTTCACTGGTACATATGTAAATTATAGCATATTTTAAATTTATAACATTTAAAGAACGCTTTTTGTTTCTTTTAAATAGACTGGAACAATTCGATAGGTTATTCAACTAATTGGTTGTCATAGGATTAAATTAAATCGTCGATTGAATCAGTAAAGAAAGAGATGCAATTTCTTCTTCAGTAAGCGCAGGATTATCGAATAAACAAATACCTTACCCTATTAAATTATAACTTTCAAAGCCAATTTTAGTTTGCTTCGGATAATAAATTAGTTAGTCGCCGATTGTTTTAATTTAGATAGTTTATGGTTCTGAAAAATATTTAATTGGATTGAAAAGAATAAAAAAAAAAGAATTTTTTTAATAAATGTGGATGCTCTATTCACCAGACTATATGATTTCGAGACATAAAATGTGGTGCAAATATATTTTGGATGGAGACGGGGGGGGATATTGAAAGTTTAATTAGAATTTTAATTTACTACTTAGAAAGTGTTTTGAGTTTTTTTATCTACGACAACTTACTAAATATCATTTCATAAAAATGATTTTCACATAGCTTTAAAACAAAAAAGAGGCATTTTTAAACTTTCTAATTTAATTTTAATCCAAGTTTTTTTCTGAATTTCAGAAAAAAAAAATAGCTTTGCATATTTATCAAATGTAATACACTGTTGTGATACAATGTTTCAATTGTGTCCATTATTTAAAATGGATATTTAATTGTTTAATTCTTTTCTGTTCTTGAAATGTGCAGAAATTTCTGTTTATCTGCGCAATTTTTATGAGGGATAAGAATGCGAAGTCATAATATCACAAAGGACAACGTGTAGTTAAAAAAGATATATTTCAGTGCCAACAAATCTGTAGCTGCCTTGCAACTTGAATTTAATTGGTTGATCACTTCTATAATAAAACTGACCAGTTAATACTCTAAAATTCTTTGATTACAGCATGACTCGTTTGTGATGCCCACCTACAATCTAACTGGATAATTCCCTACAATTTTATATTTAGGACATTGAAAAAGACTAATATAATTAGATAGATTATTCTAATCCAGATGTAAAGCCTGGTATCAAACGTGTTAAAATAGCGTGTATCTAATGTGAATTTCATTTTCGTTCTTAAAAAGGTTTTTTGAGGAAATCATGATCATCAAATATATATATGATGAATTTCATTGAAATAAAACACAATATAACGCAAAAAATATTATTCGCGATATAATGAACAACAATCATATATATATATATATATATATATATATATATATATATATATATTGGTAAAGCTTATTTAAAAGATTATATATCTGTTTGTGAGACAATTTCAATTAAAGAGTATTTGTAACATTTTAAATAAAATATTTTTCTTACTTTCATTTTCTAACACGAGTTTCATGAAAAGCTTCTATTTCACTTTAACGCAGCATTTGTTTAATTAAAAGGAAAAAAAAAATTTTCTTTGAATTAGACGATATTCAATTGAAGAGCAGAAACACAATGTTTATACTCTAAAAGTTCTGAACTTAATTATTATTCAAGAAAGTTTTAATGAAATACTTTTTCACAAAGAATGCACGAAACTGTAGCTACAGATTTTTTTTAATAAACATGTTTTCAATGTTATCTTTTTTTTCTCCTCTTGTTCTCCAACATGCATATTGCTGGGTGGAGAATATTTTCCATTAAAATCATTAAAAGCATGTCGCATTTCTGAAGACAAAAATGGACTTTCGTTTTAATCCAACAGTCTTACCTAGAATTAAATGTTTACAAAACAAGCTCGACTTAATTATAAAAAGTTGTGCTTATATAATCCACTTAGATCTGGAGTTTCAAAGAAAATAAATATTTTTAAATTCGAATAACTCATTTAAAATATTTCGAAAAAAAAGAAGAGAATGATTTGTCTTCTTTGTTCTGAAAAAGGGAAACTGGACAAATTAAAATAATAATTTAAGCTTTTTTTGAATTTTTTATCTGAATAAATATTTCCATTACTTGGTTTAAATATTGTATTTTGATTTGTCATAATTTTTTTAATAAAAAATATAGTTGAAATGGTTTGGAAGAAAATTATGAAAACGATTAATTATTTCAAAAAAATTTATAGCTTTAGTAAAAATAAATACATATAATCTAAATTTAAAATAATTTTCGATTATAATATGAATAATAAATTTATTACAATTATAATATTTCTGAAAGAAATATTTTATTTTATAATTTTACAATCATAAATGCTGATATAAAGTATTGACTATTTTTCGGGTTATAATAGCGTGAACTATTAATACATATTTCTAGAATAATACATTAATGAAGAGATAGAATTAAAAAATTAAAATGATATGAAAAGAAAATCGAACTTCTCTAATCTGAATTATCGTAGCATGATAATGTTTTATTTTGATTAATCTATCTTTGTTATATTTCTTTTATAAAAATTATTCTTACTCTTTTCCTTAAGAATATATAGACAAAGATATAATTGATACTGTCGTTAATTTATAAATACAATGAATGAATAAGAATATTTAATGTAAAATGTGCTAAATATGTATTTCTTAAAATTTATTATAGTTAAAGAAAAATAATATGAGGAAATATTGTGTGAAAATTGATATCACTGAAAACTTTTTATTTATTACAAGCGGTAAAGTATTTATATCAATAAAAATTACTAAGGGAAAGTGTTAAAATTTTGTAATTGTACAGATAATGTAACGGAAAAAAGAATCGAATGCCCATTCGCTTATAAAAAATAATAACACATTTCTAAGAAACATATTCTTTCTATTCAAACAAATTAGAACCTAAAGTCCATTTTATGCATATGCTCAAATGATAGATGTTTTGGTAATTTCGTTTTTATTTATATTTTTAATTTCTTTTTTTTTCGAATCTCCTTTTCCTTTACATCGAACAAATAGAATTTATAGCATACAGACCACCTGGTCAAAAACAGGTGGCTAAAACCCCCAAACCAAAAGGCACAAATAAATGTAACCGATATAATGGAAAAAAATGCTTACATGCAGATGTTTCATCTGACAGTTTATTTTATCTACTATGTAACTGGTAAATATATTTACGATACTGTATTTGATCGAAGTTTTAAGTTTGTTTTATGGCAATTCTCCCCCATCCGAATATCGCTAATAATATATAGAATTATACATTTCAGTTTTATATTCCAACAGCTCTAAGATGGAATAAATAGCATACCGAATGACATGTATAACATCTTTTATTTTAAATGATATTCAGAAGAAAGAAAAAAAACCTCAATAAACAAGTTTGTGTCATTCTTAATCCAACTATACACCGGATTCTTTTGTTCTTGTAAGAAAACAATTCAAATGAGTTTTTCTATGTTTCCAAAGTTCTTTTTTTTTTCCTCCTCCGGAAGCATGTTAAGCAGTTTACCTTCTGTTTGTTGCTTCTAAAAATAATAAAAACAAAATCGAGTCGTCTCCGTTTTTTTGTTATTTCACGGTATACTTGCTTTTAGAAAGATCTCAGTAAGAAACGTCTTTTTTTATAGCATAAAAGTGCTTTTCATGCAGTTCCGAAACGGAATGAAATGAAATTGCTTTATCCGGGCTAAGTTTTTGTCTTTCAGTTTTAGCATTTTTGTATTGTGATATACAACCTTATGCATGGCGACGTTCATCTTTGGTAAGTTTTGGATTTCTGGAGCTAAAATTGGATTCATAAGCTTTTTCCCTTGTTTGTCGGTTGAAATATTGGTAGCTGTAAAAGTATGGAAGTATTAGAATTATAAATTTTTCTTTCGATATTACAAGTATGGAATATTTTTCCAGGGGAAAGTGGAAATGACTTTAAACGAGATGGAACAAAACTCTTACTTACTATCTATCAGCGTAACATTATTGCACACTCTTTTGATGTCCCGCACATTATTACACAATTTTTTGATGTATCGCACATTATTACATAATCTTTTGATGTATCGTACATTATTGCATAATAATTTGATGTATCGCACATTATTGCATAATATTTTGATGTTTCGCACATTATTGCATAATATTTTGATGTTTCGTACATTATTACACAGTCGTTTGATGTCTCGTACATTATTACACAATCTTTTGATGTTTCGTACATTATTACACAATCTTTTGATGTATCGTACATTATTACACAATCTTTTGATGTTTCGTACATTATTACACAATCTTTTGATGTATCGTACATTATTACACAATCTTTTGATGTATCGTACATTATTACACAATCTTTTGATGTCTCGCACATTATTACACAATCTTTTGATGTCTCGCACATTATTACACAATTTTTTGATGTATCGCACATTATTACATAATCTTTTGATGTATCGTACATTATTGCATAATAATTTGATGTATCGCACATTATTGCATAATCTTTTGATGTTTCGCACATTATTGCATAATCTTTTGATGTCTCTTACATTATTACACAATCTTTTAATGCCTCGTACATTATTACACAATCTTTTGATGTATCGTACATTATTACACAATCTTTTGATGTTTCGTACATTATTACACAATCTTTTGATGTATCGCACATTATTACACAATCTTTCTCAGAATCCATACTATTATCATATCAAAATAATTTCTATGTGAGAGACAGACATAATTCGAAAAATGTATTTTTAGAATAAAGGAATACTGAAACATAGAGATTCGACATAATCTCGAATAAAATTTTTAAACGATTACAATTTTTTTCTTTGAATACTTCTCTTACAAGAAAGAAAAAAAAATCAAAAATATATAGAAATGATGGGTACTCTTAGTCTGTTGCTCTATCTCTATTTAGAAAAAAAAATTGTCTGTCCGAGTACAAATGGACATAATAGCTTCTAATTGAAAAGGCGTAGATAAAATTTACCATATTAATTTAGACTGTAGTGTAGATCTTAGTAAAATTTGTAGAAGGTTGACCATCTGTCTGTGCTTTTCCATGCTTGTAAACCTGATGACTCAAGCATATAAATTTAGATTAATGTAATTTGGTTTACAGTTTTAGTAATTTATGTTTGGATTCTTATCACATTTTGAAATAGATTTTTCAAAAGGTTGGCTATCTGTCTGTCTGTACTTCTGCACTCATTCAAAATCAATAATTCAAATGAACAATGATTGGTGCACAATTTGGCAATTAGAATCGGCTGTTAACTAAATCGGGCAATGGGTTGGCTACTTGCACACCGTACTTTCTCCCGTATGTAAATATAATTAATGACTTAGATAATTAAAATTTGGTGTGTGATCTTTCTCAAAAAGTATTTCTGCGTCGAAGTTTGAATTGAATGACCAACAAAAATGCCCCCTAAATACGTATTTTCACGGTAAAGTGCGTTTTCATGTACGAGACTCAGAAAAGAGTTATGTGAACCCTCAGGCCTTTCACTATCTTATTCATGATCCAAAGGTTTTATTTTGTTGTTGTTGGTTAAGCGAAAGTAATCGAATGTGTTACGGCGATCATCTACTTTACAAGTCTAAATCCTAAAGATGTAACACTAGACTCTGAATGAAAATACTTTTAAATAAAGCAAACATCAACACGCACAAATCATAAATCTAAAACAAGGGAAAATCAAGTATGATTATTAGTTGACTCTGTAAAAATATAATCTGTTAGTCACAAAAATTTGCTTATAAATCGTTGTCTTATTCCCATATAGAATTCAAGCAGGCATTTATGATCGACGAGATACTTCGCTGGCTGGAGAGTGTAATATGATCAATAAAGAATCTACGAGAAAGCTTTCAGGAGACCGCAATCACTGATTTTCAGGATAATATTTCCCTTAATTTAAATACGAAACTGCTCGTGAATTAAAAAACATTCTGTGTTTTGCTTTAATAATTATGGAACAAAATGGTGGTTTAATCTAATTGAAATTTTTGCTATATTATACTTGAAGTTAATATGTCCATTCTTATCTCTGCTAAAAATAAAGATGAATGTATATGCATCTTTGTATATTTGTTTCGCGTTTCTACAGGTCGGGCCATTTGATCTATCTAGCATATCTACAACTACTATATTTGGAACTTATATAGTGCTTGGAGTGTGGAAATAAGAATCTCGGTGTGATTTTGTTTGAAATTTTTGTTAGAATTTCAATTAATTAAAACTGAGCGGAATTTTAGCTTTTCCCGAACTAATTTTGGAAAATATGATTGTAAAAAAATTAGGTAAATTTTACATCATTTCAAAATGAACAGAAATTGTCTTTTTAATGATATTAGTTGAATAGTTATGAAAATTTATGCTGGAATATGGCATTTTTTAAAAAATTATTATAAAAATATAGCGGATTGGGATGAGCGAGGATAGAACCTGCGACCTTGTGGTTCGCATCCTAGTAACATGACCACTATACAAAAGCAATTGCTCGTGTAGCGCAGCTGTTAACTGGCTTACAGGCTTTCACCACAAATGTTTCAATGTTTTTTGCTTGGTTCTCAACAACAGATTACATGATTTTAATGAAATTTAATAATAATAACATAAATAAAAAGAAAAAAACATAAACTTATAATTTAGCGTAATTCAGAAGTTAGATGTAAGATATTTACCTTTTTAACAGCGTTGTAATGTTATTGGACTATTTATGTATTCAATATACAGAGCCAAAACAGATTAAAATGATTGTTTTGCTCTCAAAAAATTGGGAAGAATCTTGAACATGAAGTTATATCTGAAGGATTTATCTAAAATCAGATAGAATCGATGTTACTAGTGAATCAGCTGGTCGCTTGAGACGACTAGTCTCAAGATTAAGTTGTAAATACACTTTATTAGTGGAAATAGGCTCAATGAAAGTAATTTAGCATCTTTCTTATTTTATATGATAAATTTGACGAGGAGTAAGCCGCATATTGGCAACAAAACGCGGAAGTATATTTTGACTACATGTATATAAGAAACATAGACAAAATTATATATGATATATATTTTTTTTGTTAATATATATTTACTGACTTTAGCATCCTTAAGTAGAAATTTTGTAAGAAATGAACAGTTTGAATTGGAAATGCATATACGCAGGATCACAAACGTGGGATCACCTTTCCTTTTTAAAGAAAATAAGACAGAACAATGTACTCGGCGTTTTTCACGAGCGATCGTACACATTATCAATAGAGAAATGATAATAAAAAAAACGAGCCTTTTAATTGTCATTCAAAAAGGACTGTTTTATTTAATCTCCACTATTGTACTTTCCAGAAAAATCACAAGGACAAAAAGTATACAATTTCATCATTTTTATGAGCAAGAATTAATTATTTCTATTTGAAATATTTTTAGAGCTATCCCTACCCTGTTTAAGTATCCCGGGCATTGAATGAGCGTTTCCTACAAATCTTGAACAAACATCGTTATTCAGTGTGGATGTGAAAGGTTAGGGCGAATCCGCACAGAAGTAACAACCCAGAATACAATTTCTCCCTTAGGCATCTTATCCTTATATCTCGGGTACCCTCCAATGGAATTTATTTGAAATTAGATGCCTTTGGCGACCAGTTGGTTCACTGGACTTTTTCGCTAAAACTTTCATTTATTTATTTTATGTAACTTGCTTTCAATGGTTTCTTCAATAAAATACTTTTCAACTTCCAGTTTAAATAGACACATACCATTATTTCTATTTCATGCTAATTTGAAACCTTCCTCTATTTTATTCATTGTGACATGTGTTGCATTATATTTATACATACTATATCCTTATATATGAAATTGTAGCACAGAAAAGAGCCACAGTTTTTAAAAGCGAATGTATTTTAAAATCTCTTCGCCTTTACTTGATTCTAAAGTTAAAACTTAATTTTAAATATTGCAAAATTAATATACAAATTCTTCCTCCTTAGTTTAGTTGATTCTTCTTCCTTTATTTCCAGCAATGAAAAAGAAATATACACGATTCATATTGCGTAAAACAATTAAAATATGTTCTGGATTTCATTCATTGTAATAAAAATATTAATGTTAAATATATTTCAAATTTTAAAAAGTTAATTAAGCTTAGACTAAAAACTTTCACTGCAATTGAATTGATAAAATTTAAAAAAAACACTTTTTAGAAAAAATTAAATCTACAAAAAAAATCAGTTTTCTGCATAAATGTTTTTGGAAGTCATCTGTAAGAAAACGCCACTATGTTTATAAACGACTAATTTTTAATTAAAATTCTAATAAAAAATGTTTAGATATTGTTTCAAGGTGCACATTTCCACCTCTTCATTTGGTATGCATGCAAATTTTGTATCTCTGGGTCAAATAATTTGATGCATAGAGCTCCAACACACACGTAAACATCATCCTTCATTAGAAGCATAAATAGATAAATTGAATATAAATGAAAAAAAAATACAGACAAAAATTTAAAAAATTCCAAAATGTTGAGAAAGATTCGAACAAATGCTGACAAATGTACAAAATCTTGAAACTATTCCTCTATTAACGTATTCCTAACTATTGCTCTATTCCTCTATTCTTGTTAACAGTTTTATTATTTCTGAAAAGCCAAAATTTAGACTCGCTGAAAGATTGTCTTTCTTCATGGTACACATCATGCATTGTTGCTCACAAACTGAAAATATGCCTAATTCGCATAACTTTCTCTGTCACAAACCAACCAAAATCAGCTTGCAACATTGTTTTCTTCATATTTTTAAGAGGAATCTACAATTTATTTATTTTAATTACTACCTACATTTTAATCTTGAAAATTATAGTTTCTCAAATCCTCTCCAGATGGAGCTACTGGAATGGTTCCAAATTTAATTTAAAGAAAATATTGTGATAATACTAATTAAAAATACTACTACTACTGATACGTTCTGAAAATAAATAATAAAATAGTATGATGTGAATGAGGTTACACAAATAAAAAAATACCAGATTGTCATGAAATGTGTGAAAAACTGAATAAAAATAAATTCATTAAAGACATAAAACAAATCAAATACAGAAAAAAAATTGAATCATAATTTATTCATCTTCAATAAACGTTTAAGAAAGAACTTCAAATGATTAATCCACTAATAGGTTTTCAATAGTTGAAGCATTACATTTTGATAATGAACATAATACTATACATGAATTTTTTCAGGGATTTCCATTTAAAGAAACAAGTCCTTGACATACATTTTCTTAAAGCGTTATTCTAAATTTTTATTTTATTTTATTTTATCGTCTGAATCTGAAAAAGTGATTTCTTTCAGCATTCCTACTTGTTTATTCTGCCGGAATAAAACAAAAGCACTTTACCCAAAGTGGAGAAGCAACAATTGTTTTCCCAAAGATATGAAAAACAATGAGCCGAAAGATTTAGCTGATGCCTTTCCCATTGAAATAAAAGACACATTTCACAAAACGCTTCTCATTATTCACGATTTAGTGAGTGAATAATTCACCTGTGAATTGTTATTTTTTATTTCCAGAACAGGGATCTAATTGAGTGAAGAGTCTTGCACTAAATGATCTCGAGCACGTACCTTCAAACCGAAGGAAAAGAGCTCGAGCTCTGTGAAAATGGAATTGAGAAAAGAAGTGAAGGGATTTTAAATGGATTGGACATAACGAGATTTTAATATCAGTGTGATTTTTTTTCTGTGGTGAAGGGGAGAAGTTTCAGTGATTCATTGCATCCAATCCCAGCCGCGAGTTATCTACCTAATTTGGCTATAGATATCGATATTTCATCATTTATCGATATTTCATATTCGAATGATGTCATTTCACTTTTGATGTAGTGACAAATTCTCAGCACTTGAATTATCTTTTTTTGGATGGTTAAGTGAAATCAGTGATGGATTAAATTTGTCATAATGCTCAATACAATTATTTTAAATGTCATATTCCCACTTCATTTTATCCGATTCAGAGATTACGCGTCAGTTTGGAAAATGGGTTTGAGTAGTTTTTTTACAACTTCTGGAAATGAGGCATTAAATGTTTTTTTTTTCTGGAAAGGATACTTGGTTAGAAATTATTTGATTTATTCCATAATTATTGGTAAAACTGGAAAGTTGTTCGAGTTGTAAATGTCCGGACATTACTTTGTCTATTATCATTTTTTATAGAAATAACTCAAAAATGGTCAATTTTTTTATCTATGTATTAATCTGTAAGGCAAGAAACATTCTGTAAGGCAGGAACATTCTTTGTTCCAATTTAAAATCTTGCCGTCATCTTCCAAAGTTTATCATACAGAAATGTTATGTGTATTTTGTTGTCAGAAAGAAAGTGATAAGTTTGCATACAATTTTAAATGGTGCGACATTTAAAAAATATTTGCATAATTCATTGAAATCTTTATTAAATATATATATTACATATTTTACCATCTTATATGTAGCATACATCTTATAAATGTTAAGCATATTATTCCATTTATTTTAAATGCAATTTATTCATCTTTCTTCAAGTATGTTTTCTGAAACTAAAATTTTTCTTCATACATTTAAATTGCAGCATTTTTCCATTATTATTACATATTATTCCATATTCAATATTGTTCTATTAATTTTAATTGTATTTTGGTCTTCAAGTATATTTTTTAAAAACTAAATCTGCCTACATCTATCCAAACTAAAAGAATTGGTGGAAAGGGATGTGTAAGTGCTGTATCCTCTGTATTGAATAGTGCTGTTTATCAATACTTTTTGCAGATTGTTTCCGAATTCCTTTTCGTCATCCCAAAACTCAAATGTAGTTTCCGGATTCAGAATTTATTAAAGGAAATCCAGAGGTAGTTTTTTCCCTGAAACTTTCACGTTACTCTCTTATAAACATACTTGTATATTACCAACCATACGACATTGGTGTAAAAGGGTGTTAAAGATCAAACTTTGGAAATTTTTTGCTGGTATGCTTTTTAATATACAAGTAATAGAAAATCGAATGTGTACTTTGAATAATTTTCTTCCAATTGGACAAAACATTCGATAGCAATTCTAGACATAAAATCACATATTATATTTCGCATAATTAAGTCATTGTGTTTTTGAATTATCGCTTTTACATGTTAAAGACCGACAGACACGCAGCTGCATGACAAATTCGGTTCAAATTTTATACATATCAGCAAATTTGTGTTAAATTTCAGTACCAAATTTTATTCTCCTATTTTATTCGCTATATTTTACAGTTACTGTGTTTGTTTATACTCCAATAGCTGAAAAAAGAAATTTAATAGTAATCTTCAATTTTGGAAGAAAGACAATAAACAAGGTTTCTCTTGTCTAGCTCAAAGCGTTTTTATGTGATCATATTCACAGAGAGATAAACATAGATACAAAAATGTGTTTTTCGGATTCAGGGAAATCTGAAATGTAGAGATTCACAGAGAGATAAACATAGATCCAAAAATGTGTTTTTCGGATTCAGGGAAATCTGAAATGTAGAGATTCACAGAGAGATAAACATAGATCCAAAAATGTGTTTTTCGGATTCAGGGAAATCTGAAATGTAGAGATTCACAGAGAGATAAACATAGATCCAAAAATGTGTTTTTCGAAATCAGGGAAATCTGAAATGTAGAGATTCACAGAGAGATAACATAGATCCAAAAATGTGTTTTTCGGATTCAGGGAAATCTGAAATGTAGAGATTCACAGAGAGATAAACATAGATCCAAAAATGTGTTTTTCGGATTCAGGGAAATCTGAAATGTAGAGATTCACAGAGAAATAAACATAGATCCAAAAATGTGTTTTTCGGATTCAGGAAAGTCTGAAATGTAGAGAGATAAACATAGATTCAAAAATTCGTGTAATGGATTCAGGAAAATCTGAAATGTAGAGATTCATCAAAATCTCGAGCTTGAATTTTTTGACGATAACAGTAGTTTTTCCTTTTATGTACTGTATAAGAGAAAGTAAAAATTACTATTCGTTGATTTATGTATGCATGGGAACAAGCAAACAACACGTTAACTACGAAATGAAGAAAGCTAGATATCTAAGATTTGGTTCACATATTTAGGGTAGACACCAGTCTCATTTTGAGCCGAATCCACTAAGGTGTGGATTGTCTGCAAGTATATACTTTCACACATATGCAAACACGATAAATGAAAAAAAAATGGCTTAAATATACAAATTGTAGTGAACGATTTTGTAACTACAATTGTAGTCCTGTGTTAATTTCTGGTTTCAGTCGCTTTGAAAAATCGCGTCTGAAACAAAAAATTTGATTTTAGGATACTATTAATGGCGTATTGGGATTTAATCGCCAAATAATTCTTCAAGAATGACATTATAAATTCAATAAAAGTACTAAATTAAAGTGCGATATATTAACTTATATATCGAATACTTAACTTATATGTTAACTTATTATACGAAAAGTTAGCTGTCGTATGTTTATACCGCGTAAGGCATTATCTGACATGACAAGTTTATTAGTAAGTACGCGAGAAAGTTTTGGGAGACCACTTCCGTTGATTGCAAATTAAAGGTAACATTTTAGGTGAGATAATGGAAAATCATGGAGATGCATTGTTCACTAGAAAAATCATGTGAAGTTTTTAAAATAGTAGGTGTTGTCTATCAAATTGCTGAGGAAGCTATGTAGAACAACGTATTTTACAAGAAATTTTCAATATTTAATCGAAATTTTTAGCCGCCATATATCGTAAACTAAGTGGTTGCTTAAGGTGTCTAATCTTATAATAATAATAAAGATGAATGCATTTTGGCTTTCTACAGATCCGACTATATGACGTACACCAGCAATATTTGGCGAACTTACATAACATATGGCTTTAGAGACTAGAAATGAGCAACAATAAAAAAAAAATTAGAATTGTAATTATTTCAAAGTTATTTTGAATTTTTGCGTTTTCTTACTATAACTTCCTAAAATACTTTTGCACAAAAATGAATTTTATGCCTTTCCAAATTTGAAAAAAAATGTCTTTTTATTTATACCTATTTAATAACTGTGCACATTTTTTTCTGGATTTTAACAATATTAAAAAAGTATTGGTTTGTCTAATTTTCAACAATAGATAAAAATCAAAGCAATTGTTGCTATGAAATTCAAATCATTTTAGTTGTTCCATCAAATATTTAATTGCATAATTTTCTTTCACTGTTAAGAAGAATCATTTTTTTTAATATTCGTGTAATTTAAGAAATGATTGGAAAGTGAAACTAAAATGTTTCAAAATTTAGAAGATAGCGCTACTGAAAACGTGAAGTTCATCTATGTTACCATGGGACTGACTGGTTTCCATTCGAGAGGTTCATGAACATAATGAACAGAAAATATGTAAGGCAACCGAAATACTACGGCTTTAGTATCTGACAATTTTACGAACTAATGAACTTGAAATTATATCTATACGAATTAAGCATATTCAACGTCTTTGGATACTCAGCTGGTCCTTAAAGTTGACTAATAAAGGAATAATAAATATCAACAAATAGAAAATGCAGAAAATAATGAACAAAACTTATGTCATTATTTCTAGTCTTATTGTTTACTACAAAATCGGAATGAATTCTTTCATAAAACTACTGATATAAACAATCTCATATATAAAAAAAGTTGTTTTAAAACAATAAATAAAGCAATTATTGATTCTTCTTTAAAAGGCCCTATTAAAGATAATTTTTGGAATCTTTCCCTATATAAACGGTAAGAGCAACATCAAATATTAATTGAATATTATATGTTAGAATCATTTTTATTGTCCAAGCGATATTCTTAAGTTACAATAATACCAATAATAGGCACAGTTTTCAATTATTTGAATCATTTACATTTAATTAACGAATATTATACTAGAAAAACCTGAAAAAAAATATTTTAATTCAGTCATTCTGTGTTCCTTGAAATCAGGAATTAGAATAAAAGGAAAACGGTAGAAATGAATTTTATGACTTTGTTTTAATAAACAAAGATATTTTTGTGTTTTGTATATCTTATTTTAATGCAATGAATTAGAAACAATGTCCACAAAGTTTTCCTAAGAAAATAAAATGAAAAATGAATACGAATTTTTTTTACAATAATCACATTTACAAACCAGATTAAAATTTTATTCTTAATTAAATGTTTCAAAAATATCTCATACCCTTTCTCGTTTCTATAATTCTATTATTGTTCCTCGTTTTTATTTTAGTTTATCTTAAATGGTGATGAAATATTTGTATTAGAATTTTAATTTAAGATTGTTTTGATAAGAATTATATTTAAATTGCATGTTTTAATACTTAATTAAATTTTCTAATTAAGGAGCTATATATGTTTTCTTATTTAATAGGAATTCTAAATTAATGAGTTGCGTCTTAAAGGAAATGCAAAAATTAAAAGCATATGCATTTTAAATTAGGGTGCACCATAGTTTTGTTAATCATTTTTTGTTACATACTTATACTCTTCTTTAATTATTTTAAATGGCGGTATTATTTTTAATAGAACAATCGATGTTGATAATTCTGACGGTATTGGAATGTAAAAGCACTATTTCTCTTTCATCTGTTTGTTAATCAAAGATTATTTTAAAAATTTCGATGTTTATAGAGGAATATATATAATATATTTGATGCCATTTTATTCCTTAATATATATTCTTAAAAAAAGTTCGTAAAAGCGTTACAGTAAATTAGTAAAAAAAAAAAAAAAGTAATGAATTCTGAACTTCGGTCTTAATGCCTATCTTGTTACTTAAGAATCATACACATATATACTTGAAATATAAATGTGTTTCTTTCAAAAAGTGAAAGATAGGATATATCCAAAATTCAAATTCAACACTTTATGGTTGGTAGTTATTATATTAACTTATGCTTGAAATATTAGATAGACAGACGTCCTCTGAATCTCTCAAAATTTGATTGATAGCTATAAATTTAATACAAAGACCATACACCGAAATTAATCCTGTCAAACTCAAAGAATTTTTGAATTATCGTTTTCACAGGCAGAAAAATAGAGCGATAAATAGATAGACATAGTTCCGGAAATTGCGGAATCGGAGAAATTTGAAAGGTTCCTATATATATATATATATATATAAATGGAATTCGAGATTTTGATGTATTTTTTACAATATTTTTTTCTTTATGTACTTTATATACGAGAAAATAAAAAAAGAAAGAAAAATGTACTACGGTAGGAAATGTATTTACTCTTGAATAATCGATTTTCTAATTTAAATGTTAAAAAATTTAATTTCGCATTATGCAATAATGATTTTTTTCCTTATTCCTATCCTATTCATTAGAATGGTTGACGTTTTACAGGCCAGATTGTTAGACTAGGACCTACCGAATTTGGCAAAAATATACCCTGGAGAGTGAAAATGTGCATCTTGAAGCGACTTTTTGCAATTTTTATTAGAAGTGTATGATGTTTTTTCGCGATAACTTTCGAAAATACTCCTGCACAAAATTGATTTTTACAGCATTTAAAGACCATAAAAATTATCAGTTGCTGAAATATTCTTTATTCTAAATTTAATGAACGTTTCAATATCATTTTAAAGCTATTTTAGAACAATATTTTCAATTTTGTAAATGAACTCCAAATTGTTTTCTATGTTCCCTTAACTACTGGATCGCTTGTTTATTTTTTTCCATTGATGAATGATTAGGAAGGATTCTGTTTAATATCTATACAGGGTGTCTCAAAACCCTTGATTGCGGCTTTTATTCCTTAAATATTGATCGTAGACTTATATGGTAAATTACAAAGTTGTGTCAAAAAAAAGATGCAAAATGTTATGAATTCGATTAAAATTTTCAGAAGATTAAACTTTAAAAAAATACAAAATTTAAGACTCCGTACAAAAAATTTCCCTGTGAGTAAAACGTGCCCCATTCTCTCATAAGGTCATGTACAAAATTTCAGAATTTTATCATGAAAATTCTCAAAGATATGTTAATACAAAGTTGGAGAAGGATCAATCACAAATTAAAATGCAAATGTTTACAGCTTCAGTGCAGATGACGCGAGGCAGGAATGCATCATAAGAAAATAAAATATGCTTCATATCTTTAATTTTAAATATAAATTTTAAAATCTATGCTTCCCGAAAAATAATTTAAAATTTTATATCATGAATTACAGAATATAACTTACAAATAGCCCAGTCAGTGAAAGTAATCTTTCCTTTAAGTTATTATTTCTACACATTTTTAATACTTTTGAACCAATAAATAGTAAAATTATTATTTATTTATTCAATCATTACTTTCTACGTTAATTTGTGTATGACCCCTGAAACACGAACATCCGATATGAGTTTCTCTGTTTGCGAACTCATATCTCAGCATCCAAAAGTGGTCGACATTTATGTAGTTTCATGGCTTTGAGACATTTTGTGATAAAATGCTGAAATTTCGTACATGATCTTATTAAAAGATGCTGCACATTTTACTCATTGGGAAATTTTTTGTGCGGGGTCATTATAAATTTTGGATTTTTTTAAAGTGTAATCCCCTGAAAACTTTAATTGATTTCATAGAAATTTACACTATTTTTTAAGCAACTTTGTAATTTACAGTATATGTCTACGATCAATATTTCGCGAATAAAAGTCGCGGTCTAGGTTTTTGAGACACCCTGTATAGTTAAGGTACTAATAAAAAAAGATAATTTACAGTAACCCTAAATTTAGAAGATATATGAATCGGGTATTTATTTATATATTTAATAACTCTATAATGTCATAAAAGTGGTTTTCAGTAGAATAGTTCATGTTACCAATTCAGAGATCATTTGTAAGGTATTTAAGATTATAAAACAATATAACTGTAATTAATTGTAGACAATATATCCAACAAAATAGATGGTCACCAAAACAGTCTAATTTCTTTTCAATAAACATAATGAACAATCTGAACTGTTTCATTAACTTTTACTTTCTAAAAAGAAAGTAGATTTTCACATATTAAATACTTGCGTTTCTGAATGGCAAATTTATATTTTAATGGGAATATTAGAATATTTAAGAAATATTGTAGCAAAAAAAATCATTATTGAAGACTTATTATTCTCATTTCAATTGTAGATTATTCTTTTCCTTCATTTCTTCATAAGAAAATATTTCAGCTTAATTGTTTTGGAGAATCATAAAAGATTTTATAACTATCTTTTATTGCTTGAAAAAATCGAGTAATGTTATTTCTTAGTTTTCATCTGGCACAGTATAATGATTGAAAAAGGATTATTCGTAAAGAAAGTTATTTCCAAATGTTCAGCTCGGCATTTTCTTGCTTTTTAATAGCTTAAGTAAGTGAAAATCTTTCAGAAATAGTGTTACCTGTGTATTTTTTGCTGTATATAAAAAAAATGGGGGAAAGACAAAAATTGTCTAGAAACAGGTTTTCACAAACAATCTTAATTGCATAGAACCATGAAAATATATAATAATGTTCTAAAATCACTCAAATTACTACAAAAAAATATTGTTGTCGCATACTTGTTGGGCATAATATATGTTGAATTAAGACTGATGAAAATTAATGTAAGCGGAATTATTTCAGATGTTGTTGAATTGACTCCGCAGATATCATTGGAAAATCAACAATGAGATAAAATGGACTCTCGGTTTTGCATGCTTTCTAGAAAACTACCCGTTTTCTTAAGCTTCAAACTATAGCATTCTGAGCATCTTAAATTCTTACAACTAAAATAATACTCCAAGCAATATAGAATTCCATCGGCTTGTTTATTCTTTCAACATAACAGTGTATCTTACACGCATTGCCAGATTCCAGAAGGTTTACAATTGATCATCAGCTATTATACAAAAAATAAACGAAACAATATTAACAAAATATGTTTATCAAAGAAAAAATCGTTTGCTTTCACTTTTTAATAATATTTTAACAAAATAAAAATAGTAGCAGTTATAAAATGTCTGAAAAGGAATCGTCTGCTAAATGTCGATTAACAGATTTAGATTATGATATTTACCGAACACTCGGGTATTCTCGGAAATACCACCATTTAATTTAAAGATGCAATTTATATGAAACATACCCAACTAAATTTATCAAACCAAAGAATGCCTTGAGCGATTAACTAATATCCACATTATCCATTCTAGACACATATATTAATTATCTCTTCTAAAGATATGTTATTCTTCATATTACTTTCGAACGATATATAATATTTTGAAGAAAAATAACACCTTCAGGAATTAACTTATATTCTTATTCTCTTTTCTAGAATCTGTCTCAAACTGTATATTTACGAAATATTCTTCAATCAAGAGTCATCTGAGATATCAAATTTCAATTAATTTTGTTTTTTTATATATATGTTAATGATTTGCGCTTCTTGCAATCAGCAATCAACTGATATTCATGTTCTCTATTCTAGAATCTCTACCTGTTTGCATCTATGTATTTCTGAAACTTTCTTCCATCAAGAATCATCTACGATATCAAGTACCATTTAAATTTATTTCTTTTATATCTGTTAATGATTTAAGCCTCTTGCAATTAGCAATCAACTGATATCCTTCAAGGTTATCATCTGAAATGATGGCAATCTTCTCTCCACTAATCAATGAATCTTTTATACTATGTTCATATGAGTACAGGTTTCTAGATTCTTTAAGTAGGTTCAGGTGTATAAACTATTATTTATTTATTATCTTACTGATAAATAGATTTATGGTAGAATGTTACTTTAGTCTTTTGTTTGCTCGAATATATTTTTTAGAAAATATCGAACTTGATATGATTTTATTAAATTTGCTTATATATTGTATTCCAATTGATGTTATCTTGAATAAACAGAAAAATGTTCTTTTAAAAGTTATACCGAAAAAATATGGAAATTCGAATGAGCAAGTGCGTGTCAATCCTAATCCAGCTGCCGTATTTCTATTCTTTTTTTAAAGAAAATTTAAATGAGATTTTCTGTGTTTCTGAAGTTCCGTTTTTTATTCTCTTAGTCTAGAAGCGTTTTAAACAATTTATACAGTGTCTGCAGCATCCGAAAACGAAAGAAACAGTAGTCTCATTCTTTTTATTTATTTATTTATATTTTTTTTCTACTTTTCGAGTCACAGAATCTTAAACGGGTGAGCGACATAAAAGTATGTTTATCAGTTTTTGAAAGAAAATGAAATAAAATAACTTTATTCGGCCAAAATTTTGTATTTTTCAATTTTAACATTTTTGATACGGATTTAGCATTTGTACTTATTTTATAGTACCTCGTATATTCTAGCTATCTCGATATAAATTGGAATTTAATTGCTTCTTCCATTTTTATTTTTTCGTAAATTCTTGTGATCATAAAGAAGTTAGAACTCTAGAGTTTGACGAATTTCCATGTTTCAGATCTCATTGAGTATGAAAAATACTTTTTTGGATTCATATTAATATGTGAATACGATAACTGAAAAACACTTTGAACTAAACGGATGAAATTTGGTATGGTCTTCACCCAAAAAATGTCGATTTCTATTAAATGAAACCAAATAAAAGTAATGCCTTTTCCTCTGTCGACGTATAAGTTGGCATTAATACAAGAAAATACGCAAAACGAATAATACTAGATGGTAAAATTTGTTCCCCAGATTTAGCATTTAAAATAAAGTTAGGTTTTAAATTTCAAACCAAATCTTTCAAGAGATTTTTCACCCCTGTGTTCTTTTTCAAGCGTATAAATCAGTTACTTTAAGGGGAAAAACGCAACATTTTAGGTAAATAAAATTTGTGTCATACTTTTAGTGTCGAAAGTGTGAATTTTAATGAAATTTGAACTAAATCCGACAACGATTGTCCTTCTGTCAGTTTGGATTTCAGAAGCATTTAAACGCGGAAACTCAAAAGCGCAATGATTTAATATATGAAATATCTCATAAAATTAGCCTAAAATAAATAGTCTATTTTCTAGTTCTATTTGTGCATTAATCGCATCTGAGAAATTAATTGCCAAAAGAATTACGAAGGAACACGTACCTTTAGGCTGTTTTTGTAACTAATGTTTGCCTGTGGTAAAGTGGTTATTAATACAAAATGCCTTTATAAGAGAGTATGGGAGAGATTTTCTGGGATATTGCTGTTTATCGAGGTATTGGGGGTTATCAATTTAGAGAACTGTTAATAATTTCTCTTAAAAATATTAACATGGAAAGTATTTTACTCATAGACAAATGAGATGCTGGAGGAAGGATTTATTGTACTTCTAAAGGTTTCAATTTTGACCAATTTGTTTATGAATATTTCGACAGCATTTTTTTGATAAGAAACTAACTTTTTAACCCTTAACTGGGGAGGAGAAATTTTCGGACTTAACTGGGGAGGTGCGGTCTACGAGACCGCATTTCATTTACACTCAAATTAAAATTTCTAATGAATGCATTAGTATGAAAAACTGCCAATATATTTTGCAGATATTTTTCTGGATATATAGATATGTTTTAGAAATTTTCTGAAATATATTATCATTGAAAAAAGTAAATGCGTTGGAACATACATTTTCTTCTCAAATCACATGTTACAATAAATAATATTCTTGAAAAAGCATATTACTTTTTACTTTTTAAATCCTATTTATTTTTACAGTATATGAAGGTATATAGAAGACAATATAATGTAAAATTCAACAATTATATGAAAAAAAAATGACAATGGGTAAAATTGGCCCTTTTTTTATCGGCTTGTGTGACTTTCATAGCACGGTTTTCTAGGGCATTTTAAATATACAGGTCAAGAACTAGTATAAAAATCAACCTATAAATTCTGTATATATATTTCTTGGTATATTAATATATTTAATGAATTTTTCAAAATACATTATCACTAGAAAATTTAATTATGTTTGAACATTCATATCAAAATCAGTTGAATGTGAACTTTCATCGAAAAACTCTTCTGTACAATTATCCTTATCACTAAAATCACTTTATTCTTCATTTAAAAGTGCCTGGAGCACTGCTTCATAAGAGGATCAGTAAACTGGATGATATTTAGGGGCCCAAGTTTTAGCGCCATCTGCTAAGCCTTGTTTATCGCTGGGACACTAACAGGGAGATGCGGTCTTAGAGACCGCGCTCGAAGAAATGCTGAATTATTTTAAAAAAACAACTGCTGAAATCGGTTGAAAAAGTTCAAGGTCATAAAACAGGAAGCTACAGGGTCAATCCATTCAATTGAGCTAAAAATAGAAAAAGGGCGACAGAAAATCCATCGCTAGCGGTCTCACATATTTAGAAGTTATTGCCTCTTACCCTATTAGAAATAAATGTGAAACACATAGCTATGAGGTTTCAAGATATTATACGGTACTCAGAATATCAAATAAAAACATAAAGATATGGTAAAATACCATTATGCTAATAATATTCATTGTAATATGTTCGCTGAATGCATGTCGATATGTCTGAATATATCCGAGGAGAAGGGATGATAGGAGGATGGGGTGGGGAGGGGTGGCAGCCAATCCTTCAAGTTTACGATTCAATCTGTAAATACTGAGCAATTGTTCCCCAATGTGCTATGATCGAATATACCGTTTTATATTTCGCAATATGATAAATAAATATTTTCTTTTTCAAATTTCATTAAATATCGACAATTAAGTCAAAAAATTGGTTTAATAAAGTTCATATATTTAAAACATTATATTTTAGGGTTATCGCTTTTGCGAATATATGAATACGTAGGAGTACAGATGGTTACACCTTTGACGAATTCGGACTGAATTTCAATATACAACTTTATTTCCGATAATAATATTATATAAGCCAAGGAATAGTTCCCCGAATTTTTCTCATATATTCTCAAATAAAGACGCTATTCTAATACCCGTATAAAATGGTAAATCTTGTGTCCGTATACGATATTTCGTAGAATAGCAACGAGCTCCTTTGCTTTTACATTATTAATCGAATGCTATTTTCGAAAGGTAGCTACGAAATAGTTCATTAGCATATGATCCTTCACACTTAATGATTGGATGGCGTATATACACAAGTATAAGAAATCAAATATGTATTTTAGATGCTTTTTGTCTAACCGATTGAAATCAAAATTCAACACACAAATACAAGTCATAACATGAAGAATTAAATTAATTTAAACCTTTAATTTTAGCATTTGTGAGTTATTGAATTTACATACATGCAAAAGTGCATACAGACAGACAGACGGCCAATCCATTGATGAATTTGGTTTCACACTGTATATAGTTCTACAACTTTAGATGATGATTCTGTGTATTAAATTTTATTTATATTGCTTTTTTCGTTTTGTATTTAGCCTGCTAACGTCTGATAGGCCAACCGGAGAGAGAAAAACAATTCTTTTAGTAGTTAGTTAGATTTAGTTCAAAATTTGATAGAAATCTGCAAATATGATGGGAAGGCTATTTACCAAATTTCATTCGTTTAGCTCAAAGCCATTTTGAGATATAACAAACTGATTGACAGAGCGGTAGATATTTGAATTCCAAACCTACAGTATTTTTTTTTTTTAACTGGGAAGTTTGAAAAATTGTAGATTCATCAAAATCTAGAATTCGGATAATTTAACTAGTACAATAATTTCTCTTTGTATACAATACATCTTCCGCCACAGTTTTCATTTTTCGTCCTCATATGGGCACTCATATATATACTGAGGGGACCGCGGTGGCCTGGTGATAAGGACTCGGCTCGTGAGCCGTAGGGTTTCAGGTTCGAGACCCGATTCCACTGAAGAATCGTCGTGCAAGGGGGTCTGTTGCACGTTAAATCCGCCAGGGCCAAACGTCCTCCCGCAGGTGCGGTATGGTGTGAAGAGGGGGATACTAGCCCAGATGTCGTCCTCTTCATCTGACCGCGATTCAAAATGACGTGGTCCGTCCTAAAATAGTCCTAGTGTTGCTTTACAATGGGAAGTTAATATAACTAAACTAAACTAATCATATATATAGTAAAAACTGAATTATTCGTGCTAAATATGCTATAAGCCAAAAATTTTGATGCAAAGGTGGCACATAAAATTTCATTAGTATGGATCTAATTCATTGGTACTGGCTTATTCCATTTTCTATTTGTAAAACCATATTCAATATCTTATTATAGAGTCTTCAGTTTTAAAACAGTACTTTACCTCTGCATAATTCTTGTTCGAAAAATAGAAAGGCAATCCTACTAACAGTCAAATTTATCCCAAAATAAGAACAGATACCGAATACAATGAAATGGTTCGATTGATTGAAATATTTGCATCCCGATAATACACATATTATTTTATGTTACAATTTGCTCTCAGGATTGCATTTTAAACAAACAAGTGCCTGACTTACAGTTGCATTATTTCCCGCCTTTATTTCATTTGATCATTTGAATCTGAAAAAGCAATTTCTTGCAGTATTTTCTGTTGTTTCTTAAGCCGGAATAAAATAAAGGCACTTTGAAAGATGTGCTGCAACAACAATTGTTTTTCGGAAGATCTGGATAGTAGCGAGGGGATATATACATATATATATATGAGGTGTTTTCTCATTTGAATAAAAAACATATTTCAGAAAACTCATTTCATTATTCATGCTTTATGGAAAAGATAGTAAATAATTCAAAGCGATTTTTTTTTGGTTATTTCAGAGTCGAGACGTAATTGGGTGAAATTTATGCTACTATATTAATTCGAGAACTTTGTACTTAAACTGAGAAGACTTGGCATAAGTTATATTGAAAAAGAAGTGACTTTATCTGAAGTGGTTCGGACTCTAACGAGATTTTAATAACAGTATGTTTTTTTTTCTTTTTGTGCAGTGTCAAAGAGAAATGAATTATTATTTCAGTAATTCATTGCATTCAATCGCTGCTAAGAATTATTTCCCTCATTCGTAGAGAGATATCGATATTTCATCATTTACCGATATTTCATGTTCGAGTAATGTCATTTCACTTTTGATGTAGTGACAAACTCTTGCGGCTGGAATGATGTAACGAATTATGATTTTGATTGGTTGAATGAAACCAATGATTGATTAAATCTCTCTTAATTGACAATACAATTACTTTAAATGTATTTTTCTATCTTCAGTATGTGTGATTTACCGATTAGGAGTCAGTTTAGGGAATGGGTTTGAGTGTTTTTTTTTTAATACAAAAGTTATGAATAATCTGTTTAGTTTTTCAACGCTTTAATTAAGAGAATGTAATGTATTTAAATGTATGAATGCATTTTTCTATCTTCAATATGTGTGATTTACCGATTAGGAGTCAGTTTAGGGAATGGGTTTGAGTGTTTTTTTTAATACAAAAGTTAGGAATAATCTGTTGAGTTTTTCAACGCTTTAATTAAGAGAATGTAATGTATTTAAATGTATGAATGCATTTTTCTATCTTCAATATGTGTGATTTACCGATTAGGAGTCAGTTTAGGGAATGGGTTTGAGTGTTTTTTTTAATACAAAAGTTAGGAATAATCTGTTTAGTTTTTCAACGCTTTAATTAAGAGAATGTAATGTATTTAAATGTATGAATGCATTTTTCTATCTTCAATATGTGTGATTTACCGATTAGGAGTCAGTTTAGGGAATGGGTTTGAGTGTTATTTTTAATACAAAAGTTATGAATAATCTGTTGAGTTTTTCAACGCTTTAATTAAGAGAATGTAATGTATTTAAATATATGAATGCATTTTTCTATCTTCAATATGTGTGATTTACCGATTAGGAGTCAGTTTAGGGAATGGGTTTGAGTGTTTTTTTAATACAAAAGTTATGAATAATCTGTTGAGTTTTTCAACGCTTTAATTAAGAGAATGTAATGTATTTAAATGTATGAATGCATTTTTCTATCTTCAATATGTGTGATTTACCGATTAGGAGTCAGTTTAGGGAATGGGTTTGAGTGTTATTTTTAATACAAAAGTTATGAATAATCTGTTGAGTTTTTCAACGCTTTAATTAAGAGAATGTAATGTATTTAAATATATGAATGCATTTTTCTATCTTCAATATGTGTGATTTACCGATTAGGAGTCAGTTTAGGGAATGGGTTTGAGTGTTTTTTTAATACAAAAGTTATGAATAATCTGTTGAGTTTTTCAACGCTTTAATTAAGAGAATGTAATGTATTTAAATGTATGAATGCATTTTTCTATCTTCAATATGTGTGATTTACCGATTAGGAGTCAGTTTAGGGAATGGGTTTGAGTGTTTTTTTTTTAATACAAAAGTTAGGAATAATCTGTTGAGTTTTTCAACGCTTTAATTAAGAGAATGTAATGTATTTAAATGTATGAATGCATTTTTCTATCTTCAATATGTGTGATTTACCGATTAGGAGTCAGTTTAGGGAATGGGTTTGAGTGTTTTTTTAATACAAAAGTTATGAATAATCTGTTGAGTTTTTCAACGCTTTAATTAAGAGAATGTAATGTATTTAAATGTATGAATGCATTTTTCTATCTTCAATATTTGTGATTTACCGATTAGGAGTCAGTTTAGGGAATAAGTTTGAGTGTTTTTTTTTAATACAAAAGTTATGAATAATCTGTTGAGCATTTCACAGCTTTAATTAAAAGATGGGAATATTCAGTTAGAAGTTATTTGATATATTTGATGATAAATTCTTTAAGGTAAAAGTATATGAATTTTAATTTCTAAAATATTCATTTTTTTTTATTTAAGGAATGTGGGTGTAAATAAGTAAATAATTTAGTGCAAATATGTAGAAACGGTGTTTTAAAACTGACTTAAAATATGGATTGAGTAAATTGAAATTTTGGTCACAACTTATTTAAGTGCCTTCTTGTAAAGGTCTATGTTTCATGTCGTATATGAAACCAATTACTTATTGTCATTGGGATACATATGCCTTGTGAGATCTGGATTTGTGTAGATGTTCCTCAGCATTAAACTGAAATATTAGTTTGAAGTTTCGTTTGATGAACTGTTCATTTCCCCCATCCTTCTGATACTGGTATTAGTCAGGGTGTAGGATAGATGTACGTATTGTTGGCCGTTAAAATACCCTATATGAACATAGCGCCATCTGAGTTTGAGTTAAATAAAATGTTGTTCAGATACAATTTTATTGAGTAACAAATAAATATACTAAAAATAAAATATTTTTTTGGTTTAAGATATTTATTAGATGGCCGTTTAATGCTTTCTGTTACATTTTTTAAAAGGAATTTCCATTTGGACTGCTAAAGAATTGTGCATATCGCAGCAATTTTTTAAATTCATTACCCGTGATGCATCTATTCAAATAAGAAGGAATATCTGACAGTAAATTACATTGTAACCTAAAGATTACTTCCTATCTTGTTCCTTGCACCCTAATTATCTTTTATTTTTTGAAATCACTTCTTAATCTTTTCAGACCATTACATATCTTCTATTCATTTTTTTTATTTTTTATTTATTTTAGATAATATATTTTAAGTAATAAAATATGAATAAGAAAAAGAGCAAAAATAAAAATGTTACTTAAATTTTTTTTAAATATAGAAATCGATTTTAATTTCTACGAAAAAATACCAATTTTACACTAAATTTCTCTTATTAAATTTTGAAAACTTTTATTAGAGATCATAAATTTTGTGTTTATAATTATTGTTCCCCAATATAAATTAGTAATTTATAAATTCATGATTAATTTGCACTTTTAATTTATATTATATAGTTACTTGAAATAGAAATTCTGTTGTTGCATTTTTGATATCTGAAGTTTCTTTTAAAATTTTGAGTCGGCTTTATAAATAATATGTAGGATCTGTAAAAATAATACAGCAGTAGTTAAATACACATTTCTTCATTTTAAAATTATATAAGAAAGCTTCTTCAAGCCTTTCATGAATTTTGAATTTGTTTATATTTTGCATCATGCAAATATGATGTATTTTTTCAGTAAACAGTTATTTTGTATTATAGTGACATGGAAAAATGAAGTGACAAGAACAAAGATTTAACGTATAATAGAATTTTAACATTTTTGTTATTTGAAAAGTTGCAATAACTAAAACTATTTTTTAAAGATTTCCATTTATTTATAAAAGAATCATTTTATTTTGTTATAAAAATGTACATCACAAAATAATTTTTTTTTTAAAATTACAAATATGGACCGCGGTTACTTATCTGTTTTTGTGGAATTCGAATGCTCAACCTAGCTGGAATCTAGAGTTAAACAAACATTCAATCAGTATGTTTATATAACAACATATATATGTTTATTTAATAAATACTACTTATTTAATATCTGAAAAATGACAATCAATATTAAAATAAAATATTTTTTTAAAAATCACTATAATAAAATAGAACTAAAAAAATCATTTTGAATATTAATAAAGATAAAAAAGGAAACGGTATAGTTTTAAGTCCATTAAGTCTTATCTAAACATAAATGTTTTAAGATCATGCATTAAGAAGAATTATTTTCTTAAAATCAGAATCTTTATATAAATTGTAAGAAAATTTATCATGAAAACTAACTTGCCAAATTATCTGAGAATAATGTAATGACGCTAGTATATCATATGAAAAGATCTCATATTTTCTTGAAAAATTGATAAAAATAGCTTAATAATTATATTAAAATATTAATAATAAAATATGTAAGATAATTTTAATCAAGATCTAGTATTATTAAAGTATAGTCCATATTATATAAGTAAACTTATGCAAGCATCTTCCAAAAAATATGAAGATTCTTTCAGAACTGTTGTAAAAAAAACAACCTTCCAACATGTTTGCTTAAGAGTTTATAGACCTTTTTTATTAAAAAACACATTTTTAAAGAATAAAGATTTTGTAAGATGAAAATTAACTTCTTTACAAGGTAGTTCTAAAAAGTGTTTTTAGTTTTCCAAAATTTCAAAATATTTGCACGGAGCTCCATCTTCCCAAGTAAAATAAATATTTCTAAAATCAATTTAATGGAAATTCTTTGAAAATTGAAAGAAACTTTGACTTTTAAAATACATAGACCGCCCACCTCCAATCGCGTTTCAGCATATCATTTCGGAATTTTCGCAGAATTTCTTCTTACCTTGTATTTTTTTTAAAAAAAATTTCTATTACATTAAAAATTTATTTTTATATGATTGGATTATTGAAAAAATGATGTTTTGAGATGAAACAATATTTCAAATATGAAAAAAAGATTGTAATTATTTTGAAAGCTTATTCAAAACACATAAAAGAATTACAAGTTAATGAAATTTTTACAATAATAAAAATAAAGCGTTTTAAAAATTTCAAATATCAAAAAAGGATTGTAATTATTTTTAAAGCTTATTCAAAACACTTAACAGAATTATAAGTTAATGAAATTTTTACAATAATTAAGATAATGCGTTTTTAAAATTTCAAATATCAAAAAAATTGTAATTATTTTTAAAGCTTATTCAAAGCACATAAATGAATTATAAATTAATGAAATTTTTACAATAATAAAAATAAAGCGTTTTAAAAATATCAAGGAAAACACTGACAAAGTTTAACAATTTTTATTTTCAAGATAACAAAAGAAGTATTCAAATCTAACAATAAAAATATTTTTATATAATGTAGCATGATATTGTAATAATATTATTTCAATTTCGTATATAATAAGAAGGATTTAAATACATACAAACTTGTTTTGCTGTTTTCCTGTCTTAGTAACAGCACGGATTTAGTATTATGATCCAATTGCGATGGACTGTTATCACACTAAATAAAAGTATTATTTTTTAAAATATACTTGCACAATGAATATATAGTATTCTGAATGGCTAAGTGTGCGCCTAAAAGAACGAATAATATTGACATAATTGATCTAGTTGTTGAGGTCGAGAGCGGTGTTTTATTTTGAGATTTCTTTTAGAGAGCAGATGAGGACATATGATCCTTAAAGATAGATCAAAACATCATGAGCTTTCACATGAAACGAAAATTGGTGAAATCAGTGCATTGATAACGGCTGGGATACCTTCTCATGGTTTTCACACATAAAGGATGTATTTTGATGCAGTATTTTCTCGAAATTCGATGAAGATGTGGACAGAAAACTATTAATTACGTATTATTTAAGAATTTATGAGCTTTCATATGAAATAAAAATTGGGATCCGTGATTGGTCATGGAGAATTGTTATAATTTTCCCCATAAAAAATGTACAATTCAGTTGAGTTTTTGAGAAACTAGAGGTGGAGGATCATTACTATCTTTTAAGTGAAGTAAAAATTGGTTAAGTCGGAAAAGTGATTGTGATTTAGGAGGTGGTGATTTTGTCTAATATTTTTAAATGTCATATATCTTGGTAAAATTACCGTAAATTAGAGCAAATGAACCGATTCTTATACTATACCTAAGCTTAAAATAAAAGTGAATATGATTCGGAAACAAAAGATTAAGAAATGCTATTATATTGGCATTGGAAAAATATGAAAAAAGAAGAATAACTATTGTGATTATAACAATGATAATAACAGAATTGTAACCAGTGTTTAAACCAAGCACTTAAGTGTTATTCGGCTTTTGTCAGTTAATCTGCTAAATTAAAAGTGTTGCACACGGTGTCTGCCAATAGATTAATAAAAGCTTTTTGAATCAAACATTGTGAATGAAATGACCATTTATCAAGAGCTGTACAAAAGTGATGAATAGTAGAGTGGATTTTCATAATTTCGTAAAGCTCTATTCCCTGCTCATACAACTCTTTACTTGCTAAATCAACAATTAATTATAGTGCGATGTCTTTGGCAATAAATAATGAAATAAAAGCTATGATTTGAAACACGAGTTTGTGTTGGTTTTTAGGAATGAGAAATTATTGTTTTCAACAACTGTTAAATCTTTTACATGTATTTATTAAATTATTTAAGATTATTTGCATTGTCAAATCACAGAGACATACAAAAATACCTGATTGATACAGTATGGTTAATTGGGGCCTTAGCAACAAAAATAAACTTGTGTCTTATGCAAGAAGCACTGTATATTCGTTTATGACTAAGTACACAGAAGATAGTAAGGTAGTTTCTTCAAACACAACATATCTATAAAAAAGAAACAATGCAGGTTTTGACATAAGATGAATCCTACGATGTTTCGGTAAAGTAAGCAGTTTTAATTCTAGATAACATTCGATACAAAAAATCTTTCCATGATCCATTTCAGTGAAAATGATAAAAAAAAAATTTTTCTTTGAGATAATAATATGGCACAATAATCAATCTTAAAACATATATATATTTTTCTAATTGCTATTAAATGTTACCAATTAATCAAAATTTTCCAATAATTGAATATATATCTATTAAACATGTAATGAAATTCAGTCATAATGTATATAATAAGTATCAGCATTTGTAATAACAAAATACGAACAGTAAACAGGCAATAAACAACCATAGAGAATTTGCAGGAAACAGAACAGACTTCTTTTTACATCTCAAGTCTCTCGATTTGTCTGCTACGCTCACTGACTCAGTATTAATTACTGATTTCAGTAATGTCTTCCAGCATTTTATATTTTCTGTGATAGGACAAAGATACTTCTAAAAATATATCATAATTTCTCTCTTAATCGATGTATCGCCAAAACTTTAACTATTTCAGAAACTTTCACTTTTGTCACCAAATCTGTCACCAAGTTGATTGCCAAGGCCGAATATAATTGATTTAGCAAGTACCATAATACTTACAAGGAGACTTACTGCCCTTGAAAGCCATATTATAAATTATTAACAATCCACACTGTTTAGGATCAAAGTGCTGAAACAAATTGTTGTTCGTGACGACCACTTTCAGACTGAAAAGCAAATAGATATTATTGTGTCATATTAGAATTTCATTTCCAGACCTGTATAATATTTTGCATCGAACCGTTCACAATTGTTTTGTTGGAATCAGGTCTATTATTCGTTTAGATTGATACCCTGGAGAACAGTATATTTCACCTGTACCTAACCAGAACTATTGAATATGTATTGAGGACATCAGTACTTTATTTAATGTGCATTAGTCAATACTCCATTCTACTTACTAAGACTGAAATATATCAGAGAATACTTCAATGTGTTTTCATGTATTAGGGTTTGTGTATATCAGTCATCAATATATTTTTAGTACTGAATTTTTACCTCGAATTCCCTTACTA
The DNA here is from genome assembly GCF_947563725.1 of Argiope bruennichi. Taxonomy (NCBI): domain Eukaryota; kingdom Metazoa; phylum Arthropoda; class Arachnida; order Araneae; family Araneidae; genus Argiope; species Argiope bruennichi. The sequence goes on along the minus strand of NC_079159.1, from coordinate 49,520,249 downwards.
CATTATCCAGTAACGGACTAAATGGTGGAATGGAAAGAAGAAATATGTAATGTCATTTGATATTCGACTGTGAACATTTCCTTTGTTGAGTGTCATTTGAGGTAAATGTGTTGACAAAATACAATTTTCTTTATTAATTTCCAACAGCCCGTTACATAATGTTCTCTTTGCTTATGTGCCAATTTTCAGTTTTAAAATATATAAATGTTTATGACCCCGTTATAATTTTCTTTTGTATTATTTTTTTAACTTATTTTTTTTAATTTCGTGAAGCATCATTAGATATTAGATAATTAATTTTATTTGCAAGAAATTTACTACAGATAGCATATTTCGAAATAGGTATTCAGAATTACACATATTAAATGATTTCAATGACTAAACATAAATATGTATTATAGATAAATAATGTATTATACTTTTTAATAAAACTTATATATTTTTGAATAAGCTAACAAAATTAAACAACTTATCATATTTTAGATAAGATAGATATGGAAAAAAATCAATTGATTTTAATTTTTTAATTAACTATTTATATTTATAACTTAAATATCTTAAATTTATAAATAAAAGTACGCTTAAATATAAGCTGCTTATATTTAAATAATGAAACGATATGCATCAATATTAATTTTTCATCCATTTGATAATGAAATATTCGATAATAAATTTAAAAAAAAACCATTTTTCTGTCATTTTAAAAAGCGAAATAAAATAAATATCTTGAAATTCCGTAGTCTTGATACTAATAGAAGATATAATTTCAAATTATGGCAATTATGCACTATTGATTGAAATTAATAATAGGTTGTTGATTTTTCATAAATCTGTATTAAATTTTATGTAAATTAAAGACTAAAAATAACATTTGTATAAATAATTTTTTTAATTAGTCGCTTTGTACTAAAACACGCAATTTCTTGCATACCTCCAGTTTATTTTTAAATTTTAGAAGAGGAAAATACATAAATAAAGAGACAGATAAATGTGCTTGAAGCACAACGCAGCTATGAATATCTAATTTTTATTCAATAACGTTACCATTCACAAAGAGACAATCGCAATAACATCAGATATAAGACTGGTTGGCAGATACAATAGTTAAATATAAAGTAATAACAAAATACACTGAGAAAATATATAAAATAAAATAAATGTTAAATATTATTAAAATATAAATGTTATCATAGTACAGATATATCCAAACATTTATTAATAACCTTATATATATAATATATGCAATGATATTTTAATTCTAATTTCAATTTAATTAAATTCCAAGATTGTATCTTAATTTAGCCCATAGTAACTTCATTCTAAAAATATTCTCTTATTTCGTGATCCAATTCCACTTTTGGTTTAATTAATTCCTCTGTAAAACTAATGCGCCATCAGTACTACGTATCAAATGAAAGTGATGCTTCCGTTGCCCTTGTCAAAGGTCAATATATGTATTCCATCGGCGCGTGGCCGGAAATTCTATGTTATATAAGACTAGTGATCATTTGTTTCACGCTCTTTTTACTTCTGCTTTTGTGTCGCACTGTGACGGACGTGACTTGTCCGCGTCTCTGCTTGTAAATAATTATGCTTTCACGAAATGGATATTAAAATTAATTTAAAAATATAACATGTCTCTTCGACGTCTTCGAACCTGCATTCTGCTTCAACCAAAATAATGTTGCATATATATATATATATATATATATATATATATATATATATATATATATATATATATTCATTTTTGCAGTAATTAATGGGCACTCATAATATGCACTTTTAAGCAATATTAAATATTAGAACAGAACAGAAAAAAAAACAGAACAGACAGGCATCCAAAATAATTTTGACATAAATGTTTATATATGGTAACATTTATAATGCCATCACATACTTCATGTCAGAATATATTTTAATAATTTAATTTTCATCACAAAGAAAAATTCAAACCAAATAAACTTTTGAAAATAAATGCTAAGTTTAATGATTCCTGTTTGGTTCTAAGAAAATATTACTATCCGAGTAAAATTACATATATAAAAATTCATGGTAAGTTTTGGAAAGCTAGTTTTGAAAAGTTGTTTACTTTCTTAAAAAGTTGTTTGCTATTTTGGAAGATTAAAAGCAGTTGCGCCAAAGCGCGAATTTCTGAATAAGATCGATAACCGGAAGCAAATCATAGTGAAAAGTTCCTGGAAAATTGCCTTAAAAGAGTTATTTTCTTTTAACTTATGGTTTTAAGCGTCAATGTTTATTCGTGGTGTATATTATAGCAACAATTCTTTACTTAAAATCTGGAAAAATCTAAGCGACAACATCTCTTTAATCGTCTACTTTAGTTTGGTAACTACCAATATAACAATAAGGCACTCAAATACGATTAAAAAATATGTTGGCTTAAATTAAATTGATGAAAGAAAAATAAATATATGATTCAACTAATTCTCAAAATTGAATCGGAATTTGATTAATTCTAGAACATAAAATGAAGTTTTATTAAAAATATGAAGGAATAAAAACAATCGGCATTTAAGATTTTCATAAAAAAACAAAAGTAAAATACAAAAAAAGCTTCTTTATTTTCATTAAAATTACATATGAGCTGGCTTGGGGTCTGAGACACTCCCTTATATCCTCTGTGAGGGAAACATCAAATTTTTGATGCTATTCAACTTGACTCGTGCTCTGCACTTGTGTTTTTCAACTGGAAAGTTTAGAAATATCGGAAAGCTAGAGATCCAATGGCGCCATAGACAATCTTCTGGGCATTTGTAATAAATCGATAAATAAACATTTGAACTCTCAATAAAATGTAGATGTTTAAATTTATTATAATTCATCTTTAAATAATTCATTGGAAAAATACTAAAATAATGGAAGTTCCATGCCCAATCATTTTTGGTTTCTGTGATGCAAGTCGTGTTTCATTCATCGAAACATAGTGGCAGGAAAGCATAGTGACTGATTTTAATTCATGCACAAAATATTCTTTTAGTTACACACTTCATTACATAAATTTGAAAGATTATGACAGAATAATTATTTCATTTCTATTAAATCTAAAATATAAAGACAATGGAAAATTCTCCTGTTTGCGTATAGCTTCTGTTTCGTATAGCAAGATAGCTTAAGAAAATAAATCAGGACATCTTGATGACTATGATTTTCTGTACAACTTTTTATTCGGAATGCATATATTCTCATTTGTAAACATGTCAGCTGATTTTTAGTAAATCTTGAGATTTCATGTACAATATCAGTATTTTTTTATATTACAAATGCAATAATTTGATGCATGATATTTTATGAATTATTGCAGGTAAAGTAAGGATGTCAAAACTGTAATGTATTATCTTAATCTGATAATTTTCTATAACATGCTAATAATTTCTAATCCTCTTGTTTTTGCTTTGTCTAATTGAGTGCCCTGGATTTGTTTTAAAATTTACACTTCCTTTAATTTTTTGGCTTCGGAATTGCCAATGCTTATAGGCAAACATGCCGATCGAAACTGTTCAATTTTTAAAAGAGATTGGCTTTCATTATTTTATTTTATGATTCACTTTGCTAACATTTTAAGTTTCTTATGTGCAATGTTAAAGATGCTACTTTTTTAATATTCTAAATAATGCTGTAGTCTTTTTAATTTTTTAATACAGGTGTGAGAATTTTTAACTACGCCTGTGAATAGAAATGACATTAATGCTTTGTAAGCATTAAAACATTATAATAGCCACCAGTTTTTTTTTATAAATAGTAATGCATATATTCTGGTAATATGTGTTAGTTTTATTAAAGTTCTTTAATACTTGGATTTATTTTCAAAAGCGTAAAATGTCGGACCTCTCATATTTTCGAAGACGCTAAATTGTTGGAGCCCGTCTGGATGGAGTAAGTGTGACCGAAACATCCCAACTTTTAGGCGTTTCTAGAGGTACGTGTTTAAATTCATGACAGCGTACACAGAGCACGACAAGCTCGGCAAAGCAAACTAGAGGGCGGAAAGAGAAGCTCAATAAAAGAGACCAACGGGCATTGAAGAATATTGTAATGCCTAAAAAGCGAACAACTGCGGCAACAGTGACCGCAGAGCTCAATACCCATCTGAATCCTCCAGTGTCAGTAATTACAATTAAAAAGCTCCTTCAGTAAATGGAACATTTATGGAAGTGTAGCAATTTCCAAGCCACTTGTCACAGATGTTAATGGTAAACATCGTCTACAGTGGTGTCCATTCAGATTTCGCTTTTTAGACTTGGTATAAAGTAATAAGGTCTGATGAATCATGTTTCACACTTTTCCCTACAACAGGACGATGGCATGTTTGGAGGACACCTGCACAAGCTTATGATTGTGATTGACTCCTTCCAACTGTTAAGCATGGAGGTGTATCTGTTATGATATGGGCTGCCATGTTATGTTTTCTGCTGGACCAATTGTAACCTTGAAAGGAAAGATTACTGGGGATATTTATAGAAAGATTTTAGCTGACCAATTCTTTACTATGATGCAAACTTTATTCTTTGCAAGAAATAGAATTTTACAGAATGATAATTCACCTATCTGTGCAGCGAGACTTTTCCATTTATGGTTTGATGAACACGTAGATGGAGTTAAACATCTGCATTGGCCCATACAGTCACCTGATCTGAATATAATTGAACCGTTATGGTCTATTTTAGAATTTCAAATACAGAATCGATAAACCCCCACAGGAATTCCCAGTGAAATAAAGCCATAAATTAGCGGATTTTCTAGTACATAAATCTTGCTCTTTTATGCATGCTTATTGCTGAATATATGCATGATTATTTAGGCTTATATTATATTTGCTTCTTAGATTAAGAAATTGCAAAAAATTACTGATGGATGGAAAAAAATTATTTTTTATTATATATGATGCAAAAGAAAGACAGAAACCATATTACCTGATTTTTACGCTAAATCCTATGAACTTAAGAACTGGCCAATTTTTACAAAGTAACTAAAGTTAATTGATTTTTTAATATCGGTTTGATTTAATAAATTATTAAAGACAAAAAAATCAAGAGAAAATGTATTTTAACTTGAGTGAAATCACAAGAGATTAAAAAAACTAATTATATAATCGCATGAAAGATAAATGACAATATATTCATGGATAACATTTCTTCCAAATTGTCACTAAATAGCTATCCAATAATTATTTTATTTTGATATGTTGCAAAAAAACCAATAAAATAACCGAATAATTATTTTTATATTTCGCAAAAATACCAACAATTATTTTAGTATTTTATCTTGAAATTTTATAAAATAATATTTATAATTATTAAAATGTCCGCTTCGGGACCTGAGGTATTCCAAGCATTAATAATGAAAACTTTTATTGAACTTGAACTTTTCATATGGACAGATTTAAAAAAAATTAAGTGCAGCAAAAAAGTATTTATAAGATTTATAAACGTATTTCGTGTCTTCATGAACCACTTAAATACAATTAGTTTTGTAGCTAATGAGACATTTGGTTAAAATTTAATAATAAACTACTTACAATACATTTTTGAAGGAAAAAAATAAGATATGCCTTGTCAAATGAAGTGGTCCTTAATGTACTTTCTTTTCCAAATATTTCGATTAGAGACATGTAAGAAAGAAACACAAAAACTTTGCTAATAATGAATGTAAGGAGAAAAAATAACTCATGGTGTTTATTTGTAATTTTGCTGCAGATCACTAGAGAGTAATTAGTAATTAATCATAAAAAAATGGGAGAAATTTTTAGAGAAATTATTATATAGCACTAAATGCAAACGTTTGAATAAAAAGAAAAGCACTGTAGCCAGTTTTAAAATACGATAATACAAAATTCGGTATACTTATCTTAATATCTTATAAAACTTGAAGATTATGTTTTATATCTTCCATTCCTACTATGAAGTGAGCTTTTGACAAAAATAAAAGCAAAATAATGAGATTGAAATATTATTATTTGTGTATGAATTTCGTAAATTATGTATTGGAAATTTCTAAAAGAGCGCAAATATTCACAGTTTATATAATATTTTTTCTCTCTGTTTACATATTTTTTCTTATGAAATTCTGACTCATGCAATTTGTAGAATCAACTGCGATTAATTTTTGAATTAAAATATATTTTATATATGTTGTCTGTGCATTCGTGTCTTTGTGTTAATAAGCGTCGTTATTTGCTATTAAAGCCTGTTGGCTGTGGTACATTATACACGCACTTCAAAGCTAACCCGTCGTCAGATTTTAGCGGAATTTTATTTGTTCGTAACAATACATTTATATAGCCTGCCAGATTCTTCTGAGATAGACTTCATATACAATGCGGAGAGAACAATACTTCTGTTCCATATAATCCTCCCATAATTCAATTTAGCATGTTACGTTTCTGATTTATTGTATTTCCAAACATAGTTACAGAAAATAATTGGGTTTTTCTTAACTCAGTGGCATTTATTAAGTAGAGATTTAGCAACATTTTCCCTTTATTCCTCTTTTATTGATATTTAAAATTTCTTACATTAAATATGCGGCAAAATAAAAATTGTAAGCTGAAATTTCTTCAATAATCGTTTACAATACTCGAATTTTGACTGGTTAGTTATGGATATCCATTTTGTATCTCATTGTCTTTTTTTTTTTTTTTTTTGTCAGAACATGCAAAAAAAAATCTATATATATAGCAAGATCAGCAAATTTTAAAGATGTTATATATATTATTAAATGCTTTCCAAATTTCTAGTTACATGCATGAAAAGAGATTTTAAATTCAATTTTATCTCGGAAAATCTTGAACATACCAAGAACGACGTCGTTAAAAATAAAGTTGCATATCGCATAAAAAGTTTTGAAACAGAAAGACATAAGACTTTTCAAGAATAAAGCAATTTCATTTCATTTACTCCATGCTACACGCAACGAAAAATCGTTTCAGACAATAAAGTTCTTGTATTTTTCTAAGAAACGAGACTGTCTAGAATTATGAGAGAAAAAAAGAAATCGAGAACTTTTTTTCCATTTTTTTTTTTTTTTCAGACGAGGGAGAGTAACAGTAGACGAAGGTTTAACTGCTTAGAATGTTTCAAGAAAAAAAAATAATAATTTTAAAACACTAAAAAATATCTATTTTAATTTTTTTCTCTTTATATATGGAGAAAATGAATGTATATTTGTGTTCGAATGTGATATGCGTATTTATTGTGAATTCTTATGACTTTATTTAAAGTATATATACAAAAGAATAGCTTGAATTCAATGTTTCGTTAGGATTACAACTGCTAAAATATGAAGTGCAAATTTACAATTCTGCAGAATTCCCAAATAAGAATTAACCCTTAACTGCGAGATGAAAATTTAGGACGCAACTTGGGATGTGTGGTCTACGAGACAGCATTTTCTTTACACTCAAATTAAATTTTCTAATGAAAGTAGTAATATGAAAATTAGCGAATATTTTTCTTGATATATATAAATATGTTTTAGAAATTTTTAAATTACATTATAATTAAAAAAAATTGAGTTTAAAAATACATTTTCTTCTCAAAATACATGTTACAAGTAATATTCTTGAAAAAAAAAAAACATCTTGCTTTTTAAATCATATTTAATTCTTTCCAGCATACAAAGGTTTATAAAAACAATATAATGGAAAATTCACCAATTATATGAAGAATAAAACAAAAATGACAATGTGTAAAATTGACCCTTTTTTTATCAACATCTTTTCTACGCAGAAATTTGTGAATATTCGTAGCACAGTTTTTGAAGGCATTTTAAGCGTACAGGTTAACTGCTAGTATGAAAATCAATTTGTAAATTCTGTAGATATTTCTCTTGGTATATTAATATATTTTAGGAATTATTCAAATTGCATTATCACTAGAAAAATTAATTACATTTGAAAATATATATCAGAATTAGTCGAATGCGAACTTTCATCGGAAAAAATCTTTTGCACAATTATCCTCAGCACTAAATCACTTTCTGCTTCATTTAAAAGTCTCTGGAGCTTTGCGTCGTAAACGAGGATCAGCAGGTTGGTTGATATTTCGAGGACTAAAGTTTAGAACCATCTGCTAAGCCTTGTATAATATTGGGGCACTGAAAAGGAAGATTGGTCTCACAGACGTCGCGCTAAGAAATACCTGAAATATTTAAAGAAGCATCCGCTGAAACTGGTTGAAAAAGTGCAGATATAGTGAAGGTCACGGAGTCTATCCATTCGATTGAGCTAAAAATAGAATTGGGGTGAGAGAAAGTCCGTCTTTAGTGGTCTGAGATACCACACCTCCCCAGTTAAAGGTTAAAAAAGAAATAGGCAATTCATTTAAATTAGTATTCATAAAACAGAATCCGAACAATATTTTAGTCAGACAACATTATTTATTTATTGAACGTGGTTAGATTAATCATCTTTATTTCTATTTAGATAAAATGGTATTTAATTTTTCTAACATTTATAAAGAATTCAACAAGCTTATTATTAGTTTGTAGCAACTTGATAAAAATGGTGAACTGCTGAATTTAAGGAGAAAATTTTGAAAACTATCATTTGTTAAAATTTTTTTTTATAATGTTGTTTTTCTAACTAGCACTTAAATTATAAAATATTCTTTTTCAATAAGTTCTAATTATTCAAAATTGTAGAAATAAATGAATTTTTAATTTTTCTGTCTTGTACAATCATTTTGTATGCAAAAATGGTCTCATTTATCCCGAACAAGACAAATGCAAGCAAATAAAAATGACTAATTAGTGTCAGACACGGGTAATAATTAAGGAAATGTTCCGAGATAATTTTTCTTTTTGATAAAGTTTCGAAAGGGATATTTATACAAAGTCTTGTGTCTTTGTTTGACAGCTTTTCTGGATGTTGCAGCAATAATTTTCTTCTTCGATGGAATTAAAATAACAGTGAATAAGTCTTTTTTATTTAGCAAAGGTAAAATGGTATTTTTAATATACGGACTTTCAAAACGTGGATTTCTTTCGAAAAAGTGATGGTATTGAATACAAATGTTTCCTAATTGTTTTTTGTTTATATTTTAATATTTGTTTTTCAAGAAAACCGTTTCAACCATCATTTAGGAAATGTTTATTTGAGAGAAAATAAAAGATATATAATTTCACTCTTTTTACTTCCTTTTGGCATTTGCAGTTGTTTTGAAAACTATTTTGTTTATAAAAGTTGAAAACATGGTTGTAGTTCATTGGAATCAATTTAACTTCCCAAAATACTTGTAAAATATAACGCCACAATTTAATTTTAGATTCCTTTGTATATTTTGCAGGAAGAAATAAGACAAGGCTTAATAATTATACGCGTATTAGAGTTCTATGAAATATTTGATGAATTCTCTGTTACATCATTACCTTTACAATTTTCAGTGTACTATTTTATACTTACTGTAGGATAAATGTAGGATTTCTGGTTGGTAGGGCGTTGGATTCGTATCCCTTGGGTTGCGAGTTCGAATCCCGCCGGCCGAAGACTATCCGTGTGTGTGGTGGCTGGGGCAAGTATAAATCTCGTGGTCACAAAGTCCTCCATGTAGAAAGTAATACCACTTGGGGTACTAGATCAGGGGTGATCGTTCTCTGATTTAGGTCTAAATAACGATCTGTGGATGAATGCGTGAAATACATGAATGAAGTCCGCCCAGTAAAAAGGGTTGTGACGTGTGTGTAGCTAAGCCTTATTCTTGACCCTAGATGGCGCTGATGAAAAAACAAAAGATACACCCTTGGCTTAAATCACTGATTTCTAAAGTCAGTGGGCTAGTCTATGACAAGTGCCATTAGAGACTACAGCAACAAGATGATTTCTTGTTTAGATTTAAATTTGAGAATGTTACCTTGATGAACATAGAAAAAGCCTTTACTGACCATTGGCTATGGTAAAGTCCGACTCTTGTGCTTTTTCTTGTTTTCTTGTATACAAGCAAATTATTTTGACGACACGTTTTTCTCAGAATAACAAATAAGCAAAGAATGAAAATGCTGTTAACTCCCACATCGCCAGCCACGAGATATCTTACTAAATCTTTTTTGCATTCATAACAGCAAGCCCAAGCCTGTCTAAGAAAACAAGTCTCTTATAAGTGTCAGACCTGACTCTTTCTCTTTAGAGGTTTTTCTCTTTCCCCAGATACCAAGATACTATGAAATTAGTGGGAATATCTATTGTCAGTGAAGGATTATAGATTGCTTGTAAAGGCTTGGTGTTTCAACTCATATGGTGACATTCGCGGAGTTTTCTGCGCAGTTACTATTTAGATTTAGGGAAGAGGTGTGCATCCAAAATGAATCTTAATTACTGGCATAAAATTTAACACTTGAAAATTCAAAAAATTCATATACATATATTATTAGTTTGATATATGGAATTTTAAGCATTTTTAATCCAAGAAATAAAGCTAATTTGAAAAACAAATAAAAGGAACTGAAACGAAAAATTAAAGTTGACGACTTTCACTTATATAGATTTTTTATTTAAGAATATTTTAATTGCTTTTGAAGATTAATAGCTTCACCAGATATTTTGAGGTCTTAAAATAGAAATGAGGCTACCTGAGTATCAGTAAAAATATCTTTAATCTGATTTAAACATACTCTACAAATATAAATGGACTGTTGTACCTAAAAATACAAAACGATAATTACTAATACAGACTCCCAAATATAGCTTACATGCTTTAAATTAGAATTATTTAACTAAAAAAATTTTTTTTACTTATACGATCTTTTGAAATGCTTATATAATGACAGAGAGATGCATATACATTTAACCAAAACGTTATATATATATATATATATATATATATATATATATATATATATATATATATATATATTAAATAAACAGATGCATGCATATTTAAGTAAGAGATGCATACATATTTAGCTAGGAAATACATATATGTATATTTAACATATATTAACTAAACCGATGCATTATATATTTAACTAAAACCTTTTTTTTTATTTGAATGGTCTTTTGAAATGCATATATAATGACAGAGAGATGCATATACATTTAACCAAAACGTTATATATATATATATATATTAAATAAACAGATGCATGCATATTTAGCTAGGAAATACATATATGTATATTTAACATATATTAACTAAACCGATGCATTATATATTTAACTAAAACCTTTTTTTTTATTTGAATGGTCTTTTGAAATGCATATATAATGACAGAGAGATGCATATACATTTAACCAAAACGTTATATATATATATATATATTAAATAAACAGATGCATGCATATTTAGCTAGGAAATACATATATGTATATTTAACATATATTAACTAAACCGATGCATTATATATTTAACTAAAACCTTTTTTTTTATTTGAATGGTCTTTTGAAATGCATATATAATGACAGAGAGATGCATATACATTTAACCAAAACGTTATATATATATATATATTAAATAAACAGATGCATGCATATTTAGCTAGGAAATACATATATGTATATTTAACATATATTAACTAAACCGATGCATTATATATTTAACTAAAACCTTTTTTTTTATTTGAATGGTCTTTTGAAATGCATATATAATGACAGAGAGATGCATATACATTTAACCAAAACGTTATATATATATATATATTAAATAAACAGATGCATGCATATTTAGCTAGGAAATACATATATGTATATTTAACATATATTAACTAAACCGATGCCTTATATATTTAACTAAAACCTTTTTTTTTATTTGAATGGTCTTTTGAAATGCATATATAATGACAGAGAGATGCATATACATTTAACCAAAATGTTATATATATATATATATATTAAATAAACAGATGCATGCATATTTAGCTAGGAAATACATATATGTATATTTAACATATATTAACTAAACCGATGCATTATATATTTAACTAAAACCTTTTTTTTTATTTGAATGGTCTTTTGAAATGCATATATAATGACAGAGAGATGCATATACATTTAACCAAAACGTTATATATATATATATATTAAATAAACAGATGCATGCATATTTAGCTAGGAAATACATATATGTATATTTAACATATATTAACTAAACCGATGCATTATATATTTAACTAAAACCTTTTTTTTTATTTGAATGGTCTTTTGAAATGCATATATAATGACAGAGAGATGCATATACATTTAACCAAAACGTTATATATATATATATATTAAATAAACAGATGCATGCATATTTAGCTAGGAAATACATATATGTATATTTAACATATATTAACTAAACCGATGCATTATATATTTAACTAAAACCTTTTTTTTTATTTGAATGGTCTTTTGAAATGCATATATAATGACAGAGAGATGCATATACATTTAACCAAAACGTTATATATATATATATATTAAATAAACAGATGCATGCATATTTAGCTAGGAAATACATATATGTATATTTAACATATATTAACTAAACCGATGCATTATATATTTAACTAAAACCTTTTTTTTTTATTTGAATGGTCTTTTGAAATGCATATATAATGACAGAGAGATGCATATACATTTAACCAAAACGTTATATATATATATATATTAAATAAACAGATGCATGCATATTTAGCTAGGAAATACATATATGTATATTTAACATATATTAACTAAACCGATGCATTATATATTTAACTAAAACCTTTTTTTTTATTTGAATGGTCTTTTGAAATGCATATATAATGACAGAGAGATGCATATACATTTAACCAAAACGTTATATATATATATATATATTAAATAAACAGATGCATGCATATTTAGCTAGGAAATACATATATGTATATTTAACATATATTAACTAAACCGATGCATTATATATTTAACTAAAACCTTTTTTTTTATTTGAATGGTCTTTTGAAATGCATATATAATGACAGAGAGATGCATATACATTTAACCAAAACGTTATATATATATATATATTAAATAAACAGATGCATGCATATTTAGCTAGGAAATACATATATGTATATTTAACATATATTAACTAAACCGATGCATTATATATTTAACTAAAACCTTTTTTTTTATTTGAATGGTCTTTTGAAATGCATATATAATGACAGAGAGATGCATATACATTTAACCAAAACGTTATATATATATATATATATTAAATAAACAGATGCATGCATATTTAGCTAGGAAATACATATATGTATATTTAACATATATTAACTAAACCGATGCATTATATATTTAACTAAAACCTTTTTTTTTATTTGAATGGTCTTTTGAAATGCATATATAATGACAGAGAGATGCATATACATTTAACCAAAACGTTATATATATATATATATTAAATAAACAGATGCATGCATATTTAGCTAGGAAATACATATATGTATATTTAACATATATTAACTAAACCGATGCATTATATATTTAACTAAAACCTTTTTTTTTATTTGAATGGTCTTTTGAAATGCATATATAATGACAGAGAGATGCATATACATTTAACCAAAACGTTATATATATATATATATTAAATAAACAGATGCATGCATATTTAGCTAGGAAATACATATATGTATATTTAACATATATTAACTAAACCGATGCATTATATATTTAACTAAAACCTTTTTTTTTATTTGAATGGTCTTTTGAAATGCATATATAATGACAGAGAGATGCATATACATTTAACCAAAACGTTATATATATATATATATATATTAAATAAACAGATGCATGCATATTTAGCTAGGAAATACATATATGTATATTTAACATATATTAACTAAACCGATGCATTATATATTTAACTAAAACCTTTTTTTTTTATTTGAATGGTCTTTTGAAATGCATATATAATGACAGAGAGATGCATATACATTTAACCAAAACGTTATATATATATATATATTAAATAAACAGATGCATGCATATTTAGCTAGGAAATACATATATGTATATTTAACATATATTAACTAAACCGATGCATTATATATTTAACTAAAACCTTTTTTTTATTTGAATGGTCTTTTGAAATGCATATATAATGACAGAGAGATGCATATACATTTAACCAAAACGTTATATATATATATATATTAAATAAACAGATGCATGCATATTTAGCTAGGAAATACATATATGTATATTTAACATATATTAACTAAACCGATGCATTATATATTTAACTAAAACCTTTTTTTTTATTTGAATGGTCTTTTGAAATGCATATATAATGACAGAGAGATGCATATACATTTAACCAAAACGTTATATATATATATATATATTAAATAAACAGATGCATGCATATTTAGCTAGGAAATACATATATGTATATTTAACATATATTAACTAAACCGATGCATTATATATTTAACTAAAACCTTTTTTTTTATTTGAATGGTCTTTTGAAATGCATATATAATGACAGAGAGATGCATATACATTTAACCAAAACGTTATATATATATATATATATTAAATAAACAGATGCATGCATATTTAGCTAGGAAATACATATATGTATATTTAACATATATTAACTAAACCGATGCATTATATATTTAACTAAAACCTTTTTTTTTATTTGAATGGTCTTTTGAAATGCATATATAATGACAGAGAGATGCATATACATTTAACCAAAACGTTATATATATATATATATATTAAATAAACAGATGCATGCATATTTAGCTAGGAAATACATATATGTATATTTAACATATATTAACTAAACCGATGCATTATATATTTAACTAAAACCTTTTTTTTTATTTGAATGGTCTTTTGAAATGCATATATAATGACAGAGAGATGCATATACATTTAACCAAAACGTTATATATATATATATATTAAATAAACAGATGCATGCATATTTAGCTAGGAAATACATATATGTATATTTAACATATATTAACTAAACCGATGCATTATATATTTAACTAAAACCTTTTTTTTTATTTGAATGGTCTTTTGAAATGCATATATAATGACAGAGAGATGCATATACATTTAACCAAAACGTTATATATATATATATATATTAAATAAACAGATGCATGCATATTTAGCTAGGAAATACATATATGTATATTTAACATATATTAACTAAACCGATGCATTATATATTTAACTAAAACCTTTTTTTTTATTTGAATGGTCTTTTGAAATGCATATACATAATGTACTTAGTTTCAAATCTTAACTATATCAATAGTATCAATCACTACTTATCGTGTTTTAGGAATCAGAAACTGTTACACATTTACTTCTAAAGTAACAATTAAATGAAAAAATAGAGCTCTATTTAATAGTTCCGTGCATAACAATTCTTAAATATGAGAGCGACGTGTTTCGTTGCAAATATCTTTCTGGAAAAACAGTTGAATATTGACATTTAAAAAAAATTCCAAGAGAAGAATTAGTTTCATCTAAATCCATCTATTTGCTAGAAGGTTTGCTAAATACAATAGGCCTGATTTTAGATCAAAATAAAAAAGAATGCAAGACTCTTAATGACACAAACGGAAAGGTGTTCTCTCAAGGTAGATTTCAATTCAGGAAATGTTTTGTTACGAGAAAATCGTCTTTAGAAACGCAGAGAGAAAGTAATTATAAGAATTTTCGTAGGAGAATTAATTTACATTTTTCAAGTACTTGAAAAATTTTAAAGCTAAGGATGAAATAAAATAACTTCTTTCTTCCTATAGAATGTTTGGAACACAAACAATTAGGATAAATCTGAGCTTTTTTCAGAAATTTAAATTTCCAATTCCATTTGAAAGGCAATCTTAAATAAATATGTCTTTAAACGAAATCGTGTAATAAAAAGACACGTAAAATATATAGTGATTTTCTTTTTCGCTTAAAGTCTTAGTAATATTGTACTTTTGTATCTGAATTCATTTTGTGACATGTTTTTCTCTGGAAGAAAGTTTAAAGTGAAAGATAATTAAATCCAAAGAATAGAATATTTTAATTTATATATTATTCAATATTTCAATAGAAGACATTATTTTGAAAAACATATTTTGCATGAGAATTGTAGAATTTAATGAAAAATAAATAATGAAGTATCAAAGTATTTTTTTCTTAACTATTTCAGAAAACTTTCACGAATATTCAAATAATACTTCAGTGAAAAAAATGTAGATGAATAAATTAAATTACACCAGCCTGCAACAATTTCTTGTTTTCAGTTGTTTTTTATATATTTTCGCATGCTTATTTCAAAAATAATATCAGTTTTTACGTATCACGTACAGTTTTTTTGAAAAGTAAATTTTTTTAAATAAGTAAAAATACACAGAATTTTTGCGATTTGGATAGGATAAATTAATAAAGTATGTATGTTTATTTGTTTAAATAAATTCTGAAAACCTCTTACTTCATTGAAATTAAATAATACATTTATATTGAATAAATACTTGTAATTGTATTTAAAAAAACGTTTTATTTTAAAATTCAAAACATAGATGCCAGTTGGATTTCACCGTGAAAAATGAAGTACCTGAAAGATTTAATAAAGCCGAATTAAATGACTTAATTCGTGATTTAGGTTTAACTAAAGAAAATGCAGAATTATTAGGCTCTCGGTTAAAAGAGAAAAATTTATTAACGACACATACGTCGTTCAGTTGGTACAGGAATCGAGAAAAGCAATTTTTATCATTTTTCAAATCTGATAAATTCTTGGTTTATTGTGCTGACATACCTGGTTTGTTACATGAATTAGAAGATAATATTCCTTATAATCCGAATGATTGGCGACTATTTATAGATTCCTCAAAGAGGAGCCTAAAAGCAGTTTTATTGCATAACGAATCTAAACTTGCATCAGTTCCAGTTGCACATTCCGTTTTCATGAAAGAAACATATGCAAGTATGGAGATGCTTCTCACTAAAATAAAATACACAGAACACAAGTGGGCATTATGTGGTGACTTAAAGGTTATAGGTTTGCTTCTCGGGCAACAAAGTGGATTTACTAAATTTCCATGCTTTATTTGTGAATGGGATAGCAGGGACAGAGAAAGTCATTGGATAAAAAAGATATGGCCGAAGAGACAAGAATGGATTCCTGGTAAGAAGACTATTTTAAATGAATATTTAATAGATCCACAGAATATTTTATTGCCCCCACTTCACATAAAATTGGGACTCATAAAGCAGTTTGTGAAAGCTTTGGATAAAGGTGGAAAATGTTTTGAGTATCTTATATCGAAGTTCCCAAAATTGTCTAGCGCTAAAATTAAAGAAGGTGTATTTGATGGAACACAAATAAAGAAATTAGTTAAATTTTCCAATTTTGAACAATGTATGACAAATAGAGTGAAGCAGGCTTGGGTTGCATTTAAAGATGTCGTAGAAGGTTTTTTGGGAAATGAGAGAAAAGAAAATTACAAAGATCTTGTAACTGAGTTATTACGTACTTATCATCTTTTGGGGTGAATATGAGCCTTAAAATTCACTTCCTTCACTCACATTTGGAATACTTCCCAGACAATTTAGGAAAAATGAGTGACGAGCAAGGTGAAAGATTCCACCAGGATATAAAGGAGATGGAACGTAGATATCAAGGACGGTGGGATGTTAACATGATGGCCGATTACTGTTGGTCTTTAAAAAGAGACAGTGATGTGGACCATAAGCGAAAAACCCGAAAAAGAAGCTTCTTGACTTCAAGAAAAACACAAACGTTATCATAATATTGTAAATGAACAGCATTATTGTGTTTAGTTAATAGTAACTACAGTTACAACTGTATGCATTATACTGCATTTTGTTAATTTTTTCATCGTGTTACATAAAATTTAGTTTGCATTTTGGAATGACATCATCATTGCTAATATAAATCAATTAAAATTTTACAAACAATTTTTTTTTTGTTTTTTTGCAGGCTGGTGTTATTTTTCGGGCTGGGCATATGCAGCCGATTCGTTCTCGAATAAGTAGTTTATTCGGATTGCCTGCGCAGTAGAAGTTCAGCCAACTAAACAATTTAACCGATAAGAGATCAAATGCATACACATTTTGAATTACCGGACTATTAAGAATAGGTAATTGCACATTGTCTACACGAACTATGCAAAAGTAATTATGTACATATATATTTATTGTATGTAATTACATATTATGTGCGTGTGTGTGTTAAGATTAACTCTCTCATTCCTACGATCCTTCTAGGACTCAAAGTGCAATCCTCAGAGTGCTAGAACGTCTCATTTCATCTCTTAAAGATTAAAAAAATCCCAACCTTAACAAAAACCGCAAAGAGAGCCCATGTTATAAAGTCACAGTGATATTAAGGAGAATTCACCTTAACTGACGACTGTTAAGCAAATGTACACTCAGACATCCTTTGATATTCTTAAAAAAACTACCCTGTCTCCCAATCCCATTTGAGTGAGTGTCTTTAATGAGCAAAGCGCATGTCAAATGTATTCAATCTGTCGCACTTCCCGAATGGGGAAGGGATTTCGCATTGATATTTGGACTCTCGGTCGCGTGCCTTGGATTTGTTGAATAGAAGTTTGGGGTTTTTCAGGTTTGATAGACTTAATGTCGCTAATATGTTACTATTAATACTAACCGATTAATCACCCTGAACAGTAATAACTATATATAAAATGGTATTCTGTTTTGTAATTCCTGACGTGTCTTCCGCTTTGGTATAGCATATTTAGGAACGAGCACTCTTATATACGGGCTCATGTGAAATTTTGTGTGTGCCTAGAAGTGGGTAGACTTTTCACAAATTGATGTTTTCGCATAATGATAGAAGTATAAAAATTTATCTTTTTAAAAACTTCCATAAAACACAAAATAGTTTCTAAAATTTTCCACTTTATTTAATAAAACTTCATACTTGGAAATATGTGTTTTGTACAATATTAAAGTAAAAAAAAAAAAAAAAAAAAATGTCTGCTTCACTTTTTGGACATCATTTTTCTTTATATTTTTTCGGACATCCTCTCTATATAAGCGCAACAAAAAAAAAGTAATGTAGAAATTTCTTAATTGTTGCTATTTTTTAGAATTATTATTACTATTTTATTCAATAAAATAGCCTACTATTTATTTATTAAATTTCTATTATTTATTCAAAAGTTAATATTCTAATCTCTATCGCTATTTGTAGTTAAAAAATTTTCACTATCTCTTGCTGTAATTTTAGATTCTATTTTACTTGATTTTTATTTTCGGATCAATCGAATTTTCATTGTTGCTCCATCAACTTTGAATTAGCAAAATTCGAATTTGTGAAAAATATTCAATTTCAAAATATTTCGTAAAGCATACGCCCAAATTTGTTTTCTAACAAATATCTTCTCCTTTTCTCCAAATCATATAAAATAAATAAAAGACAGAAAGAAGCGAAAAAATTCACAATAAACAGTGATTATTCAAGGGAAGATGACAAAAAGAGATAATGAAAAATATTTTTAAAACCGAAAATGCAAGAAAATATTAACATCAATATTAATAAATATCACCTTTTTTATTTCATACTTTTGTTTATTTTAATATTACGAAATAAACAATTTGCTTTCTTTCTTAGATTTATGGAATGTTGTGTAAAAAATAATAACTATTTCTCCATCTTGCAGGAACTTAAACAATAATATAAAATAAAAATATATACAATTCATCGAAATTGCACTTTATCATATTTCTAAACTAGAAAATTTTAATGGAAAAAGATACATTTGCAATTTTATTGAAATTCATGAAGAAAATTATAAAACACATTTATTTTGAGACATTTATATTGGACAATGTTAATGGAAAGTTCATATTCAAATCGCAAAAAGATTTATCATTTTCTTTTCTTTTTCTCTGAAATTCCTTTACCATGTTACATTTTTACTATCTGTTACGTAGTTGAACAATATCTCTAAATAAAAAATTATAAATCGTCGTGATATGTTTTGCTTTGTTTCTAAATTTGAAGGCTAAATCGGAAACGAAAATGCATTCGTGGTATTTTCGAAATTCGAGAATAAGATTGTAAACATATATTTTTGTTGACATATTTATATAAGACATTGTTTAAACAAATGGTAGCTTCATAATCAAACTCTCAAAAATGTCCCGAATTCCATCATTTTTTATCTGTATATTCCTTTATTATGACATTGACAGAACTACGAAATATTCTATAAGCGACTTATTTTTTTCTTTATATATCACCTTTCGTTTTTCTTCACATACAGTAGAAACTCAGTTTTTATTGTCGTTAAATAAATTTTTTATCCTACGCCAAGCGATATTAATTTTCTCCAAGAAAACCTATTGCATTGCAAAACGTGAAAGGCGTATCTCAAATTTTTGTAAAGTATAACATAAATTCGTTTTCAGTATTTTTTACTGTCTTGGAATTTGAGAATATGAAATGCTGAATTACTATAGAAAAGATATTTGTAGAGAGTTTGTCTATGGATAGATATAGCTTCTGGCTGCAATTTATAGTTTGGGCTGTGAATTGAATCATTTGTTTACAAATATTTTCTTTCTATTTAACCGAAGAAAATAGCATAAAGCAGTAATGGAGTACCTTTTAAGATACTTTGAATTTTATTTTGCATATAAAAAAAAATTGGAAATTGCAGTTAGAAACTTAAGTGGAAAGATGAGATATTAAAAATAGCAAATATAATACATGTTTATATAAAGATATTTTTATTCAAGAAGTAGCAGATATGGGGATCTTTACAATATATTTTATGTTGTATATGTTTTTTTCAAAAATTATGAGTTTATATTACAGACTTATACGTTGTTTGAAAACTTTCAGGTTTATAAACATTATTTCTTTGAAGAGCTATGGTAGCGGTAAAACAATCTGCAGAGAAAGGGGAAAAAACAAAACAACAGGAAGAAGAACCCATGAGAATATCTTTTGGACTTGTATAGATTTACAAAGTAATTTGCTTTAAACTCATTTTGACAAAATAAAAGACAGTGTAATTCATCAATTAAAGTCAAACTTATATACAAAAGATTAGAAAATAATTATTTTTAGAACGTGGAAAAACTATGATTATTTCGTAAACATAAATTCAAAATATATTTTACTAATTTTTCAAATTTAGAAAGCATTTTTGAACCACTCTTCGAAATTTCTAATTATAAGTCATTTTTCACCAAATTCTATCTTTCTAACTCAAGTGTTTCTCATTTCGGAATCTGTTTCTTTACTTTATATTTCGTTACCTTTTGGAAGGTAAAGTTGAATTTTAAAAGAGTAGCCCGACATTTTACAATCTAAGTACATTGAAAGAAGACTTAAGAATGCAGATAAGAAATTTATTTTCTAAATTGCATAGGGAGTTCTGAAAAGTATTGCTTTTTTATATAGTTTAATACAGCACAACTCTCTATTGATTCATGCAAACGAATAATATAAAGAAAAAAGTTGTTTGTCTTATTTTCATGAATAGAGTGTGACACATAAAGCTCTTAAATAAATTAATATTTGTACCAATTTATTCTAATATTTAAATTCGAAAACGCTATATAAGAATTTATTTATACATTTGCATACCATCAATTTAATCCTTCTTTAAAATATCATTCTCTATCAATTTATTGAAACAGTAAATGTGAAATATCTTTGTTAGAATTATAAATTATAACTAATTATTAAATTATTATATTCTAGTATTATGAAGAAATAAAAATAATATTTTAAAAGTTGAAAAATACATACGAGAAGGGAATGGAAAGGTATACATGATTTTGAAATATGTAGAGGACAAAAGTATTTTACTACACGCTAAATAACGAATTATTATATGTAGTGTTCAGGCTCCTTTTTGAATATTTAACGATAAATCCTCAGCAATTTCTTTCATTTCTGGAATATTTTTCCAGTTCTAATTATACAAGGTGTTTAATTTAATTTTGGCCCAATAACTCATTTCGAAACCATTATTGTGTCTTTTCAAACAGGTTCCATACTTTTCGTTCTTTTGCGCATATTCTGCTTTGATTTCACCAAAATTAGGAAGAGATGAAATGTGGTGGTGGGGATGTTTACTTTGAATCAAGCAATCGATGAAGCATTTTAAAATTCAAGCATTTAATCAAAGTATAGTAATACAATATGAAATATATTAACACAAATAAAATAAATTCAAGTAGCTACAAGGTAAAATAAAATTGTTTTAAATAATTATATTTTATGTTGTTTCAGTAATTGAATGTCTTTCTAAAGTAATTACAAAATCTAAATTCGTATTTAGTTTCCCTATGCTAATAGTTACATTAAAAAATAATTATGACACACTTCTTTCTTCCATTCTCCCACTGAGAAAGACCTAATAATGAAGTTTTGAACATCATTGTATTAGACGATTTCATATCATATCAATGGCTGCCTCAAGGAAAAAAAAACATACAAATTAATGGATTACACTCTTCTTGAAGCTATCATCGATTAGATTAAAATAATCAAGCATGGAACTTAATAACTAAGTCAGTTTTTATTGAAAAATGGAAACATTTTTGTGTAAAATATTACTGTGTGTAATTATTAGATGCCAGGGTAGCATAAAATTTAAATTTCGCTGTTTTTTAAAAGTATATATATCGACTGAAAGCAAAGTGCTTTCTTTGCATCATTTAAGGAATTTTCTTAAATATAACTATATACTCTTAAAATTCAGTTAGTGGGTTTATAATTAGTTAATATTTCTCATAGATATATTAATTACGTTTAGAAATCAACTAATTAGTCCCGATTAAATTCGATACTCTATATAAAAGAAATGAGATTCTATGTATTCTTGTATACAGATTAAAAATTATTTTTACTCTTAATCGCGAATTAAAATTTCACGTGCTTGCATCATCCGAAAAATCCAAAATTTCAAATTGAGCAAACCACCAAATCAATAATTAAACCTGCATCATTTAAAAAATCTTAACTAAATCCAGAGGGGGAGTTGATAGTCTGTCCTTTGGCATTAATTCTAACTGTCTATCCCAATCAGTTGAAATAAAGCCTTCTGGATCTGCAATATTTTAGTATTAACCAAGGAGAAAGCATGATACTGTAAATGAACATTTGTCGCTTTCCAATTTGAGATTTTTAAAACTAATTTTGTAAATTTATTTGTTGCAAACGTAACACTAAAACATACTTTTTTGGTTCACAAGACTAACTTATGAGCCCAAATGATCCTCGCCATAAGCTTAGTTATTTAAATTCATTTTTGGATTTTATTTTTTATTTATTATCTGTAATGAAATTTTAAAATAAATTCGACATATTAGCAGCAAATAATAATTCTTAATTAAAATTCTAGCATTGACGCTCCTTAACTATATTGATCGTCGGGTATCTATTAGCATGTTGTATGCGTCTGTGTTTGAGGATTTACAGGAAATAGGTACAAGCTAAAATATAGACGATGTCATCAGAGTCGTAAACATGCACCTACGTATGTCTGGTATTCTGGAACAACAATTAAGGTAATACCGTCTATCAGATTCCATTTACTGTCTGGATTGCATTGTTTCGCATCATTTTATAAACATGTTTTCTGTTACAAAGCGAAAATGTGGCGGTGATGTAGCAAGTTGGAAACAGAATTCGCATTTACAGCTTGCGAGATCTTCGAATATAAATCGCTCTTATACAGTTTATCAATATATTTGACCAAATAATTGTAGATTAAATAAGGAAAGAAAAATAATAAATTTTAAAACAATGGAATTGATTAATTGTGTCTCTTGTTTTATTGTTTTATGTATACATTGTCACTTTGTCTATCACATATCAATTTGTTTTATGCATACATTGTCACTTTGTCTATCACATATCAATTTGTTTTATGCATACATTGTCACTTTGTCTATCACATATCAATTTGTTTTATGCATACATTGTCACTTTGTCTATCACATATCAATTTGTTTTATGTATACATTGTCACTTTGTCTATCACATATCAATTTGTTTTATATACATTGCCTATTTGTCTATCCCATGCTTATTTGTTTTATGTATACATTACTACATTTTTGCACTACAACATAAGAAAATAGAGAACATTGTAAATGCAAGTTTAGAAATTACAAATATGCATAAATAAAGATAGAAATAATCAATTTTTAAAGAATGTTTGGATACTTTGAGTGTGATAATAAGATATCCGATTTGAACAATTCTTTCCTGTTATTTAAGCATACAATTAACACAATTTGTTGACCCATAACGTCTCCAAAATACAAGTTGGAACTTTCCTACGCCCCATCCTTTCTCTCTTCTTACCAATATTTGACTCTCGATGCTAAATTTAATGTGCATCAGATTAATATACACGATGAAAACTATGGGTGGATTTCGAACCATTCTATCAGGATTAAGAGACATTAAGATCAGGTAGTTAATACACCAAGAGATATAAATACTGAATTTATAGGTTGGTTTTTATACCAGTTTTTAACCTGCATGTTTAAAATGCCCTAGAAATCCGTGCTATGAAATTCACACAAGCCTATAAAAAAAAGAAAGAAACAATTTTTACCCACTGTCATTCTTTTTATTTTTCATATAATTGTTGAATTTTACATTATATTGTATTCTATATACCTTCATAAACAGTAAAAATAAATATGATTTAAAAAGTAAAAAGTAATATGTTTTGTCAAGAATATTCTTTATTGTAACATGTAATTTGAGAAGAGAATGTTACTTTCTTCAATGATAATATATTTTGAAAAATTTCTAAAACATATCTATATATCAAGAAAAATATCTGCAAAATATATAGGCAGTTTTTCATACATTCATTAGAAAATTTAATTTGAGTGTAAATGAAATGCGTTCTCCTAGACAGCACCTCCCCAGTTAAGTCCTAAAATTTCACCTACCCAGTTAAGGGTTAAACGCAATTTTATAGCAAAAAGGAAAAAAAAATATATTTTTCGTAATTTAAAAATATTTTAACTTTTTGGCAATATATATATTTTTTAAAATTACCATACAGATATCTAAACATATACCTTGACTTTCAGGATATTTTTGAGAATAAAGACAATTCAATGGTTTGCAAGAAATTTGCAAACAGTTTAATTTAGTCATTCATTTAATTTAGAATAAATGTATAACAATAAACAGTTCATCATCAATAACCTAGATTTATTTCATGTAAAGCAAATCTCCAAGAATACCAGTGGCTATTGAGCCATACGAAATAGGCAATTAGTCAATTAAATTCTACATACATTAGGCAACTCATTTACAAATATCTCTTTGAAGCTGCTATCGACAGAGGTGGAGCAGGATTTTGTTGGTAATTGATATATTGAAGTAATCTAATGCAACTGTGTAATGAGACATTAATGGGGTTCTTTCATCTTTGTTCCTAGGAGGATTTTAAGGCAATGTATTAACGGATTTCTCATAGTAATGAATATGGAATATCTGTGTATGCTCGTTTGAAAGGATGTAAAATTTACTTTAATATGATGCAAAACTTATATTTTTATCCTGTTGCGTTTTAGTTTTATCAAAAGAAAGACTTGTATTCAACGAAATCTAAAATTTGTTAACGAAATTTTGATGAATATGTTAGATTTAAGTTCATAAAAGAAGACTTTTGTTTTTGGAATTAAGACTGCTTGTCTGTAAATACGATAAGTAAGGCACGAAAACAGCTAAATAAAGAGATTTGTTAAGTAATCTTCACATGAAAATTGCAGATCTATATCGAGTTTTGAAAAAAAAATTCCTTTGAAAAGGATTACATTCTTCATTTGTTTTGTATTTCCACTCCATTTATATCATCAATTCACACTCAAAACTTATTTGGAAAAGACAAAATAAAAGCTGCTAGTGACAGACATGAGAAGTACCTGGTGATTCAAAAGTCTGTTAACATTTGAAAATTCAATAATTTGTGAAATAATGTAGGTACAGACATACATGCTTTACTGGAAAAAAAATTGAAAACAACCATTAGATGGCTCTTCAAGTGATAATAATTAGTATAAGAATTGATTTTTAGCAAAAAATTTATAACAAATGCTCAACATGTCGACCACCATTCACCTATAGTCGAGGAACAATGTTATGAACATCACTATACATCATATCCGTAGGCGAGGTGAAAAATTGTTGTCAGATGTTGCCTTTTAGCAACCCTAATGAAGTCGGAAGATTGCTGCAAGCTTACAACCAACGTCATGCAATAGGGTTTCCACG
This sequence comes from Argiope bruennichi, assembly GCF_947563725.1. Classification (NCBI taxonomy): domain Eukaryota; kingdom Metazoa; phylum Arthropoda; class Arachnida; order Araneae; family Araneidae; genus Argiope; species Argiope bruennichi. Next base: position 49,494,006 of record NC_079159.1, on the reverse strand, counting down.
AGTTATAGGATTTTTGGTAGCCCAAACTCTGCAATTGTGGGAGTTGACAGACTCACGGAGTGTGAAATGGGCTTCATCGCTCGGCAACACGCAGGACAAGCAATCGTAACCTCCCCCTATTTTTAAAATTTTTTTTTATTGTTTCAACAAAACCCCATGTCATTTCAAGCATTTATATCAATTTTTTATCTGTATACTTACATTATTGAATTTCCAAATGTTGATGAACTTTTGAATCACCCGGTAAATAAAGAAATATTTGGTCGAAATTTTTATCTCTTATTAAGTTAAGAAGGAAACGTTTGAACGAAATATTGCCCTGCTATACGCTGGTTCATCCAAATACTGCGTATATTCTGTTGAATAAATGGGAGCGTATGACTTAATTCGCCAAATAAACGATTGTTAAATGTTATAAAAATTAACGCAGCTTGTTTATTCCACCCTCTTTAAAATAGATTTTAATTAATTTTTCAAGATTTCTAATGAATTTTGGAATATTATTTGTTAAATAATAAAATATTTTATAAATAAATATACCATAACTGCATTTCCCTGTTTTTGGAGTGATTTTTAATGATAACAATCCATCGAAACAAATATGTTTGACATACAGATTAGGATTTTAGTAGCTTCAAATATTGAATCGAACTAATTTGAATCGAATGCGTTTGAATATCGTGGTTTCATAACAAAAGTATTTATTTACAGTAGTAACTTGTTGACGCTCTAATGTTTACAGAATAATATAAATAAGATTCTGTATCTCATTCAATTTACACAGCAGCATTGAACAGGGAATCGGAGAAGAGAAAGTGGCATAATTGGGAACAGAAGATTTTAACTGAGTACGGTGAATGCGTTATAATAACCAAAAAAAGTAACTGTGTAAGACTGCAAATAATTAACACATGGGAAGAAATAATTATTGAATTATCACTAATTATTTACTTCAAAAGTTATCATTCTTAAAAATTAACATTATGATCTACTATCACGACATGCGTTATTTAAATTAGGAGGAAAGTAATGATTTTTATATTATTTTCTTGCGTAAAATTGTATAAAAATTATAACTATCTATTTGTATTTATAGTAATAATACACTCGGATAAGCAGACAACATTTTTCTGTGTAGAGATTTCGATCAAAATTTAAAAAAAAATCTATAAATTTGGTGTAAAATTCATATATCTAAAAGCGTTTTTAAATTATCATATTGGCATTCAGACAAACATATATAATTCCAAAATTGGATTTTTCAGATTTGGGGGGGGGGAGGGTCTAAAACGTAAATAATAGTCAAAAATCATTATCGAACTTTTTGACATTTACCTATAGTCACTCTTTGTAAATTTCGAATACAAAGAAGTAAAAAAGTAGTTACAATTATTTTTTTCTAACTCAAAGTTCTCCAATTTCTTTTTTTTAAATAATGCAGACATTCATGAAACGAAACATTTACTTCAGACATACCAGCAGATAAATTTTAAATAATTTAGCAAATTTGACTGATGTTTTTGAAAATTTCATTCTACCTAGATTGCTTTTTCGTTAGTCTTACACAGTATTATAATGAATCGATGTTAATCTAACTAGCATATTTATTTTGGTTTATATCGTTTTTTAGAAATTTCATTGAATAGAAAATAGTTCTTTTACAATTGAACTTAAGCTAATAAACAAATGTTATTATCATTTTTAGGAGAGTTAAATTATAAAGAGGATATTATATTAAACTGAGAAATGAAAGAAAATTGTTCGAATGTAAATAAAAGTAGTCATTATTATATAAATAGGTCAGATGATGGAACTTTGAAATCTTCTAATGAAAAAATACATCTTTTCTATAAAGTTTTAGTTACCAATTAATTTACTTAAAAAATCGGTAGCTCGCTATCCTGTTTCTAAAGAAATCTGGTTATAAATTAAGAAAAAGAAATAGTGTGAATATATATATATAATATAATGTCAACTTTGGCGACCATATAGTTCACTGGGGTACTGGTTATATTTAATTTCAGTTAAATAGTTTGGATGTACTTTTATATCCATGATCCCGTCAAATTATCAAAGATTAAAACTGAATTATTTATAATTGTTTTACATATATTATATTCATTATGTAAATAAACATCTCTAATGGAGGCAGAATCTATTGTGTCATAAAGGTAGTAAAATCGTAAATATTTAATAAGATCGTTTAATCTATTCTCAAAACTTTATTACATTATAACTTCAGTTTTATATTCGTCTCCTTAATTGTATAGATTAAACAGAATCCCTCTTTAGCTTTCAATATTAGATAAAAATCACGGGATCAATAATTTACTGAAACAATGAAAACGGTTTGAATTTGAGAAAAAAAATCTATTCTACTGTAGGAAATGTGTCAAAAAATATGTTTTAAAGATTTTTAAAATTCAGGGACGGTATGTGCTACAATTGGATTCGCATCATTAAGACAACATGTTTTTTTTTGTTTTTTTTTTTAAATTTCGAAAAGATAAATTTGTATTCATACAATAATATGTTTGGAAGTTACCACAAAAAAAAGCGACATAATTCAACTTCACTTCCAATTCATGAAAATTCTAATTAAATATTCAAAAACTTTCAAAAGCAAACATTCCCGTTTTCAAAAAAAAAAAAAAACTTATATAGGCGATTTTCCGTAGCCGTAGGTTATACAGTCGGGGATATAGAACGCCAACACAAACACACACACGCACGCACGCACGCGAGGATTATATTTGTCAGATATAGAGCCTTACCTGACCCTTATACATATCCTTCAATATAATATAAATTTTTGAAAACTTTTTCGTTTAAAGGAATAAAATGTTAAGTCAAAATATATTATAAATAATGCGTTAAACAAGTTTTTTGGTGCTAATTTCTGGGGGTTCAAAATTAGCGAGGAAGGAATTTATAACTAGAAATGAAACTCCATTTGAGCAATTGTTGAATTTTCCTGAATTTTCAAGTTGGAAACAATAGACATTTTCAAAGGAAAAGGAAAAAAAAAAAATGATAATTTCAATACAATTTGATCAGAAAAGAATATCAGATGATTGTCCACTTTGATCATAAGGATAGCATTGATAGTAACTTTTCTCTAATATGATTCTAAACTTAAAACAACAAAATCTGATTCAAAAGAATAATTGATAATCGGAATGCAAATTTCTGTACAAAGAAGCAGAATATTTTCCTCAAAAATTTTTAATGTAACTTGTGAAAATAAATTCCAAAAAAGGGTGCTGTTTTGTTTTCACGTTTGTTTTACTTTCTAAAAAGAAATTTTAGAACTGAATTCAATAATGTATTAGCCAATGCAGCAAACACAACTCTTCTCATAATGGTTCACAGAGGAAGTTGTTTGCTTTCGTGTAGAATAAACCGATTCGAAATCGGCTAATGTTTTGTTAGTAGTCTTAATCACTTCTGGAAAAGAAGGAAAGAAAGTAATTGAAAGAAATGTTGAAGCGGAATTAATTTAGTTTTTAAGAATCCTATCCTCAGAATATTTAAAGGCTTGGAATGTAATGCAGCATTTGCTAGTCTAAAAAGCTAAGAAGAATTTTAGAGCTTTAATATAATATTAATCCTAGTTTTTTTTTAATTCAAAACTTATTTTCTGTGATATAAAGGCCAAGGAATATCTGAATTAACACTTTGCACTCGGATGGTGCCTCTCAGGCACTATTCAAGACGGTGCATCGTTTTGACATTTTGTTTATTTATTTTTCAATTTTGGTTGTTAGAAATACTTACAGAATGGTAAAAAGATGAAAATTATTTTTTCGGGGAAATTCGAACAATTATATATGCAGTTACTCAAAAAATTATTGGAACATTTGGATTAAATAACTACAAAGCTATTTATAAAACTACTTATCATATTAAAACAAAAACCAAAATGGATCAAGAAATATTTAAACATTTGGTGTACAGTTTGTAAGGAAACTTTTATTGGTATTTCAAAATTATAATTTGATCTAGCTTTTTAAATAAATCTGATTCAAAATCTAGGCAAATATGTGTCAGAAAAGTATTGGGACAGTTTTGAAATGAGAAATTAAACAAATATATAGTAAGTACATCAATAGAACTGAATTCAATGCCACATTTTTAGACTATAATTTTAAACATAAAATGTTCAATAGATAAGATTAGTTATAGAAAAAAAATGGCTAGAAACAAAGATATATCGGTTTATGCGCGAATAAACCATTGGGAAAATGGAAAATCAATTTGCTGTATAGGACATATCTTGAAATTGAGTAAGACCACTGTTATTTACATTATTTACAGGTTCATGAAAACAAATAGTGTTCAAAGCAAGCAAAGAGCAGGACATCTAAATACTTTTAATGAACTTGAAAAGTGGTTGATTGTGAAATAAGGTAAATTTAATCCAAAAACTAGAGCACGAAAATTGACTCTGCAATGTAAAAATAAGGATTCAGGATTTACAGATTTCCAAAGGAAAATCTGTAAATCCTGAAACTGTCAGAAGTGTTTTAAGAAAACATAAATATCACGGCAGACTATCTTAAAGAAAGCCCTACATAAGCAAACCAAATCGACAAGCTAGGCTGGCATTTGCTAAAATGTTTGTAAAGCAGCCAAAAGAATTTGAGGAAAATGAAATTTTTGTTGATGAAAGCAAATATAACATTTTCGGATCGGATGGCAAGCAAAACGTCTGACGGAAACTTAATACAGCTATGCATGTCAAAAATGTATGACTTACTGTAAAATATGAAGGTGACAATCAAATAGTCTGGAGTTGTATGGCAAGCACGAGTGTCAGAACTTACATTTTATTGGTTGTACAATGAATAAACATGTCCATCTTTACAAGTGAACTTTTATGCAAAGTGTGAGCAATCAGGGAATCTCAAGACATTTTAAATTATACCAAGATAATGACGCGAATCATAGAGGACCCATCGCTCATATTTGCAAGTAATAGGTCTTCTACCACTGTCCTATTGTTATTAAGACTCCTGCACAAATTCCAGACTTTATTCCCATTGAGCATGTGTAGGATTATTTGCAGCAAAAACTCATTTTAACATCAAATTTCTAACAAGCAGGAGTTAAAAAAAACACTTCATCGAAGTGAGGGCCAAAATCGATAGATAATTTCACAAAAAATTGTCCAACCCATGCCAAATAGACTACGTGAGGTCATGAAAAAGCAAATGCGGCCCATGAAGATATTAACTTTTAAGTTTGCATTGTTTTTCTTTATTTATTGGGAAGTGTCCCAATAATTTTTTCGGCACGTTTTTTTATTTGATTTTACTTACTTTCAACTATAACCATAATTGCATTTATATAAGAATTTTGTTGGAATTATTATGATTTGCATAAATCAAAATAATATTAATTTCTTTGTTTTGGTTTCATTTGTATATTTAAGAGAAATATTATGATAAAAATCTATGAACTTGTGGGATGCCCCAATACTCTTTTGACAGACTGTATTTATTTTTCGGAACAATAAGGAAGCCCTGGTATTTGGAGAATAATTTTGAATCGAATTACTTTTCCGAGTACAAAGGGATAAAATTGGATTATATTATAAACGTTTTATATCCAGAGAACAGAGATAGTTGCTTTTGATTTAAAATAAAGCATCGTATTATTCCATTTAAATTTATTTTATAATTCAATTGCTTTTGTTCATAGAAAATTTGAAATAAATAATATAAAAACAATGATGATTTATTAAAGGTGGACGTTTAGAATTTAAATTATTAGCATGCGTAGTGCTGCATATATAAATATTTTTTTTGAGATAAATAAAAAGTTAAATGACAACAAATTGGCTTACTCAAATATGTCATGTCAAATAATATGTATAGAATGCCTTACTTTTCAAATGATGTCAAAATTAAATATAGCAAGCAGTAATTTAAATTTAAGAACACAGCTAAATACATTTGCCTGTTTGGCTCAAAGGAAATGAAAACATGTTTCATTTTATTTAAAACAATTGACATTGTTATAAGGAAAGTAACATGATAAACAACAATGTAATATTTTTTTAAATCAATTTTTGTAGTTTTACGAAAATTAGAACGAATGTTTAGTTTATGAAGGTTCTGAAAATACTTTTTAAAACTACTGAAAAGAAGTTTTTTATTATAATAAATTCATTCAATAAATTGATTAAAAATTCTTTGTACATTCTAACAACATAAAGTTGACTATGTAATTATACCAAACGATTTGTAAAGAAAATTAGAAATAATATATCTAATTCATGCAATTTTTAAGGATAATTTAAACCTATTGGGCTTCTAGAGGGCTAATGTCAATTATCAATCAAATATATTTTTATGAAATCTTAACCTGTTTTTTAAATGATGGAAGGGCAGTTTTATAATCCATGATTAATCAGCCTGATAAATGAGATAAATAAAATAATTTGATATTTTTAGAGTTTCACTGAGAAATCCAGATGACTTTTAAATATTAAAATTACGAATTATTGAAGACGAAAATACTACAACAACTTATAAAGCAACATTTAAGATAAATAAGAAATGGTTTTAAAATATCATAGCACATTTCCTAAACTAGAAATGGATTCTGTATAAAGATATTTTTTCTAGATAATTCTTTGTTTTAGAAATAATAAAAATATATGATTTGACTCCTAAATTATTACATCTGATTCTATATTGAGAAGTAAAATTTCTATTTCTTACTATTCTTTTTTGTTATTACAACAGCACACATTTATTTAAAAAATAGTGATATTGATTTAATAGTTTTATAATGCCTTTACATGAATTAGTCAATTAAGGTGACCAAGAAAGAATTATCCCACTTTGTCATTTTCCTTGGTTTAAAACATGTTTTTCTCAAATTAAATTTTTTTAACTATTCAGTCCAAGTTACTAAGACTTTCATAATTATCCTGATTTATTCCCAATTATTACAGAGATTATAGTGTAATAAAGAACACCTATTGCCTTCTAATGAATTAATTTGGAGAGAATTAATTGAATCTATAATGAATTAATTTGGAGAGAATTAATTGAATCTATAATGAATTAATTTGGAGAGAATATATCTGAAATCTTAAGAGCTACAAATTCTTGCCTTATTTTACCACCTTATTTTTGCCTAACTATTTCAACTTGCTAATTTTTTTAATATTATTTTTATAAAAATCTATTCTATGTCATGAAATATTGCATATAAACCACTTTAACTATTTATTACTTGCAAATTGGAGTAATTTCTAATCATTCATTCTACGATTTTGTTGCTAAAACCCAGGATATGAAACTTTATAGAAAAATATATGGATGAATATTATGAGAAAAGAAAAAAAATCGTATAAGATTTAAAACTCACTATAAAAGGAATATGAACTAATAGTTCAATATATTAATAAAAAAAATCTCCCATTTCACGCAAAATTTTTAGTCTGCGACTGATTTTTTTGCTGACATTTACGCTGTTTAAAACAATATATGCAAAGACAGAATATATTAAAACAAATTTAGCTAAATCTCAGCATTTGTAAACTATCACTGACAAACAGAACAAATATGGATGTTGTCGAATTGGTCCACAATGCTTCACAAACGTATGACACTGTGCTGCCCATCATTAACTATATCAACCTCGGACAGGCGAATAGTGACTATTCATTCTGGACATAATAGATCAAAAGATGCGTATTTGTTAAAATCAAGATGCTCATTTCGCTATTTCTATAAGCTGTACTTTTTTTCTTTTTTTGCAAAATTCAAAATAATTATCTCAAGAGTCCCCTCTCGGCAATTTTTTTTTTCCTTTCTTGAGGGGGGTTGCTATATTTTCTTCTATACTTTATGTTAACCAGCAGCAAATCATTACTAATTAGCAGTTTTCATGTATGAAAAGTATTATGTTTATAAATCCCATTGTGGATTAGTTAAAAATATAAGTTATTTTTTTAGACATAAATTAATAAACATTATTTTCGTGATAGGGAATTATCGTTTTTCTATTTTAACAACGCTTCCTATTAAGAAATAAATTATTCAAAATACATGAAAAATATAAGTTTTTATTACATTAAAAGCATTCTCATATTACTTGAGGAGAAAAATATCAAGTATAATTAAGAACTAAATACTGTTGCTCTGGAGAAAGTCAGAAATTGAGATCTTGATCTTAATTGTAAACGCTACATTCTTTACATCCATGAAAGCTATAACTTTGTAAGTTAACCTTGCAAATAATCGACGTAAACACTTAATAAAGATTGTGTTGTTTTCACTGTTTCGAAGACGGTTGTAAATGAAGTAATCAAATGCTACATAATAGCACCAAAAAAATCTGAAAAATGTGATACATCTTTGTTTAGAGTAGCTTAAAGATGGCACAAGTGTCAACGCTCTTTAAGAGTTCACCAGAGCGAACTGTAAACATTACTCCTAATTACACTAATTGACCCTATATTTCAATATATGTGTAATATCTGTTGCATATTAGTACATAGCACTTGATCTAGCTGCACTTTGATCTTCTTCAATGCTGTTGTGATTACAATATGGTAAATACGACTTTTCGACTTCTGAAATCAATCAATACCTCTTTGCACAGTGTGATTGTTGTTTTACTTTTTAGCATTTTGTATGTCAAATTTATAATTTTTAAAAGCAGAGTTTTCAGTTCCAATTTCTGACTTTCTGTACGGTGTTGATTGATCTATACAATACAGTATTAAATATATTGTAGGAAATAGTTCTATTAATATACTTCTTTGGGTAATTTATTTCCCTTAAGATAAAAAATGGGTTTCACAACTTTTCGCAGAGTATTCAACTAGACAGGAAGGAAAAATTAATGGCTAATAACCTTTAATATTTTGAATATTTTATTCGCTTTTCTGCATTTCTAGAAAACTGTTGTAATAAACTGTTAGCAATCGATATTAAAGATAACTTTTTGAAGTAGATAATTTTATTGATTAAACCTTAAATTTTATTGTTAAATCAAAAAAAAATTGCAAATAAAAAAAATAAAAAAATATTATTTATTAAAGTTATATTGCTGTATTGTTTAACAAAATAAATAAATTAATAAATTATATTAAATAAAAAAATTAAAGGGTGGAAATTATTTTCAAACCAGAATATATTCTTTGTAGATTTTTTTTTTTTTTTTTACACGGTTGGTAGTATCATGATAATATATCAGTAAAAATCCATTTTTAAAGTCTGATAAAGACAAGAGATGATATCACATGAATTATAGTTTTCCTTTTTTAATAGATTTATAAAGGAATAAACATTTTTAAACGAATTTCCCTCTAAAAGATTAATTAAAATGGCATATTAAACGATATTTTAAATGAGTTCTAGGAAAGTCTGAGATAGTGAAAACATATTTAACAAACCTGTAATGTGAATGGAATATATGATAATGCAATTATAACATACAATATACTTCAAATTTGATAAATTATGAATTATCATATAATGAAAAATTTAGCATTTAATGTTTTAACTAAATTGTTATTAAAATGTACTTTTGAATTTCAAATATTAATGACGAATACTGTAAATAGATAGAATCGAATTTATAAAGGCGTAGTCTAGAATTTGTTAGCTTAGGAATTTGTATGTGAATTATCATTTAAAACCTTGTTACGAAATAGATGAAAGAATCCATTAAGAGATCAAAGTCCATCTACATGAAACCTAATTAATACGCCGAACACTAACGGAATTCCACGTAATATCATGAGTTCTGAAGCCTGAAAAGGGAATTTGAAGATAACTTACATAATACAGGTATAGATAAATTATGTTGTTAATTGAGTTTATAATATTTTAATTTTTTAATTAATTCCTGCATTTATTGTAAATTTTTTAGTATGTTTTATGTCAAAGGCATTTATTGTAGTTTTTAAATTTTTTCATTAGCCACAAAAGCATTTATTGTAGACTTTTTTTAGTACTTTTTCCTTACATTTTATTACATGAATATACATTTCACTGAAATATACATTTGATAAATATTTCAGTGCATCTTTTTACTTAATCTTTTTCTCCAATCAATTGCTTACATTCCTCTTTACGCAGAAATACTCTTAAGATCGATTAGGTCTCCTTAGATGTATTGAATGTTGTGCATTGCTTAGAAAGATTCTTGTTATGACGTCGTGTTATTTTATTATTTGTTATTCTGTCATTTTTCTTTAAATTATAGAAATAGCTTTAGTAATCGCACACCAGAGCAGATTTCTTCTGGAAAACAAAACAATTTATCCTTGAATTTCTGAATTTCTACCAAGTATAATTTGATGTCTACTTCTTGTGAAGGACACTTTTATTCTGAAAACAGCGAATAATCACAATAAAGGACTAAAATAATTTTTCCTTTCAGAATTAACATTAAATGATGATGACTTATTAAAACTAGAAAAATCAATCATTCTTTCTATTTTTGTTGTCTCGGAAACCATATATATTCATTCTAAAATTTGAAGGTTAAAAAAGTAATTGCTAATTAATCCTAAATTAATATTCATGACTGATTGCATTATTAAAGACGGAGAAGCCGAAATTTCTTTTAGATTCTTCTATTTAGGATTTCTTTTTAGTTATTTTTTTCTACTGGTAATTAAGTTATTAATATCGTACTTTAAAGGAATTTTAATTCTTTAGCCAGGGAAATGTATATATTTTTAATTTCGATCCATTTATCTACCAAATAATAAGAAAAATGTTTTCCTTTAGTCAGTACAGGACGAATCTACAATAATAAAAATCTCTAATTAGTGTCAGACACGGAAAGTAATTAAGGCAAAGTTTCGAAGTAATTTTTCTTTCTGATAAAGTTTGGGGAATATTTGAATGAAGTTTTGTGCCTCTGTTTGCCATTCTCTTCTTCAATGTAACGAACTTAAAACGATCAAATGTTCTCACCAATAAAGCAGTATTGGAATGGAGTTGACGCTTTACAAATTTACAAGCATTAATATGTTTTGCTCTTATATTGATGTAAGTTACACAGAATGCCAAAATTCTAAATATTGTTTATAAAGTGATGTATAAATTTATTACATCACTATATTTTAAGTTGTATTTATATCATAAATGTTCATCACCTACAGACTGGTTCAAAATGTTAGGTAACAATAAAATAATTTGGTGAAACTGAAATAAAGTTTTAGATTAATAATTGCATCTATGAGCTCTATGAATGTAGGAGGTTTATCAAAACATTGACTGAGTCATGATATATGTTTATTAATTTTAGTTGTTAAAATTTAAAATTTTAAATAGTCATACAGGCTGTAGAGCACCTTATATTTTAATTTAATCTTTATTTGACTTTGAATATTTGTGTATTTTAATATCTCGTGTTTCTGTATTTAATAAACGTTATTCCAATAATTGCTAATCAGTTCGTTGTCTCTTATTTTGCTTTACAAATTTTCTTAAAATTTCTTTATTTTTGTTATTGCTTTTGTAATTCAGTTTTGATGAAAACTTTTTTTTGTTATGAAATTCGCTTTTGTGCTGAAATTCCAATTGTTTCAATTCTTCCTTGTATTTTGTATTGTTATAATTTTTGTAAAAAAAATTATCAGTTCGGGGCATCAATTCATTCTAATTTTTTTTTCAAAAATGGATGGCTTTTGTAAAATTTAGTTTGGTTTTCTGAATTATTATCTTATTTGGTGAATGTTTTACATCGAAATTCAGGGGAGTGTCATATTTTTTTAATATAATCTTTATTTGAAAGTATGAATGTTATATCAGTTATGTGTTATTCTTTCAGATATAAGCTTTTATCCATATAAAAGCTTAATCTGTTTAAAAAATTCATTTTTTTCAATAATATTTATAAAGAAAAAATATTACTTAGAAATAAATTTCAAGAGTTTAATTCATGATTGCCAATCAAAAATTTCAAAGCGTCAACAGGACAACTCAGATTACTTTGAATATTTCTGAATTCTTTAAAACAAAATAATATTTATCTTGGTGTTGTGATATTTTTATTATATCTCTTTCATTTACATTAATCATTATGTTTTCTTAAATTAGTTTATAAGTCAATATCATAAAGAATAAATAATATCTATCTTAAAAATTAGCAAATTAAATATTTTGCATTAATGCACTGTTTCTGTAATGCCTTTTATTGATCATTCGTGTAAGCAAATGGAATTTGATTTGTAATTTTTTTTTCCACTCGAATAAATCAAATAATCACAATCGTGTTCAAGTTTGCATAAGATCCTTCAATCCAATTTATACTTGGTGCCAAAATGAAAAACACAAATCAAGGCCACATCAGATGAAATGAACTATTTTCAGTAAAATATATCTTATTTCCCGGGAGTATCCTTGGCTGGAATAATTTTCTTAACATAAAGAAAGCTCTTGGCTCTAACGAAATTTCGTGGAGTAAAGAAAACCTTATATCGTAGCTCCTGTGTGTTATTGAACCGAAAAGTCAATATTGAATCTCATTGGTAACACGGTTTATGGCGTTTCTTCATCACGTCGTGTATTCCCGTGGAAAATTGCCTGTTTTTGTAACTCGGCGGAATTTCAAATAAGGGATATAATAGTTAATGTAAATTTGTCCAGATACTTCGATTTTGACGTAATTTATAAAGTCAAAGTCATCTTATGTACCTTAAAGACTTGTTAAATCCAATAAAAAAGTTCTGTATATATATTAGATTTAAAATGGCTGATGAGTATTGACCAGTATTCTCAGCAGTAAAATAAGTTAAAAACTTTTCACATTTATTGATTTTCACATTTTTTAATAGAATTACAACACATACACAAACACGTGTATGTATATTTGATATGGATACAGAAAAAAGGCAGTGTCTGTCTATATTATCTAAAAAAACTGATAATTATTGAATTATTTTAATGCTTTATAGCAGCTTTTAACTTAAATTTAAAATGCTATAATTTGTTGTTACTTCTGAATAAAGTATTTATAATAGCTGCTATTATAGAGCTGTTATTCTTGTAACACATTTCGAGATATTACATTTATTTAAGCTTCAAAATAGCATTTGTAAAGAATATCATAATTAGGGCTCTACATAAAGTTAACCATGTTTTTGAATTTTTTTCCAACAAGTAACCAAAAATGGTTCATTTAAACAAGATTTCAGTAATTTAATAACATAATTGGAATCTTTTTTGCTTGGTTTAAATATAAGCTTTTGTCTTATTTCTTAACAAAATGATGTGAATTTGTAAAAGTTTGCCATCTGTTTTTGAACAAACATTTAACAATTATCTTTTAACTCTAATGATGCCATTCTCCATCTACATAAAATTAATATTCATTTATAAAAGAATTATATCAAAAATAAGATAATATGCAACTTTATATCATCTGCTATAATATTATAAGATTTCAGAAAGTAAATTATCTTCATAAAAAATCTTTTTCAAATATATATTATTCAGTAATTAAGTATATTTTAAGTAAATATATTGTATTGTATATTAAACTTTCAAAAACAATACTGTCATTAATAAAATACCGTAACGACATTCAGAAAATTTTTGAAAAAGTCAGCTAAATATCCAAAAACTTCATTTATGAATAAATATAGATTCCTTATTAAATCCATATGGAATATACGATATAAAAAAAGATGCGAAATAATAATAATATTAATTATATTTTTTATTCATCTACCGCAATAAGATAATGGGTAAAATTTATCGTTTGCTGTAACTGTTATGTGATTGTAGAAAACAAATTATCTTCGGAAATGTCGTTTTATAAGTATAGATTGTACAGTAAGTAAATAACTTCAATAAGTATATATTTAGCATTGTATAATAAATTTACAAAAGTGAAATTATCATTAATACAATACCGTGACAACCTTCAGGGAAACGTCGAAAAAATATGTTCAAAAACTTTATTTATGAATAAATTAATTCCTTAATTAAATCCACATGGAATATATGGTATAAAACATACAAAATAACATTAATTATATTTCCTGTTTATCTACCAAATTTACTTATAATATCGCTGTTACAAGCTTATTATTAGATACAAACTGCAATCTAATCTTCCAATTTATATGCCTTATTAAAACGAAACTTGCAACACAGAAAGTTTGCAATAACCGATGATGGAGACACGAATTAGTTTCAGAATTTAAAGTATAAGATTAAAGTTAGAACACACTGTCACATTAGATTACGACTGATATGAAAATTGCTTCCGATTCCGACGTTTCCTGACGTAATCAACTTCGCAGAGTTAAATTAATTTTAAACCGGGACAAGGAATATCATTTAATTTTCATACATTAATATTCAACAGCAGTAAGCCGTAAGATGTTTAGGCATTGTATGTGTAAATGTATGCTGAAGATTTTGCAGAACACAGAAACTGAATTATCAAGTATGTTGAATTTAAGTGTTTTATTCCATGGAGTGTTGAGATATTACAAACAAATATTATGTGTCAGCAATTGCCGCAAGATTAACTGCACATAAATTTCATGTATCTATTCAAATACAAGCGTTTAGCTGCAATAGTAAATTCCTTTTTGAATGTGTTTAGTAATTACTTGTAAATATTTTTAAGTGAGAAAATAAAAATGAATTTTAACAAATAATATCTTATTTTTAATAATATTTATAATTAATAACTAAAATTAAACGTAATATGTTTTTTTTGCAAATAAACATTTAAAATATACTAATTAGCTCACAAATAGTCATCAGAAAAATTTATTAATCAATTCATTTATAAAACAATTTAAAATAGTTTTAATTTATAAAAATATAAAGCTGAAATTTCCTGTCGCAAATTTTGTATTATCATGTGAGAACATTATTATTATATAAGTCATTGTTTTTCTTAATTAATTTAAGTCATTAACCAGTTTAAACCGGTTTGAAACAATCACATGACTATCAAATTACGCATGCGTTGATATTTAAAAAAAGGCTGGTTTATATTTTTCATTTCAAAATCATTCGAACTCTAAAACCTTATAAAAAATCCAGACTTTTTTTTTCTTCTTTTTGCGAAAAGGCGGTTTAAACTGGTTTGGAATGATTACTTAATTATTGTATTGAGCAATAGTCAAGTTTTAGAAAAGCGATGTTGTTTTTCATCTCAAAATTTTTCGAAATCCATTTTTTTTTGTTAGCTTGAAATATTTAAAATTTAAGAGAATTATATTATATTATATATATCACAAAATTTCCTCAATTGTGGTTAAACCGGAAAGAGCAACAGACATGTTTGACTCAGAGATACACTTTAGAAAATTTCTTTCAAAAATTCAATAAAAAAATAAATCGAATTGATATTTTGATTATTTATTAATTTATTATTTATTTAACTGAAGTAATATTTCCTTATTTCTATTGGTATTGTCAATAACAACAATGAACAATAACTGTTCTGATTGGAAAATAATTATTCTGATGTGATCATGGTATAAACACTAATTTTTAATCACTTTAATAAGCCTCTATTTACAAATTGAAATTTTTAAAAATGTATAAAGAATTATACGTTACATTTTTTGATTGATATATTACATAAAAGTAATATAAAATGCATAAAAAATAATATATTACTTTTTTTTTACTTACTGTTATAAAAATGTAATGACTCACATTCTTTCTGCTTTATTAATCATATTGAGAAAATAATTGACGCACCAAAATTTCGAGAAAAATGTAAGTAAATAAATTAAATTAAATTAAAATAAATAAATAATAAAAACGCAACCAGGATTAATCGAATTATGAAGCTTTGAATTTTATTGTTTTGGGCAAATCAACAGCCAACTTAAGAAGATCTGTACTTTGATTGGCGGATCTTTTTCGATGCAGCAATTAATTAAATAATTGAAGGTTACTTAAAATAATATTATCCAATGTTTCGTAACACAGTAAGTTTTTAACGTAGAAAAATGGATAGCATTCTGTTTAAAATATCGATAATCAAAGGTTATTTTATTAAATTTGACTGACTGGACAGAAAGACTGTTTCAAAATTTTGTCTTCATAACAAAAGGTAGAAGTAGGCTTAAGTACTCATACCACATAAAGTAAAGTTTTTTGAGACTTTAAAAAGATTTTTAGAAGCATATGCCTATCTCTAAAGCTGTTAAAAAATTCTGAATTTAAATTAAATTATTAAATTACTTAGGATATGATTAATAAGATTACCTGATTTAACAGGCATTGAAAAATATATTAAAATGTTATTATGAAACACGGAAAAATACTTTTCAACCATGCTCAAAACAAATTTCTTTCTTAATAACATCTTTGAAAAGTAGAAGGATTCTAAAATAACTTCAAATCAAAATGTTAAAATATATCATTGTGAGTGTGTTTTCTTCAAAAAACGACTTCTGAAGTCATTCTTGAACAATAACTTTATTATTTTGTTTCAGAAAGAGGTTTTGTTAGAATGTTTTTCTATCCTTGAGCCAATTTAGCTAGCTTCTGACAAAATAAATGCCTTTAAAAGAGAATAGATATAATGAGGAGAGTTTTTTCTTCAAAATAGGGCCACTTAAAATTTCTTGAATATGCAGCATACCTTCAAAGAATCATATAGTTTTTGCTTAAAAACAAACGAAGAATTTTATATTGTTTTTCGTATCATTCTTTCTCAATAAATACAAATGGTTCTTATAAACTGATTTCCAAATAATAAATATATTACTGGAATTTTCAAATAAGTCTATACAAATTTAATTTCACAAATCTATTCAAGTGACAGCGTAAAGTGAAACAATTTTGTGAATTTTAATTAACAGTAATTTCGGTTCTTTAGCAGGTATCACTTAATTGCATGCATATTTTCCTGTATGATGCGAAACCGTAAAAAAAATGAGAAAAAGTTGATTAAATAAGCAGAAATACATTTTTTAATCCATTGCTTCTTTAAATTTTTAAATGATTCATTTTCATAATGTAGCATAATTCTCATTTTTATATTCATTTTTCTTAATTTTTTTTAATAATAACTTTTTTGCTTATGTTTATTTTTGTACATAGTAAATTTTGTTCAAATGCACTTTAATCTGCCCCTTTTTAACTATAATGTTGCTATAAAAATTACTTCACATGATTGTTTGGAATAGCATACTTTAGGCAAACTCAAGGTGCTCATTAAAATGGATTTTAAAGTGAAATTTACGTGAATGAAAACTATACATATTAAAATCCTTCTGTTTTTCGTAAAGATGTTCACAGTTTCAAGGTAGATTTTTTAATTGTTAGTAAAAAAGTTTCGATGTAAACTTAAGAAAAATTGCACTTTAAAGGGATTTAGATTTTTCTAGAAAATATTTCGATACCAAAAGTTTTATTATCATGAAAAAAAATCCTAAAATAGACTGTCATTCTTTTAAGAGTTATTAATAATTATTAAGTTTTGCCTTTTTCAACATGGCAGATTGCAAAATCCTAATAAAAATTCTTACTAAATTTTTATTACATACTATATATTACTATATTACATACTATATATGCGCGTGTGTGTATATTCATGAATGATCTTTGGAGAAAAATTCTTACTTGTTCTCATTCAGATTCCTATATTCAACGAAGAAGAAAATAGTTTAATAAAGGGATTGAAATACAATAATAAAATATTCTTTTCTTAAATAAATAAGAAGTGAACTTCTTATTTACATTCATTATAAATTAATTCCATTTTATTCGAATTTCCTTAACACTCCATTTCAATCAAAATAGAAAAATTTTCAAAGTGGAAGTAAAAAAAAATATATATATATATTTTAATTCTAATTCTTCAAGTTCTTACAAACTCCCTCCTGGATTATGATGCAGAACAGGTTTTGTGTTTCTACTTTCTCCTCAAATTATTTTAAGGCTTCAAAAAAACTCAAATTAATTCGATTGAGAAAGTTCTCTCACTTACCTTCTTAGTCATCTTCGTAGAAACATTTAAAGCTTAACATTAAAATAACATCAAATGAATTTTCCCTAAGCAAACACGTTTTCCTGTTTACCATTGAGAGAAATGTGTTATTTGTAAGTGTCAGTGAACGTAAAACTATATAAAAGTATATGTAGTTATCCTTTTTATAGTGTTTATTTATTATTTTCTTTAAAAATCCATTTTAAAATTGCAAAACAATATAGAGGATATCCCAAAAAAGAAGAACAAATATTTATTTTCCTAAGTAATGTACATAGAATATAATTCCAGTTAAAAAAAATCCCATTAAATAAAGTTGACTTATTTCTAAAATATGCTAAAAAAATTAAATATTTATACGGCCCTCTTAGTAGAAAAATGTCAGTTAATAAATATATCGGTTACATATGTTTCATGGGTCTATGTAAAAATATTTATAGAGATATGTATAGTTCTAAATTTAGAGGGACTTGCCACAAATTTAGATTGAATTATTTATTTTAGTAATGCAAATTTCTTCAATAAATAAAAACTGTCATAAGGAAGTAATTACTTATTAGTACCTCATTCAATCACCATTGCTTGAAATAAATTTGCTCATAGATATTTTTGTTCATTATTATATGTAGATATTTGCAATACGACTTAATAAAAATATTTAAAAAATGCATATTTAAAGTATCTCAGAGAAATTGCGCAATTCAGAATAAGAAAATGAATTCTTCGTTCGCAATTATATGTGTCACATTAATTTTTTCTGAAAACCGATGCATTTACGTGAAGTGAAATATTTTAGAATTATTATGATATATGCTGTATGTTATCGTAATGCAGCTGTGTTGATATGTAAATATTGTTAGAATAATGGAACTTTATATCAAAAACATTCATTTTAACAGGTTTTGTAAATCTCAATTAATTCAGTTTTTGACAAAACATTTTAAATGTTACAAGAGTTCATATATGCATTATTATACTTGATTCTACACTTTTAATAATCTACTGCAATTTATTCACCAAGAAATATTCGTTTTTACATCATATATATGAATGAAAAAAATGGTCTTAGATAATCAATTTGTCTCTTAATATCTTTACAAATTTTGTAGAAAGAAAGTGCAAAATTGTGAATGCATAGAGGAATGTTAGAAAACATTTTGGACACTATTTTACTCTATCGGAGGCTTATTAAGGAACTGATTTTCGTATTTTTTTTTAATTTAGGAAATTTATGGTAGGAGCAATTCATATATAATATTACGAACATGTGATGCGGCTTCCCGGCATAGCTGGTTCCATGGGAGGTCCCAGAGATTGGCGACAAACTTGGCGACCATTTGGTGACTTGGCGACGAATTTGGCGACTTTGGCGCCAAAATAGATTATACCCGAAACATCGAGAATTTTCCCGACCCGTCCAGTAGGAACAGAGTTACGCCTCGAACGTTCCTGATTGGCTGAGAGGCTTCTAGCCCCGCCTCCTGAGACCTATAAAAGGAAGCACCCACAGCTGCCGGGCAGTGGAGTGGTAAGTCGAGTGGTGAACCAGTGGTGAATTGAGTAGTCGGAAGCGACAGAGAAGAGTTGTCGTGTATCAGTGGAGTCGCCGTAGCTGTGAACCGACGGTGAATTGAGTCGTGGACCAGTGGAGTCGAAGAGTAGTCGGAAGAGACGGCGAAGAACTCGTCTTCCAGGGACTAGCGGAGCAGCGACGGAGTAGAGCTGCTGTGTATGCTGCACGTCTCGGCTGAAGATAATCGTCTTCTGTGCTGTATATAGTTGTCGTCATTGTGCTGTCCTGTGTGTCTTTGTGTAAATAAACGTCGCTGTTTTATTTTCTACTGCCGCCTGGTGATTGAGCGTTCTTCACACCATATAACATCCACTATCCAAACGAACCCCGGAAATTTCGTAACAATATATATATTTTGTATTGAAGCTGAAATACATTTTTAGAGGATCCGAGCGATGAGCATTCGCCGGAAGACACGGCATATAGGCTTCATTGGTCGATTTCATGACAAATCTAAGAATAAAAAGCTAACTTAGCAGTGACTGAATGTTTTCCGTTTCAAAACAGAAATTGAAATTAATCATAAGTTGACTACTCCGACACATTCTGAGACACACGGATAAATCTGAGTGACAAGACCGCCACGACTGTATTGGCTTGAACTGAGGTTGAATTCTAAGGGATATCTCCGGTCACGATGCAAAACTTCCCGTTGAAGGTACGTTCCATCGTCGGTAGGAGATAGTCGGTTTTACAACATTTCCGGACCTAAATGGGAGGCGAGAACCAACCACCTTACTTGAAGCTTTTCATTCTCATATCATAGGTGCCCCCCTTGTTGGATTGAAACTGAAATTAAAGAATACTTTGTATAGAACTTTTTTAAAAAGATGTCGCAACTATTTATTTATTTGCTACAGAGAGAGAAAACCCAATCGTCCATGTCATTTAAATATAAAGTAGAAGACATTTTTAGTTTATATTAAATACTTATAAAAAGAATTAAATTAAGGTAAATAAAGTGAGCTGATTACATATTTCAATGCATAGCTATAAAAACTAATTTGAAGCTTATACCTACAGTAGAAAGCAGACACTGGTTGAAATATATATATATGTATATATGTCTGTGTGTGTATGTGTATTAACTAATTATCTACTGTTTGAGAAACAAGTAGATAATTAGTTTATGAACAATTAAATAGTTCTTTATTATTTTTAAAACATTATTGTTTCCTCTCTTTTTATTTCTTACTCCTTAATCTCCAAATAGGGAGCACCTCAGAAATGAGGATGGGAAGCTTCCGGTATGGTGGGTGGTTCTCGTGTTACTAGAAGATACAGAAATGATGATGGATTGACTACCTTCTATGACGGGTAGTGATTCTCATTGAAGATTGTGCAGTGGGAAGCACTACTCGTCAAACATAATTCCCGATAGTATTGCTGTCGCGGCGGTTTAGCCATTCATATTTTTCTGTGTGCCTGTAAGCTGTGTGTGAGATTTTCTGTGTGTAAGAGTTTTCTGTGAGTCAGTTAGATTAGGTTATTTTGGGTTAGATTTAAAATTGGTCTTTCCAATCTAATTTTATTTAAGCAGAAAAAAGTGGTATGCATCGTACTCTGAAATGTTTCCGTATAGTTTAATTCGGAAAGAAACAACATAAAAACATATCAAATTCCGAATTATTTTTGGTTGAAAATTTTATAAAGCGTTATTTCTATCTTTTTGCGAAAAACAAATTGAACTTCTCCTTTATAGAAGAAGAAAAACTTATTAACCAATATACTAATACCGAAAAGAAGAAACTGTCTCAATTAATATTAAAACGATCAAACAGGGACAAAATATTTCTTCCGTAATATATTCTTAAGTTTTCCAAAAAGAAAAATTACCTCGAAACTTTGTCCCAATTACTTCCAGTATCTAATTAGTCATTATTTTGTTGTGACTATATGAGTATACTTTTCACATCTATTGATGCTATTGGAAATGAAGAGAAATTAAAAATTCACCCAGTTCTTCAGTTTGGGGGATTTAACATCACCTACGAAGTTAAATTAATAACTTAATTAATGATAGGATAGGACATAAAAAGAATTTATAGTTTAGAAAAATTTAACTTCTAAGGTGGCTAGTATAAATTCTGTCACCTGCCATAAATATTAATGTAGAGTTAATTGATTCCTGTTTTGATGGAATCAGTAACCTTTAAATATTGGAAATATTCTAGAAAATATTTGAAAAAGATTAAATAATGATTAATATTTGAAATATTAGAAAATGAATAAAGTTATATGTATATATAGAGAAGGCCAATTACAGTAAAGAAAGAAACATGCATTTAAAATGCCTTCTTGGTGATAATGCTCAATAAAAGTTCTGAAAAATTATTAAAAGTTCAAGGAATAAATTAAAACAATTCTTACTAGTCTACTGATATAAAAGGATATTTGATTTAAATATTTTTTACTTTTTAGTCTTAAAGTTTATTTATTTTAATATTGCTGAAAATCGAAATTAAATTTTCTCCAATTCACAAGCATATGCCGGAATTAAAAATTTAATGTTATTAATTAATTAGTTGATAATTAAGTTCTACAATTATTAGAATAGAGAATTTTCAATCATAAGGAACAAATAGAAAACATTTCAAAACTAAATCACAATAAAAACTGTGGTCAAAATCTATTAAAACATTCCATTTCTAGAAACAAGAAACCATTTAAAATGAAAAAGTGTGCAATTACAAACCCACGCGAAAGCTATCCATATACAAATAAATTGTTTACTATGATGATTCAAATAAATAGCAATCTCAATTTATAATAACCACATTTATCAATATTATCAATTAATATATTTCTAAATTTAATCAAAACATTACTTTCCAGCTGGTTGAAATTATGAATCTGAAGAATTTGATGCCAATCCTTAAACTGCATAAACTGAATTCCAGAAGTTACATAATTTTAATATTTTCACTCCTGATGATATCGTTTTCAGTTTCACATTGTAGTTTCATTTACAAATTCACAAGTAATTTCTTTTATTAATGTTATATATTGAATGGACAGCAGATAACGATTACAAGTGTAGAAAATAATTGACCATTAAAATGTATTATTGTCTGTTGCTACTATAAAAATGTTTAAGATCGCGTCACTAATTAGTGATATCATATATACTTCAGTAGAATAAGTTTAGGAAACTTTTTTTGTTCATTTATGCATATTTTTGTTTTAAAAACAAAAATTCTCATCTTATCAACGATGAAATATAATTATTGTGTTTAAATGAAATTAAATTCTGATGAGTTTTTTAATAAATTTGCTAGCCTATCTATTGGGTTGGCAACTAAGTAATTGCGGATTTTTTTTAGAAAATCAAAGACAATTTTTTCATGGAACTAAATAACTTTATTCTGTAATGTATTGCACATTTTGATCAATGACCTTTTGCCATCTTTCAGGCAGCATCATAATCCCACGTTCATAAAACTTCTGGTTTTTATTAGCAAAAAACTGAATCAGGTACGATTTGACATCCTCATCATTATTGAAAATTTTATCATTCAAGGAGTTTTGCAAAAATCGAAACAAAAAGTAATCAGATGGTGCAAGGTCAGGACTATATGGTGGATGTGGCAAAACATCCCAACCAAGCTCCAATAATTTTTGCCGAGTGACCAAAGATGTGTGTGGCCTTGCATTGTCATGATGGAATACACCTTTTCGATTTGTCATTTCGGGCCGCTTTTCTTCAACTGCATTGTTTAATTTCGTTAGTTGTTCAATGTAGACATCAGAATTGATCGTTCGGTTGGGTGGTAAGAGTTCAAAATTGACAATTCCTTTGTAATCCCACCAAACTGATAACAAAACCTTCTTTTGATGAATATCAGCTTTTGATGTTGTTTGAGTTGGTTCACCTGGCCTGCTCCACGATCTTTTCCACTTGATATTGTTGTAACCAACCCATTTTTCATCGCCAGTTATCAGTCGTTTTAAAAATGGATCATTTTCATTACGTTTCTTTAGCAAATCTCAGCTGTTAATGCGTTGCGTTAAATGCATTTCTTTCAGTTCGTGAGGAACCCATGTATCGAGTTTTTGAACATAGCCAAGTTGTTTTAAGTGATTTTAAATGCATGTATGTGATACATGAAGCTTCTCTGCAATCTCACGTGTTGTACTGTGACGATTCGAATCTATTATTGCTTTTATTAGGTCGTCATGCACTTTAACTGGACGACCAGAGCGTTTCTCACCTTTGAGTGAAAAATCACCAGAACGAAATTTGACAAACCAATTTTGACACTGCCGTTCTTTTAAGGCTTCGCCACCATAAACAGCACATAACTTTTTATGAGCTTGCGATGCGTTTTTCCCTTTGCGGAAATAAAAAAAGCAAAATCTGACGAAAATGTTCCTTTTGATTTTCAATTTTTCAACGAACGGCAAACGAAAACTATGCAACCGATCAAAAAACTTTTTTTACTGATTGACAGCTGAATTGCCAACTATCAAATAGCAAAATGTGTTTTACATTTGTACTACGTCTGCAAACCTAAACATTCAACTGAAGCCATCTATGAGTGAAATCCGCAATTATTTAGTTGCCAACCCAATACAACATGAAAGACAGTTGCTTATAGCAACTACAGATACAAACCAACTGAAGTATTTTCTCCAAAGCTTTCTCGCATACTCTCTAATAAAGGTGTTATTCCAGAAAACTCCTTGCAGGGCATTGACGTTCTGTAATTATGAAATATCAACCATTGCCGTGAATTTAGAATTTTTATTGACTCTATCATGGAATCCTTGGCACATTTTTTGGCAATTAATACCTGATATATGATTAATGGTGTCCGAAGATTTTGCTTTAAAACGCATTTTCCTAACCGATTAAAAGAAAAATTTGACACACAAATACCCATGTGGTCATAAAATCCTATAATAAGTTTGCTATATTTAAGGCATTGCGCTTTTTAATTACCACGTTTATACATTGCTGAGAATATAGACCAACGGAGGGTTAACTCCTTTTTGTGTTTGACTCAAAATTCGACGGGTGTCTGCGATAGAGGATAGATCTATACGATAGATGTTAAATTTTACTAATTTTATCTATCCAGCTCTCTTCGTTTTGTAGTTGTTTGTTAACTTATATTCGAGAAACAGGACTAACAGACTTCCTCTAAATGGATTATTCTCAATATTTGATAGAAATTCACAAATTTGATATAAATACCGTTAACCAAATTTCATCCGTCTAGATCAGAGAATTTTTGAGTTAACTTTGTCATAGACTGATAGGCATTTTCTAAAAATGTATTTTGGACCTCAGGTGGGTCTGAAGCATGGGGATTCGTCAAAATCTCGAGTTCGAATTTTCGGACGACTACAATACTTTTTCTATACTACCTTTACTAGAAAATAAAAAAAGATTTTATTTGATTATAGAGAGAAAGAGTTTATAGAGTATTTAAACACAGAGACAAATTTTAATCATCGATTCAAAACAAGTCTCTATCATGGAAACGAGTCTCTCTTTAATTTTATAAAAATAAAGTATGGCCATATTTTTCTATAAGTTTAATATAGTTTCATTTTAAATTCTTATGATGTTTCCTTATATTTTGACTTAGAATCTGATTCTAGCGAGGACTGTTTTGTCCCTTTCTTTATTAAAGGTTTTAAATAAGTAAAAAAAAGTATTTCCCATGCTGCAATGAAGAAGAGTCTACAAAACAATGTAAAGTTATGTCCGGGCAATTAATTTGAAACTAAATATAGATTTTCGAATTCTATTCTATGAATTCATGCTTATCGGTTGCAGATGGCAGTGAAGAAAATAATGAGTGGTTCCTCTTGAATTAGCTGAGCATTTCTCTTTTCCGTGGAAAATGTAATGATCACGAATACAATCTTCGCAATTCTGTCCTTACTATCATACTGAGAATTTATCATTAGCTAAAGTTGAAGAGACTACGGAAAAGTGAAAAAAAATAACTTATTGGAGATTGAATATGAAATAACACAATTAGTACCCAAATTTTTTATCATGTTAAAGATAAATTAATATCAAGGCTTTTCAATCTAGGAACAATAAAAATATCCAATATATTGTAAGTTCAAAAACAAGATAGTAGTATCCTGTGGAATGGATAGATTATCATACTTGGAGTTTGTAAAATATGTTAAATATCATAGTTGCGCATATTATCACCTGGGCCATCATCAGCTGTTTCCTTATCGTTTCATAAGCTATTTAGTTACACCTTTAAACATAAACACGTAGTAAGGGTCAAAGTGGATTGAGTTTAATTTTTGCTTTATCTTATATGAAATGATTCCTAAATATTGAGAAAGTTCTGCAATCATCAAGAACTTCGAACTTAAGATTTTGACTAATCTTCGTGTTCCAAACTTCCCTAAGTTTGAAAAACACATTCTAGTCATTATGTTTGTCTGTGAACACAATAATACAAAAATGTTTCTTGCGAAATGGTTGAAATTTGATACATGAGCTCCACACCAAATTTTTAGATTTTTGTTACATTTGAAGCGAAATCCATTATAGCCTGGTTGGAAGGGCGTTGGATTCGCGTCCCTTGGGTTGCGAGTTCGAACCCTGCCGGCCAAAGATTCCCCGCGTGTGCGGTGGTTGACGCGCGTATTTATCTGTCGTGGTCACTAAGTCCTCCATGTCGACAGTAATACTACTGGGGGTACTGGATCAGGAGTGATCTTTCTCTGATTCAGGTCTAAATTACGCTCTGTGAATGAAATGTATGAATGAAGTCCGCTCCGTAAAAAAGAGTTGTGACGTGTATGTAGCTAAGTCGCTCTTTTGGCCCTAGATGGCGCTACTGAAAAAACAAGAGACGTACCCTTGGCTTAAACTACAATTGACTTCTTAAAGGCAGTGGGCTTGTCTAGACAAGAGCCATTAGAAACAACAACAACAACATCTGTTTGTCTGGCTGTTAGAGTAAAAGTGATCACAATAATTGCAAAACGTATAAAACTAAACAGATAAAATTTGGTACAAAGATTTAGAATCTAATAGGTAGATTCTCCTTAAATGTTGAAACAAATTTGTCAGAAGGATGATCGTCAAAAAGGATTGGCTGGCATTTTTGCATGGATCAAAACGAACTGACATAAATCAGTGAAATTCAGTATATGCGACTACAACTGTTGTTTTGCATCAAAATTTTGTTTCAATCCAATGGGAAAAAAGTGTCCACAATATATATTTGCACGGTGAATTCAATAAAAATACTAGATATACACGAAAAACTATATTTCGTAGCCATTGTTCGCCAATGCCATACAAGACATTCGTGACCTTACCCAAGAACCACAATTCTATGTAGAAGAAAGAGGGAAAAGGCCTTTATTAGAGAGTATGTGAGAAAAAATTGGAGGAAAAAATACCCACTTCGGCATCTATTGGAAATTTATCATTTAGCTTTTTTTTATTTTTTCATTTACCCTCTTTTATTTATAATCTTTCAACATATGAAATTTCTTGTTCTTAATCTTGAAATATCTCTTGCCATATCTTTGAAAAAATTCTTTTATTTACATATTAAGCATAACGATCAATAAGTATAAACGATATACATTAAAGGAACAAATAATCCTGTTTTTAAATAGTTAAATCTTGAAATATTGAGTGTAGCCTTCAAGCAACATATCCAATTTTCGTTTTTAAATATTATGGGGATAAAATAAAATAAAAGGATAAAAAATCTAATTATTATTGTCGTCAATAGAACACATATTCAGAAAGTTATTAAATCAATTTACAACATATAGATAGTACTTATAATTTTAAGACTGTATTAATTATTTGTATGATTAAGAACACCGTATTTTATTCTGCAATGCTGAAAAAAAATGATAATTTAAAAAATAAATTATTTAAATCTGTCATTGTTCATGAATTTTTTTTTACTTATCTGAAACCTTTTATTACCAATTGTCAACTGATTGTAATTAAAATGCAAATCATAGTTACAATATCTTGGTGATTTATTCAAGAAACCAAAGTAAAAAAAACAATTTAAAATAAATTCTTTAAAAAAATCAGGCATTTAAATGACAAAGGTAAGAACGTTTAAATAACAAAGATAAAGATAGTAAAGGTTGAATGAATGGAGTGTTGATCCTGAGAAAGTTTCTTTCCAAATATGATAAACAATCGAATTTGATTGTTGAGAAATTTATTTGAAAGAATCCATCAAGATGAAAAGTACCGAGTTTCCCAATTGCTAAATCATTAAATAAAATTCTTCAATCGAACTCTGCTTTTATATTTCGAAAATAAAAGACATGTTTCCAAAAATTTCAGAAAACAGTCAGTTTTCGAGAAGAAAAATGACATTTTTCTGCTATCTGATGAAAAATGCATTGAACAGCTGTTAATAGTGTGTTCCTTTTTAGCTCGAAAGGCAGGATAAAACTGTTTACTTGAAGATAAAGAAAAATTTGTCAGATTTCGTGTCACTTATCAGTTTGGGTGAAAAAGAACCTTCAACTGAAAACAAAGAAATTTATAAATTTCGCTGACAGATGGATTGAAAGCTATTATTTACCGGCGAATATTCAATAGAAAGAGTAAGTATTTAAGGTTTTATTCTTTCTGACGTGTCTACAAAGGCTGTATTTTTATACTTGTTTATATATATATTTTTAAATGTCTTTAATACTCTATGCCTACTGACACAGAACAGATAAAACTGCTTGTCAGTTGTATGGAATTACATGGAAATCTGTTGTATAGAAGAGGTTATAACCCAATATGCAATGTAGAATACGTAATATGCTATGTGAAGGACAATAAGTGAGGATATGATAGGTAGGGATGGGATAACTAAGATTTCATATTAAGTTTAGTTTTACTAAGGAATCTCATTGTCATGCCATTACTCTATTCACCTTTTTTGTAGGAGGTTAAGAACCTTGAGCTCAAGCACTCCGTGACTTTCCCCTTAAATCGGCAAAAAGTTTAATTTGCTTAAAGCAAAGTTTAATTGTGAATATAAGCGAAACTTTAATATAAATGGCATGAGTTTGTCTGAAAATAAAGAAATTATACAAATAAAAGGATGTCTACGTTAATACGGTGAAGCAGACTAGTATTCGTGTTTTAATTTAGAAATATTATTTTTAATCACGTTGTACCATCAAAACTGATTTGAGTGGCTGAATGAACTTGTTGACGTGAAAAGATCTGGAGAGATGACATGTGGTGATTTTGAGAAATAATTGTATAATATTTCTCTCTAACCACAATAATCAAAATCTTTGATTTAAAAGCTTTTGATCTATAAGGGGAACGGGCCATGATCCGTCACAGAGATGATGTCTTTTCTGTTCCATGGTACTAAGTTCCGAAAAACTTTTTGTATAAATCGCTTATTGTTTCTTACTATTGAGCTGATGCTTTGTTCATCTTGTAGCAAATATATTTAAAAGTTTATAGAAATAGGAATAAAATCTATTTGCTTGATCATAGATTATTTCACGATATTTGAAACAAATATATATAAGAATATTTCGTTTCGGTTTCCAGATATTTATGAATTATTAATAAATTTCCAGAATTAAATATAGTTACAAAATTTCATATTGATTTGAAAAGTTTTGATTTCTTTAAAATAGAAAAAATTATAAAGGAAACAACCGACATTTATAGTAAAATTACAAGTGTATGAATATGTAAGGATTATTTTATCAAAGATATGATTTTTTAATGAAATCGAAGATATGATTTTTTAATGAAAGAAGCTATAATCATTTTTTTTTTGCTTGTACTGAAAACCGAAGATTAGGAAAGCTTTCATGCAAACGAAATTCCTTCAACCCATTTAATTTTCAAGTTTCTTATTTATTTTGAAGTGGTAAAAAATGGATCCGACATTTTTGCAATGCTTAAGACAAAATGCATTTATTTATTTCATAATATCTACAAGTATGTTTATCAACTAATTGTAAGCTCCACTGTTTTCAATGCTTATTGAAGCCATGTGTCTTGGCGGGAAACTTCGGAAAATCTAGAATTAAATATAGTAACATTTTTTTTTATGAAACAAGAAGCATGTAGTAAAAAGCTAAATGAAATTTTTAAGTACATATTTGTTCCATCTGGGTGGGAACCTCAAAAATGGTGATGACAAACTTACGATATGGTGGTTGGTTCTCGCTATCCTGGTGGTTACAGAAATGGTGGGGTTGCCTATCTACTATCGATGACGGAACGTGCTTCCTAAGGGAAGAGTTGTACCGTGTCTGGTTATGATAATTAGAACTCAACCACCTCAGTTCCCGCCAATGCTGTCGAGGTGGTCCGCTCATTCACGTTTAATCCGCATGACTTTAATTTGGTGGGACTTAAATTAGGTATGACTTTCATTAGGAAGTAGCTAATGTGGTTAAGTATATACTTAATTATTTCCTTAAAAAAACCGTCTGAAGCCTTAGATTGAAAATTACTCCTTAACTTATGATATTAGGTTAAGAATATTACTATTTTAAGCTTAATATTTGTTTTGAAAATGATGATTCGAATTTACCCATAATGTCGCAAATAGTGAGTTTCAGCTATAATTTTTGACATAAGCGTAATGGAGAATAATGAGTGAAAATAATTTTATTATGGACATAGTTATAGAATTCTATGACATTACTTTTTGATTCCAAAAATTATAATCAAAACCAATATAAGCAAATGTTATGGATGATCTAGTTAATAAATATGGAATCTGTTAATGAAATGTTACTTTATTGGATGCAAGAGTTGGAAACTGTTAAAAGTTGAAGTAAATTCAGATGTTACTGATTTGAGTTGCCATTTTGTTTTCTTCCTTTAATTTTTTTCTGAGGAGATCTGGTAGTTCGAGGATGCAGATATTTATTTGTGTATTCCTATGTGGTATCATATTTCTGCACAGCTTTAAACAAATGTGTCATTTTATTTTATTATTTACGGATTCAATAGCTCTATATTTTACACATCTTCAGTTAGTAGCAGAACTTGATTTACATGAAAAGGGTATTTGTTCTAACTGAACAATGTTTATCAATTTTTATTGTGATCAGTTTGGAAAAGCTTAAGGTATAAAAATTATCTGGTGCGAATACTTAATCAATGGTTTGAATTGAGTTCTGCGCAAGGTTTACTGCTGTTAAAAACATAGTTGTCACTTTGATGGTTATCTCATCGGGACAACTATTTGCCATTGACCCTTTGTGGTCACGTGATCTTCCTGAAGTAGGCGTTACCTTCTATTGCGGGAAATATTTGGTCTCATGTGAAAACTGCTTAAGCCTTGACATATACATAAACGAATTTACGCTGACGAAAAATCGTGTTTTCACTATCATTCGATTAAAAAAAAAATTAAGAACTTGAACCTCTTGACTTTATCTTCTAACATGATTCAAGCTTCAATTGAACACATGCGGACAAATATGATTTCAGTGGTAAAAGACGAAATAGGATTTTTTGTCATCTGACATTCTTCGTCTTCTTCTGGAGAATTGTTTAAAACAGGTAAACATTCCTAGCTTAATTTTTTTTAGTATAAATAAAAACTAAAAATGTATTTAATAAAAATTGTAATACATACAACTGAAAATATAGTTTTTATATTATATATAATTTTGTGACTTTAACTGTCTTAATGTTAAAATATATTCTAACATTCTTAAAATAATCTTCTAATCGGAATGATAAATCATTGTTATGTTACGTTATGAAGAAACCTTTTAATGCAATAATCACCCCAAAATATGTTAAAACCTTTAGTTGATCGGTATATACGTAATTTAGAAAATAATTGTAATTATTTATATGAAGTTTTATTTAAACAACTTCATTTAAATCAGGAATTTATAATACAAATTTGCAAAGTAATAGATTTTAAGTCAATAAATGTAAAGTTTGATTAATGTAACCTACGTAAAATTATAAGGAAATGGTCCCCTAATATTCCGAATAGTTAAAATAATGGTACATTAAATTAAGCCATGATAATCCTTGTGATCCTATATATATATAAAATTATTATAAAGGTCTAAATATTTTCTAAATATTGAAAATAGTTCAATTTTTTCCCTTGAAAAATAATTGACTTAGAACTATTTGAAAAGTCCAAAACAAAAAAGTATCTTTTTCTTTAAACTAATAAAACATTTAAGAATATAAAATGATCTTTAATTTCTTAATGGAGAAATGAAAGCATTTAAATAAATGTATTTTTCATAATAAAAAGATTAAATTATTTAGTGTTGAAGTTATGACAGTGCTAAGCGTATCAAAAGTGAAACTATGTAGTAAGCAGGAATTGATCACTATGAAATGCAATGTATCATTTAATATTAAGTATTGGTAAATAGCAAACTTGCTATTAATTTTCTAACCTTTTGGTCCATAGCGTCTATACTTTAAGCTCGATATATTGTAAAAGAAAAACTAAACGGCCTATTCAAATTTGGAAATTGCTAACTTTAAAATAATTAATATTTCGCTAACTTTCAATTGTTTTCAGGTTTTTAAAAGATTAATTTATTTTAAGGTTTCTAGGTTTAGAAGTAAAATACTTCCAGGTACTTTATCAGAATATTTGAATAATTTATCGAAAAAATAATCTTAAGATTATTTAATTTTATCATGTTACATTATTCTGGCTATAAAACTCGTATGGGATCATATAATATATAAATGATTCTTAAAAAATTTAAAATATATTTTTGTTTTTTAATTATCGTTTAAATCTAGAAAGATGCTCTTTAACCATTTGAGTCAAGTATTCTGTCCACCATTATATGGTATTAAAAAAAAACTTAGTGATTTCTTTTCTTTGGGATATGTAGAAAAATTATTTATATTTGTTCAATTTTATACAAATTTAAAATACATTTATTATTCTTTTATGCATGCAAATTTAGACAAAAATGTGTAACTAGAACAGTCTTTTACAGCTGAATAGAACATCTCAAAATTGTATTAGTATAATAAATTTGACTTTTTTCTAATGAATCATCTAAAGAAAAATGAAGAGTATTAGTTTATTATAATTTTACTATGTATTTGATTTGTTTCTCCTAGTGTTTTTTTTCTTTCATTAAGGAGGTTTACAACCAAAAGATGCATGATTTTACCAACTGAAATTCATGAAGTCTCAATGTACTTTTTATTTTTTTTTCAATCATTAAAGAATATTATTTTTCATATAAAACAATTTTTTAAACTTTTAAAACTTAATAACTTGGATTTTTGGGAAATGCTCTGCTCCATTTTGCCTTTAAACTTAAAAATTATAGCTAGATAAACAGATTGTAGAATCTTTTAATATCTTACCTCTAAATATTAAGGAAATTTACCTAGAATTGAACCATTGACAAAGCTGAAAGTTTGCTGAAAATAGCAAGTTAAAAGCAAATCCTACTTTTACTAAAACGTTCATTAATAATTCTGATATATTTATTTTAATTGGAAAGCCAGAAATTCTTGGAAATATTTTATAATTCTAGGAAATTCAAATATTATTTTGAGGAAAATATTTTGTTTCTATACTATGGATGGTTAAAACCAATGACATCATTATAAAGCATAGTTGTTGTAATGTTTAAAAAAACAATATAGTATACTTAAGTTAATTAATGAGAACAATTCTATTTATGAATTATAAGTATAGGCTGATAAGCATTAGATTGCCTAGAAAATTTACTGTTGTCAGTTTCCTTAAAATGTGATTTAAAGCTTTTTTTGTAATCGGTAATTATGAATACATATATAGTTAATGCAATTTTTAGAATAACATTTGGAATATGTGTACAGATTAATAATGTATATATATTGGCTAATAAATATATATATTGGAAAGTGAAATAAATATAATTTATTTCACCTTTTATGAATATTTTCTTAACTCACTAAAGCAACAAATTCGAAGGAGTTTTGCCACTAGATAGTATTGGGTTCGAAACCACTGTAGTCTCACGATCTTGATTTCGGGGTCATAGTAAAAAGTTCGAGGTTCAAATTCCATTTTGAGCAAATATAAGCTCTATTTGTCTGTCTTGCGATATATATATATATATATATATATATATATATATATATATATATATATATATATATATATATATATATATATATATATATATATATATATATATGGATATCATTTGTTCTTCGGTGAAGGAATTGGAGTAGGATTATCGGTTCATTTGCCGTCTTCTTATGACCATGTTTCAAAATTGACATATTTCCCAAATCATTACTAGTGTTGTTTCGAAAAAGAGCATGAATAAGCCTAAACTGAAAGTATTATATTACAATTTGGAATTTTAAATGTGCAAAATGTATTCTATTTATAATATTTATTATTTTTAAAATTTCCACTTTTATTTCCTTAACATTAAATTCCATATTTGAAATATAATCCAATCTACAGAGGATATTTACACATTTTTAAAACAAATCTGATACCCTTTAAATAAAGTTTAAATTTTTAAATTAAAGGCCTATTTTCCTTCTGATAGGATTTTGATCTGATATCCTCTTTTTCTTAGCTATAAGTCTGCATAGTGATTTTTATTAAATAAGAAATTTCGTAAAATTTCCTGAGATATACATTTCCGTTCCTAGTCTATTACTTTCCGAATTCCATCAGTCGTGATGGGTTTAAGCTTATAAAGAGTCCTTTTCAGCAAACTAAAAGCACAATAATCCATAGTTAAAACGTCAGGAGATATAGCAGATATATGTTGAAAAAATGTGCATGCAATACTTGATTTAGTCTTATTTTTTTTCAAGGAATTCAGTTTTACTTTTCGAAATATGACATAGCTTTGTTTGGATAAAGTTTAATTCTTTGAAGGCATTGGGAAAAAGAAATGGAATTGGTTCCGTAATTAGAAAACGTAGTATCCGAGTTGATTTGAATATTTTTTTTTTCATTCTTTTTTGTAATTAAATTCTAGTTTTATGTAAACCTTGTGTGAATCATAAGTTCTTATTGAAATCTTCTATGAGTTGGCCGAGTCTTTTCCATTCTGTTTGTTTTTAATTGTAAATTGACCCATTTTTGTTGCAATCATTTAGGTAATTCCATAATTCATTAAAGGTCAGAAGGGATTTCCTTTTATTTTCTGTTAAATAATCTTCTCAAGAATTTAAACAAACTATTATGCAATAAACCTCATGCCTCGGCAAAAACCGATGATCAATGAGTTTTTTAGTCTTTTTAGGTTGTAAATCTTAGTTTATAATTTTATTTATTGTTGCTAGATATCTCTTTAAAGAATTTGCAGACGATTTCTGCTTTGATGTATTTCTTGTTACCAGCGATTTCATTTTAGAAATATTTGAAATAGAAAATAGTTTTTTCGGGTATTTGTTTGGAATCTTCTTTCAATGTAAAACGAAGGATTGACGGTGTTTCCCTTTCCGATTAATAATGGTCCTTATTTCGTACTTAACAATTTTAATGCCATGCATTTGTCATTATTTTTTTTTTTTTTTGAATTATGAAATAGGAATATTTATCTTCTGAAAATTCAAAAACTTATTCTTTGATATATAGCTTATTTAAATGTGACATTTTCATAAAATAATAAATTTAAAAGTAGTAGACAATTTTTCTCATTTCAAATAATGAGATGATGGCAAGCGATTTTATTCCAAAATGATTTTTTTAATTCTTTATCGAAATAGTTCTTAAAATGTGTAAATGTCGTCTGCATTCTTAAAAAAAACAGTATGTAATTAAAAATAACGGATGATTCTGTGAAGTTAAATTATTTCATCAAGATATGGTTTTTCTTTCAGGTCTTCATCATTGAATTTATTAAGCTAGCTGCCTTAATGTTCGCTGCCTAAATGCTTGCAAAAAGTAATGGCATTAAGGCTCACTAAAGTTTCAAATTAAATATTTTATGTAATTTAGTCTCTTAAGTTTCATCTAAAAACATTATTAGATTCAAATTTTGATAATTATATAACTTGTATTCTTATAGAAAACTTGCACTGTTTTGTTCATTGTACTATGTATATCTCTAATTTGCCGTCTACTAGTGAAATGTGAACTTCAAATTACATAGAAAGTGATTAAATTTCAATTAATACAAACACGTTTTTATTGAAAACAAACGTGCATTTTAAAAACATGAGAACAGGAAAACAAAATCGTTCAGCGCTGAAGTCTTACATGCAGTACAGATTATTTTGCCATTTATGGAATTCCTCAAAAATTATTTTATATACCTTTTCAGATCTATCGTAAAATGCAATTTATTTTGCGTTTTCCAAGTTTTAAGTACTTTCAAAATATTTAAATGACGCAAATGACAACGTTCCTTTTTTTTTTCTGTAACCGAATCTGACAGAATTATGAAGTTTTTGGTATCACTATTCATGGCAATTATCAACTTCATAATTTTAGGCTAATTAGCCTTGAGGAAACTCCGGGTGGTAATTGGCATGTCATCCCTCATATGGTCAATAAAGTATTTGAAAGTGCCATGTTTTTATAAGATGATATTCAAATTTTTATAACTCACTCAGTGTTGGTCGTAATCAACTGGACCTTTCTTTTTATTTAAAATTTTAATACCTGAAGATGTTTTTATTAAATATTGGCTGATAGGACAAAGGATTTCAATAAAAAATATGAAATTCACTATTTATCAAATTATTTATTGATTCCAGCAACTTAAAGTAGTATTTTTAAAATCATTTAGATAAATGTTCCTGTTTAATATATTTATTTAATGCTAATTGTTTAGAAATTAAGCGTTCGGATCCTTTTACAGTTGATAATATTGATATTTTAAAAGTTAAAATAAACTATTTTTCCATTTTCTTTTTAGAAAATATTATTATTCATGCTCATTTCTCTTTTTACTGACACGTGCTGAAAATTATTCTTTCCTAGATTTAATTTACAATAAGAATTAATTTAATCTCTTAGTTTTTGCTTTTGTCAACTTGATGGCAACATGTTGATAAAATTTGATTTTTCCCATGCAAGCGTAATGTGCTAGTGAAGGTAAAAATTCATTTTTTTAGAAATAAATTGCTGGAATATAAACTTTTTAATGTTGATTAAAAATAGACACAACTTGTATTTAAAATATTTCAATTATCACAGAAAACATACTTTTTTAAGTTTAAAGATAATGTAAAAATAATTTTGTACTATAGAACTTTTGGATATCATCTCAGAAAAACACCACAAATGCACATTCATCTAATTAAAAATTTGAATCATATACTATTCAGTTAATTCAAGGAATGAACTTGTATCTTTATTAACTAACAGAAAAGACTTTATTAAAATAAATGTTAACTTTTTATAAGTAAAATAAAAAATTAAAAAAAAATATTTTTCTTATTTTATACTTTAATACTCATTCTTAAATAACAATGAAATTTATTGCTAACGAAAAGATTTAATAATCAAAAGATCTAATATTTTACATTTCAATCTTTGAAAATATAAACTAATTATTCATTAAAAATACATAAAAATAGTTAAAATTTCTACTGAAATGTCTCAGCAAGAATTTATTTTTATTGGACGTTTTATTAAAGTATTCAGATCTGACTTGTTACACTGACGCGCAATCGATGAATTTTACAGAACGACGTAGATAAATGGCATTAATGGTAATCATATTAAACGTGACAATCAATTTATTTCTTCACTAGTTTCATTTAACTACTCAAAAATGTAGTCAATTTTCATATTTTCGAGTTCTCTATTTTGTCATCAGAATAAGTGTAAAATGACATTATTCGAATATAAAATATCGATGAGAAATGAAATATCGATATCACTTCACAAATTACGGAGATAACTCATAGCTTAGAATGGAAACCATAAATCACTAAATGTGATATATCGTCATTTCTTTTTCGTAGAGAAAAAAAAGATACTTATAATCCCGTTATGTCAAATTCATTTCATATCACGTCATTTCTTTTTCTCCATCCTCTCAAACTTAACTCATTTCATTTTGGATAAAATGTGAACGAACTCACTCGCATTTAATGGACATACATCTGTTCAATTATATGACTATTCAGGAGTAGGGAAAAAAAGCGAAAAGTAATTTTTACGGAATATTTTTAATCCTTAAATCGTAAAACATGAATTATAAAAATTTCTGTTTTTTCATTTAAATGAGAAAATAACTTCAGTATGTGAATATTAAAAAGCTCTCCAAAAATCAACTGTTGTTTTTGCATATTTTATAAAATGCTTTTTCTTTGTTGCTATTAAACGGTCCTGATCGTAGGAAAAAACTGTTGTTTCCTATTTAAGCGGTTAAATGAAATATAACTTGTTGCATTTGTTACCGTTTTTTATTATAATTATCAAAGTTTAAAATAACAGATTTTGAATGAAATTTTTGTTGTATATAATTAAGCACGGGAACAGTTTAATAAGCGCAATATATTCAGCATTGAATATCATACACTTTATAGTAATTTTGAATGATTGCATATTTGGAACTTTGTTTCTGGAGAATATTTTGAATTGTCTTTGGGTTTATAATAGAACTAAAGTTTGAAAGTGAAAGCAATGCGCCATTTTATAAAGATGTTAAACAAATTGAAGGAAAAATGTGCGTTTTCGTTATTTTATTAAAAGATAATGAGTAAAATCTTAGCATCGTGCGTATAGCAATGAGAAATTACCGTGCCAAGCGTGAAAAATGTATGCTGTTGCTTTTTAACTGTAGAAAAACGTTTATAACTCATTTTTTCAAAGTTAAAAAAAAAACTGATTCTGAACGTAATAAGTTTGTGGCATATATTTAAGCACAAAAGCAGCTTAATAAGCTCAATATATTGAACATCGAAAATCATACAATTTATTGTAATTTTGCATCATTGCATATTTGGAATTTATATGTAACTAGCTTTAAAGCAATACTGTCCAATATAACCAGTATAATTAGTAGGTGGAATCGCAAACCAGACAAGCAAATTTTATATTACAAGCAAAATTAACTCTTTTTCTCCACATATTTTGTTTAATTCTGCATTTCCAATGTTCTAGAACTTTTAAACACTAATTCAATAAATCTCGAAGGAAATATATAATTTCGCAAAATGCCATTCAAAGGATAATTGATTCCATTGAAGATTTATTCCAGCATTATTTACTTCAACTTGTTAATCTATTATTGATATTTAAGAAGACTTCAATCCACATACAGGAAAATAATTTAAATTCCTTCATTTTAAAAACCTTTAAAAATGCTGATTAATCTTGATAGACTTCCATTACAATAATTCAATTTGGGCCCAACAGAATATAAGAGTTTTCAGAGATTCGCAATTGCTGTCGTGCTGTTCTGTGAATTTCCTTTAACAAAGTCAATTTGCTTTGGTTTGCCAAACTCCAGAATGCAAAATTAGATAAGGGTTCTGGTGAAAAATCCAATTTCCGTAAGTAGGAACTGGTGGTAATGAATTGCTTTTGCATTGCCAAACGTCAAATCAGAAATTACCTTTCGAGAAACAAGCAGCAGAAGTAGAAGTAATCATATCACTTTGGGAGAGAAAATTATGTCTTCGATTACGTAAAGGAGGAAATAATTTACTTTTGGATACGAAAATAAGATAATTTTCTGATAACTATGGCGAAATATTTATCAGTAGCATTGCGCTGATGAAATATTGCTTATCATTATTTAAACAGTTATTTTGTCAAAAATTAATTTAGTATTTTTTGATAAATTTTTACTGGTTATATTTATTAAATTTATTATTTTTTACTTTTTATTACGTTTCCATACTGAAATTATTTTGTAAATGAATTTATAATTATTTATTATTATTTATAATTATAAGCGATTTAAAAATGTTTGTAGGCAATAAGCCTTTCATTTTCTAACAATATATAATTTTTTTTTCAAATAGATTAAAAATAAAATATTACGGAACATTTAATTAACTTTTGATATATGTTCTATAAATACTTTTACGTCCTATGCATACTTTTTTTTATGTGTCCTATAAAATAAAATGTAGAATCATAATTATCTAAATAATACCTTCTTTAAAACTTATATTTTGATAAATTTTTACTAGCTATCTTATTTACTAAAATTATTTTATGCTTTTTTGCCATTTCTATTCTGAAATAATTTTGTAAACGAGTTTATAATTACTCCTTATAAATCATTTAAATATGTTCGCAAGAAATTCAAAAAGTTCGCTTCCAACATATTAAAAAGTCTTTTAAAATAGATTAAAAATAAATTACTACATAAAATTAAATTAACTTTAAAATAAAAAAGGAATCATCATTATCTAATTATTTCTTTCGTCAAAAATTAATTTATAACTTTTTGATAAATTTTTACTGGATATCGTATTTACCATATTTATTATTTTGAGCTTTTTATTGCCTATTCTATGCCGAATTTCTTTTGTAAATCAGTCTATAATTATTCCTTATAAACCATTCAGAAATGTTCGCAAGCAAAAAAAGAAAAAAAAATAGAAAAACTTTAGAAAAAGTTATTCTCCATATTTTAACATATTAAAAAATAATTTTTATAATAATTAAAAATAAACTAATATGAAAAATTAATTTAAATTTTTATAACTATGCTCTATAAAATTGAATGTATTTTCATTGAATGCTATTAAGAAACCTTTTCATTGAATTTAGAATTAAAATCGGATCAATCTCAAGGATCGTTTCCCAATAAGATTTATATTTAATATAATATGGGTTTTATTCAATGAAATTGCATAAGTTTTACTGACAACAGATAATGATTAAACAAAATAAGAAAAAAATTCCGTATAATTATGTTTATGCATATTTTAATGCACGGATGCTTTCTCACTTTCTTTCATACATTGTAAAATAAGATCTTTGCTACTAATAATTAATTCAAAATTCTATAGAGATTTAATTAATTAATAGTTGCAATAGGTTGATTGATTAATTAATTGTAAAATAGCATGCTATTCAGAGCGCATGTAATTAAAATTTCGATTGCGAAGATTTTCGATTACATAATATATTTTTATATAATAAAACAGGATAGCAATTCTGCAACAAAAGGGTTTTGCATATGCGTCAACCTATATTGCATAATGAAGAAAAATAGTAAAATGATTTTATTAACGAATATTTTCTTTATTATTTAAAAATAGTTTTTTAATGATGTAAATATAGAATACATAAATTTATTATATTCTATAAATGAATATATGTAATTTAGAATTCATATACTATCTAGATAGTAAGGGCAAAAATATATATTTATGAGCTTTAGTGGCAATGAACAGGAAATTCCACATAATGTGCTTATGATACAAATGAATTAACTTTGATACTTCTTTCTGTATATACTTTTCTTATATACTGTTTTGATTATGTTAAGCGAGAAGGTTTTTCTTAACAGTGATAGGAATGTTAAAATAAGATTAAAATTATTTCATGAAGTCTATTATTTATACATACGAGTATTGTTTGTTTGTTTCTTATGGCACTTGCCACTGACAAGCCC
This sequence comes from Argiope bruennichi, assembly GCF_947563725.1. Taxonomy (NCBI): domain Eukaryota; kingdom Metazoa; phylum Arthropoda; class Arachnida; order Araneae; family Araneidae; genus Argiope; species Argiope bruennichi. The sequence continues at coordinate 49,452,971 of NC_079159.1, read as the reverse complement.
GCTGTTACGAAGACAGCGATTTAAGCCTGAGGGGGACGTCTCTTATTTTTTATAGCAGCGCCAACTAGGGTCAAGAGTACGACTTTGCCACTCACGCATCATTCATTCGCTTGCACAACCCCTTTTTACAGGAGGGCACATTCACACATCTCACAGATAGAACAACAGAAACACAACCATGCCCAAACCGGGACTCGAACCCGGGACGCCCAGGTCACGGGGAAGACACGCTACCCCTATGCCAGGACGCCGGCACATACGACTATAATACATAAGATAGATGTAATAGGTTTTATACTTGAGGGAACTGTTTATCTTTGTAAACATTTTAGGATTTCATTTATAAAACTATTTTCATATATTGTATCATAATTGTTTTGATTAAAATAAATGTAATCAAATATTTTTGTCCAGTTCACAAAGTTTTTAATATATTATACCAGTCTACGAGACTTGCATATGTTTTTTAGAAATCTATTAACCTATTTTTATTTCAAACTACGTAAATTTAAATGAAGATTGCAAAAATAAAAGTAATTAATTAGAAAACTGGGTAATAATGATGTGATAAGTTATTTTTCAAAATTTTGATATAAATCTTATCTTTGCACACGCGCACACACACGCTGAGAGAGACGGAGAGACTGAGAGGGAGAGGGACTCAGGCGGACAGATAGAGAGACTGAGGGAGAGAGAGGGACTCAGGGGGACAGATAGACTGAGAGGGAGAGGGACTCAGGCGGACAGATAGAGAGACTGAGGGAGAGAGAGGGACTCAGGCGGACAGATAGAGAGACTGAGGGAGAGAGAGGGACTCAGGGGGACAGATAGACTGAGGGAGAGTGAGGGACTCAGGGGGACAGATAGAGACTGAGGGAGAGAGAGGGACTCAGGGGGACAGATAGAGACTGAGGGAGAGAGAGGGACTCAGGGGGACAGATAGAGACTGAGGGAGAGAGAGGGACTCAGGGGGACAGATAGAGACTGAGGGAGAGAGAGGGACTCAGGGGGACAGATAGAGACTGAGGGAGAGTGAGGGACTCAGGGGGACAGATAGACTGAGGGAGAGAGAGGGACTCAGGGGGACAGATAGAGACTGAGGGAGAGAGAGGGACTCAGGGGGACAGATAGAGACTGAGGGAGAGAGAGGGACTCAGGGGGACAGATAGAGACTGAGGGAGAGAGAGGGACTCAGGGGGACAGATAGAGACTGAGGGAGAGAGAGGGACTCAGGGGGACAGATAGAGACTGAGGGAGAGAGAGGGACTCAGGGGGACAGATAGAGACTGAGGGAGAGAGAGGGACTCAGGGGGACAGATAGAGACTGAGGGAGAGAGAGGGACTCAGGGGGACAGATAGAGACTGAGGGAGAGAGAGGGACTCAGGGGGACAGATAGAGACTGAGGGAGAGAGAGGGACTCAGGGGGACAGATAGAGACTGAGGGAGAGAGAGGGACTCAGGGGGACAGATAGAGACTGAGGGAGAGAGAGGGACTCAGGGGGACAGATAGAGACTGAGGGAGAGAGAGGGACTCAGGGGGACAGATAGAGACTGAGGGAGAGAGAGGGACTCAGGGGGACAGATAGAGACTGAGGGAGAGAGAGGGACTCAGGGGGACAGATAGAGACTGAGGGAGAGAGAGGGACTCAGGGGGACAGATAGAGACTGAGGGAGAGAGAGGGACTCAGGGGGACAGATAGAGACTGAGGGAGAGTGAGGGACTCAGGGGGACAGATAGAGACTGAGGGAGAGTGAGGGACTCAGGGGGACAGATAGAGACTGAGGGAGAGAGAGGGACTCAGGGAGACAGATAGAGACTGAGGGAGAGAGAGGGACTCAGGGGGACAGATAGAGACTGAGGGAGAGAGAGGGACTCAGGGGGACAGATAGAGACTGAGGGAGAGAGAGGGACTCAGGGGGACAGATAGAGACTGAGGGAGAGAGAGGGACTCAGGGAGACAGATAGAGACTGAGGGAGAGAGAGGGACTCAGGGAGACCGATAGAGACTGAGGGAGAGAGAGGGACTCAGGGGGACAGATAGAGACTGAGGGAGACAGAGAGAGAAAGATGAAAATATATTAGATTACTATTTATATATTGTAGAAAAATACGGATGAAAATATATTTTAGGTTTTGAAATATTCTTTCTGAGTATTTATTTTTCAAGTAGTAAATGTCAAATTAGATAGTGTTGTGGGTTATATTCAGCATGTTAAGGAGTTTTTGATTATGGATTAATTGCACGTTACTAGACAATTGTTGAAAAATCAGTTTTTTTTATAAGTGCAAGTTCTGAAATTTGATAATTTTCAGTACCTTGGCTGACTGCATATACGCATAAGGAAAACGGAGACAATGCATTAGATTCTAAAATACCCGGAGGGAATTTCAGTTCAACCTGCTTGCGTTACATTCAATCGAGTCACAATGTGGAAATAACAATTTTTGATTTGCATTTGAGAATTGATTGACATTTATTACAATAGTAATTAGTCCAATATTCTGCTCCGAAGAGTCTTTTGAACGCATTCTTCCACATCATACTTATTACATGAAGCGATTTACAAATCACAACTGATAGATAACTCCTCGTTAAAAACTGTGTAGGGCATCTAAATTCTATTCCTTTTAAGCATTTTTTATTAACGATATTTATTTTAGTAATAATATTTAGATATTTTATTAACTCATAAAAACATTGTTTTAATTTCAAGTACTTCCTAGTGGTCATATTTTGTTTATTACTTTAAATATAATGGAATTTTTAAATCCATTTTTCTCTAATTCGCACTCAGGTCTCGGTAATTATTCAAAATATAATTTAATGAAATCGGTTAGTCATCTGATAACTAAATTTTGACAATAATGAAGGAGAACATCATCATTAAGAATGTACAAAACATCAAAACAATGGCATATTAGAATGAGAATGGAGAATCAGTTCTCTATTCTCATCCTAATGTACCAATTTCTAAATCATTTTTTTTTCCTTACAAACATAACATCAGGGAAAGTAAATAAAAATGTACATTTATTTTTATAAAACAGTATGTATATTAACATTTAGAAACTACATAAATGTAAGTTTTTTTTACATATTTCTGGAAAGAATACATAATTCTGGAAAATGGATTACATAATTATGGAAACAACCTCCTTGAGATAAATCAGAAAAAAATTGAAAGCATAATGCAATTTGCTTTAATTCTATATAACCATAGAATCAAATAAATGATATTATTTCATTATTCATCAAAAAATGAAGACCCTATTTGTGATCTTTAAAATTAGGACGTAAAATATTTATTACTGAATATACTAATCTGGCAAACACTTTCATTCTTGAAGAAAGTATGTAAACTAGACATCATTGGATATCTAATTTTTCCTCTGCTCGAAGAAATCAAATAATCACAATCGTATTGAAGTTTACATAAAAAAAAAACTCAATCTAATTTGCACTTTATTTCGAAATAAAAAACACAAATCAACGGCACCTCAAAGAAAACATAGATCTTTTCAACCAAACAAATCTCGTATCCTAAGAGTATTTTCTGTGACTCTGGTGATTTTCTTTTAAATAATGTTTTTGGTCTTAGCGAAATCGCGTAGAGTTAAGAAGATCATGTATTACTTGTTTGTGACAATAGGGTTGAAAAGTACACATTGAGCCCTCTGATCACATGGGTTATAGCATTTCTTCAGCACACTGTGTATTCCCGTTGAAAATTGCTTGTATTTTTCCAACAACGGAATTTGAAAAGGAGCATAAAACATGATAAAAATTTATCCACATATTGAGCCTCACTCAATTCGTGAATCAATTCAGTAAAGCTATTTATTTACATCTGAATGTTTCATTAAATTCAATCGATGAATGTGTTTAAATTGGAGCTGTCAAAAGAATACTGAATAGTTCAAGAATTTATTTATCTTCTTTCGGTGAAAACTCCGTTTTCTTATTGGAATCGCATAACACATTGGAGTTTACAGAAGTTCAGAGAATAAATTTAAGAGTTTTCTTTTCTTATAAAATTAATAGGTTGAAGTTTTACGTGCAAATGCATCACTTGCTCATAAAAGAGCATGCCTAAAATCATCGGATTCAAAATTATTTTTTGGACCGTAATATTGTTTTTTAGTTTCATCTCTGAAACGAGAGATTTACATACATTTTTAATGCTCGCTGAGTAAATCCCAAATCTTTGATTCATCCAGTCTTGACGGCAAAAAAGGTGACAACTTGGCGAATAAAGCTTTAGGAATTTTATTTTGGATATATCTCAAGTAATAGCCGAGATGTAGACATCTCCCCAGGTCAGGGACTATATAAGCGGACGGAATTGCGCAAACGTGAATTTTCATTTTTAACTTGATTATGGATCGAGCTCGTTTGTTTCAATCACATGAATATTTTTCTATATTGATTTACGTGTGCATATGTGTTCATTTAATATCTTTGAGTGTTGCCTTTGTATATGCCTTGTCTGTGTTTTTTCTATCGTTTTTCGTGTTTTCTTTCGGAATTAATTGTCATTGTCCATTATATAAAATGTTGAGCTTCTTCTATCTTAATCTTCCCGACGATTTCAAAAACAATGTTGTTTAATACAATTTTCACGATTCACTAAGAGGTTATCATAAGATCCTCTAGATTTCCGAACTTCTTTGGGATGTTATTTCAGGCATTAAGTACATCACATTCAGGAGTCAGAATTCCCGCCATGTATTTATGGCTTATATTTTGTTTATGCTGAAATTTCAAGTGAATTTTTAAAAAAAATGAAGTATGTTACGGCATGTTTTTGAAATCTTTTAATATTAAAAAGTTGACACGAAACCATAATTAGAGTAAGAAGCTTATTTAATAAATTTCATTCTTTTAAGGTGTTCCGTTTTTGAGTTATCTCGCTTATATATGTAATAATGCACAAACAGACAAACGGACAACTTTTTGATACATTTAGTACAAAATTTGATATGAATCTACGGTTTAGATGTTAAATAGATGAAAATTCAATCATAGTTTTATCTTTTTAACATTTAAAAATTTCCACTACAATTTGCATTCGGAAGACAGACCCATATATACTATGAAAGAATTTCGTTCCAAATTTAACAAACTATAAATTTATGTAAGGATTACAAAATGATTTTCATCCATTTAGCTCAGAGCCATTTTCAAGTCGTTTGTTTACAGAGCAAAAAACAATTTTTAAAAAATTGTTTTATAGAATATTGTCATATTTAGAATGGCACGAAATACAGAGATTCGTCAAAATCTCAAATTCGAATGTTCTAATATTTACAACCTGCAAAAGATTTTTTATGAGGGCACAAAAATTAGTTGAAAATAATAAATAGGATAATCGGATGCTTAAGATTCGATTTGATTACTTGAATACTTCAAAAATACATTAAATCTATAATAGAATATTATTTAAATTCAAAAGTTTTAAACATGCTTCCCACCTGCTGTTCATGGTGAGAGCGTTTTTTGAAACAACATTAAGTTCCAATGTTTGTCATTAAATTGTAACTCCCGAAAATGTTTTCGGAAGCGAAATACAACTGTGCTGTGTTAATTATGTTTAAAATAATCATATATTTAATTAGCAGTATTTGTTATTGGCATCATTTAATCTAAATTCAACATTCACTTTTAAAACTGAACAAAAACTGCTAACGATATAGGAGGTTCTTAATATTCGAAATCTTCCTGTTAATAATTATATGTATACTTTGACGTCGTTTTTAATGAGTTGATTATTTGAATACTGTAGTTTATGGTATTTTATTTCTTAACTCAAACAATTATTTCTTACTTTCATTTTTTATTTCTTGACTCTCAACAATTTCTTAACTTCTTTGTTGTTAAGATATTATCTATAAAATTACTTTGCGATTGCAACAGTTTTATTTTTATGCAATGTAACAATCAGTCTAGCCAACCTATCAAATGCAAACTGAGCTTTAACTTGTAATGCAAGGCAATAATGAATTTGAATTCGGAGCAATTCTATGGTTTATAACCAAAATAATTGAATAAAGTAGTTTAAAGGATCTAAAATTAAGTGATAAATATACTTACCAGTGAACATTCGGTGACTCTTAACTCTCAGAGGTAAGTGTATTTACCACTTTCAATTTCATATGAAAGATCGTTAGTAAATATATTTATCACCATTTATTTCATAAATTAAACGCCAAATAAGCGAACTTTCGATGTTTTAGTATTTACATTATCAGTTTATCATGATATACCAAAAAATTTATTTGTCGATGCCCCGAACTATGCCCTATAAAGAGTTAAAAGCAAATATTTATATGTAATTCTTTTTAACGTTATAATTCTGAAAATATTCACATTAGAAGAAGAATATATTCTAATATATTTTCATTTTGTAAGTAACGTATTAACAGAATTTAAAACGTATTAACAGAATTTAAGCTCTCGATTCTAAAAATGACAATTTTAAAACACAGTACAACAAAATGCAATAACCCTCGACCGAATTCACTCTTGGTTTTAAAAAACAACTTCAGCATCACGATTCCAAGACTCACCACCCGATATTTAAATCAGATTCTAATAGTTAATCCACAAATGAAAATTCAGGCTTTTGAATTATGCATGGAGCCTTCTAACTTCAGACAATTATTCAGCGCCGAGAAACATTTTAGACCATTCCGATAAGTGCGCGACTTGGAAACCATTAACCGAGCGCCGGAGATCGGAGATTCAATATTTGTGGACAATACGGCGCACTTGTAGAAAGTCTCGCTATCGGATAATGTTAGTCATGATTCAAGTCATGGATTTGCCATGGTGACTTTAAATCTTAAACAATATTTATGATGGTCATTTTTTTAAACTCAGTATTTGTATTCGATAAGATATTAAGATATTAATCGATAATAATATAATCTTATATAAGGTATAAGATTATATTATTATCGATTACGATTAAATCATTATATTGAATAAATAATAATCGAAAATAAAACTCTTTCATTGCAAAATGTAAGGATATTCTTAAAGCTATGGAATTGATTTCTCATTTATGATATCTATAAGAACTATTTTCTACCAGACTTTGCCTTCGTGGATTAATTATTAAAATATTTAAATATTGGGCTGTGAGTTTGGAAATTTAATACCATAGGGTTTTGAATATCGTTTCTGAAACTGAACTTAAATTAGACTTGTATTTGAATTTGCTTGGATTTTCCTAGAACAAGATCCATGGTTTTGATTATGGTGCTCCAAACCAGAATTTCTTTTTTTAATTATTTAATTTAAAAACTAAGCTTGAAAGATTTAGTAAGGTTTTTCATCATTTAAATTGCAACTAATACTTATTTTTATGATAATTATTTTTAATTTTTAGTTGATAGTAAGCATCATTTGTAAAGACTTAAGTAACAGAAACTGTTTAAAAATATTCAACTGAAAAAGCCTATATTAATTATTAAAGATAGATAGTAATTGATGAAATGCTGTGAAGTATTTAAATCTTTCAATTAGAGACATTAATCAAACAACTGAATTTATCTTAAAAGTTTATTACTGATATTATAGATTAGCCGAAGTTTTATTAAGTATTTTTTATTGCAAACATCAATAGACAGCTGTAATTTAAATGAATTACTATTTCAAATATTATGTGCACATATATTTGTAGAAAAATTATTGTAATAGTTACTTTTCTTTAAAAAAAATATCAAGTTGGTGGTCAATCGGTGAACGGATTTATTCATAATTTTGAGATTAAAATTCCCTGCTCATTTTAAGAATTACTTTTTTTAGAAAAATCGTACTGAAATTCTAATGTTTTAAAATTTTTCCTTTTTTAAAATTTAAAAAAAATTAAATTGAAACTAAAAAAATTAAATGATTGAATTTTTAAATTTTGGAGTTATCGTCTGAGCAATGTTTTGCCAAACAAGACGTAAATTACCAAAACATAATCTTTTCCCTCAGAATTAAAATGCAAACAGTATTTAATTACAAAATGGAAAATATTTGCATACGGAATATACAGGGTGGTTATAATTAAAGTTCCACTTTGAAATGGTCATAAAAGAAAAACTACTGGACCAAATGTTATCAAACTTGATAATGGTTTAAAGGATGACATGAGAATTTCTTTGCTAGTAATAAATATGAATGTGTATGTTTGTGTTAGCTTACAACAGGACTGACTATTTGTTCTAGAGATACAAAGTTTGGCATATACGTATTTGTGAGGCGAAAAAAAGTGCATCTCAAATCGATTATTTGAAATTTATTTCCAATAATCGAATTTTAATTAATTAAGCTAATTTTTTACGTTTTTAAACAATAACTCCAGGAATATCGATGCATAAATCCATTTTCTGCACCATTTAAAATTTTAAAAATATTTCTTTAATTACATTAACTTAATTCAATCTAAACAGTTTTTCTGAATTATGTCAGTTTTTAAAAAAAAATATTTTCTGAAATTTTTTAACAATACATTTTATTGTTGGACTTAAGTTCAAACTATGCATTTTCATAAATACGACCAAACTATGCAAACACATGATTTTCCCCCACTGTTTAAAAGGTAGGATTCTGTTTTATATCTGCGTAGTTTAAATGAGAAATAATAAAATGTTGCAATGCATCGAAAGTTAAAATAGAAAAATAAAATGTTTTGAATATTATGTTTTTAACAGCAGTATCATTTTATGGGACGTAACTATATTAAGATGCTTTCTGTATATAATGAACAAAACAGATATATGACTTTTAAAGTTACTTATCGATTTATTTATTGTAGTTTTCTAAACACGTCATTTGTAATTTGATGATACAAATATTTTTCTTAGGCACAAGAAAATATTTTTATCATCAAAATTATAGCACAAAAAGTAAAATTGTAAATAAGGCAAATAATATTACCGAAAATCTCACTGGTTGTCAAGGGTGGTTAAAACAATACGATAAAATCAATCATAAAATACTAATTATTTAACTAAGATCTCTATCTTTACATATGTGTCTCCTTTTTTCTATCTTCTTCAAGAAAATACTTTTACTATGTAATTTTCTTCAGATAAAAACTTCTTTTAGAATTTATCTCAGAATAATATATACATTTTCTAATTTATTCTATTTTATGTAATAGTTAAGAAACAAATGCAATGTTTCTCTCAAAGTCTTAAAATAGTACAATGATTCGGAAAACGTAAACAAATTCCATTGAGAAAGTTCTTTCAATTAACTTCACTTCTGTTTTTTTAAGAAAATAATTAGCCGATAGCAAAACATCAATTGAATTGCATTAGATAAGTTCTAACGGATAGCAAACGATTTTTTTTTTTTTTTTTTTTTTTTTGCAGTGGTAAAAGTATAAATGATAATAATGAAAGAAATAAAAGTAAAGATAGTTGTTCTGTAACTATAGTATATGTAATACATTTTTTAAAAATAACTTCCAATTTTGAGAAATAAACTTTGCAAACATATTTTATTGTATCCTAAGTATTTCTTAAGAGATAGCTTCTTGGAATTTATTAAATTTCATTTTAAATAACATTTTATTACTATAAATATTTTTATTGATATATATTTTTATATTGTCTAAAAATGTAATATTAAATGAATAGGTGTATCTTTTTATTTTGGAAATTATTAAATTTATGAAAAAACAAAATTAACTTAAACATAAAATGAATCCATATTTAGCTTAAAGAAACAAAAATATTGATCGAAATTACCTTTATTTTATTTAATGAAACATTTCTAAATATGCAGATGTGAAAACAGTGTTTTTATAAATATAATCTAAATAAATATAAAGATAAGCATTTAATGTGTTATGCTTATTTTGTATCACTTTGCTCTGATTTTTTATTACAATTTGAGTTTTATTACAAATATATTTTAGAAATTTATCGAAGAAATCATGAATATCATAGTTATGGCTAAGAAAATTTAATGGGTATTAAATACAACTAATATTTTCAGCAAACCCGATGATTTCCGAAAGCTACAAATAATTTAAAAATATAGAATGTAGATACTGGTGGAAAATCTAGATACTAGTTTGACCTATTTTCTTTAAGAATATTACAGTTAAGATTAATTAGTAGAGAAAATAGATAAAACAATACATTTGAGCTATTTTCTTAAAGAATACTACAGATTAATTCATAGAGTAAATAGATATAAAAATACAGTAACAAGAATTTAATCTATACTTATATAAAGCTCAATGTATGTGTGTGTGTGTTGGCGCTCTACAGGCCAGAAAGTTTAACCTACAGCTACCAAATTTGGTACATATATACCTTCGAGGTCGGGAATGTACCCCTGGGGTCCCTTTTTTGAATTTTTAATTAGAATTTTAATTATTAATTAAAAAATAACTTTCCCGCCAAAAAATATTTTCATATCCCCCACCGCCAAATGAGTAAGGCTTGAGTTTTTTTCCACGCTAATGAGGCTAGGTTTAAGATTTTTTGGCCGATTATTCCAAACGATTCTGTTTATTTTCTTTGTGTTTGATGCATTTAAAATTAAACATTGTTAATTAATCGATCTCCTCATGATGAATCGGAGAAAATTTTGTTGGCATATTCTTGAAGTATTACATAAATTAAGATATTCTTTAGTGTCCCTAAAGTTTAAACTCTCAGTGACTCTGTTTTCAGTAATCACATTTAAAAAAATGCTTCGTTTCAGTAAAAATATTATTATATTAATTGCTTTGCATTTTAATTTAAGGCATACATGCTACGGGAGCTAACAGAAAATTAGAGAGATGCATATTACGTTATGATTGAAGGCCTTTATAATATTATGGGTGTATTATATGACTATCAAAATTTGAAGTTTTAAAATATTTTGATGAAGAAGCTATTAAAGTAGGAATTTCATAAAATATTTAATTATTAAAATTTTAACGAATATTAAGATTGGCGAGCCGGCTGGTTGCCAAAGGCGGCTAGTATATAGTACCCAATGCAGATTATAAATTACGGTATTCAATTGAAAGCATACGAGTTACTGTCTTCAATAATCTTGCACTAAGATTATAAGGAAGGATTAATTATTTATTAATATAATGTTCATTATTAATAATACATTATTTATTAATTAATTAGGATTGAAAACCTAATGAAGATGAGTTTGTTCTCCTTTAATGAAAAGAAACGATTGTGATTACATTCATTCTGAATATAGCAGCTTCAGGATCTAGCCATCCAGTTGACCGTTTGAATATCAGATTTATTTTGATGAATCCTGCTTCTCTCCATTTAATTTTTACAATATTAAACTCAAGGTTAAATGCTATTTTATCAACTAGCATTTTCATCACTTGTGAACTGTTAAGAGTTTTGCCCTTCAAAATAAATGTAGGGAATATAAGTTGCATATCCTATAAGCTCTACTTTGCAAATACTATTGTTTCGAAAAGTAAGTTAATTCTAAGAATACTTTATATCAGGGAAATGGTTTCCCATCCAAATGAAAAGGCTTTACAGAGATCGGAAAAAAACACATTTATTTTCTGAACAGTTACACCAAAGAATTTATAAAAGCAATATAATAATTACTCCAACATCATTGCACAAAATGGAAATTGCTTAGAAATCTGCAACTCTCTAGACTGGAAAAATGTCTAGACATTGAATCAGCCAGTATATGAGCGAGAAACAATATCAGTAATAAAAAGAAACGCTTCATGTGCGTTAATTCTCAAACATTTCTTATCGTCACAATTTTTATTGGAACTGTTTTTAAGATTTATGTGCTTGATATGTATTACTAAAGAGTTTCAAATTCATTTAATTACTACACTACGCTTCCATTTTTTCTTGGCTTATAGTGCAAAATAAAATAGAACCAAAGAATAAGAATAGGAAATATACCAATGACGCTTTAAAGAATTTGACCAGTTTAGATAATTAATGTTGCAAATATATTTTTTAAAAGAGAATTGTGGGATCATTATCACAGTTTTGCTCAGTAATTGATTAAGCGAAAATAGAAGTTTAGGCTATTTGCCAATGAATTTATAGAATTCTGTTATACGAATGTTCTACGAAAGAGCTGTCACACTTTGATCAATGGTAGATGGTTCTTGCATATTTTCAGAAAACTTTCGTTCACGCCCAAGTTGCTCTTTAGTAACTATATGATCAATGAATCTCAGCTTGTTGTGGTTTAATTTGTTTCTGAAAGAACGATTATAGTAGGAATTTGAAGATTTCTATTTTTTTCCATTTCGAGAAATATTTAATTTTGAAAGAAAAATTATATTATTCTTTGACCTGGTTTAAAAAATGCTACAATTTTTTTTATACCCAATCTGGGCAAATATTTTTAGTTTTGTATCAGAGGTTGCGCTTGAGTTGATTTCATGTATTTACTAGAAATGTTACACTACAATTATTTTGCACCTAATAAATAAAATTAACATTAATTTATATTAAGTATTATGTGATGGTGGTTATTTAATACTCATTTTTTAATTTTATGCTTTCGTTTAAAAAAATTGGTTATTTTAATCACATAGAAATAACATGTATTTTTAATTAATATAATATTTTGTTTATTTTTTAATTGACACCTATTTATTCTAAGATCTAACGTAAAAAAAAAAATCTTGTTTATTTAATATGCTTTCTCACGTATAGTAACTGAAAAATAAGTTTTTTGTCTTTAATTATCAAAACAGTTGAATCATCCGTTTTAACCAGGAAAGTTTTGTATGGCGAAATTTGGTCCAGAATCCTGATTCTTTTTTATATAAAACTAGATATAATAAAACTAAGATTTATTCCTAAAGTTTCCAAAAGAAATTAAGTAATTGAATATGTTTTGCTTAGTTCTTAATCTTAATTTGAATATGTGAATATGTCCAACTATTTGAAAACAAAATTATTTTATAGGGCGTTTTTTTTATTGTTGAAATATTAATGTTCATAAGTGTCCAACGAAAGCACTTGTCACTTTTTTGCCATTAAAATGAAAGTCATAACGAATTCAGACTTTGCCGACATTATACTCAAGCAAATAAATTACAAAATTTAAATACTTTTCTCTAAACCTTTCTATGATATTTGCTTATTTTTGCAGCTAGAAAGTTTACATGGCAATTTTCATATTTACGACAAGAGCATGAAGATAATGGGTTTACTTACCAATTATCAGATTAAACCAAAATAGCCAAACTGCCAAACTTCATTATACATAAGATGCCTATATTTCACTAAGAAGATTTTATTCCTAGAGTTAATTGCCTATTTTCAGATGATGGCGTCAAGAGTACCAAAATAATGAATCTACTATGTGATTTCCAGATTACGCGAAGATTGCCAACGCCGAGTTATCTGTCTCTAATTGTCAAGCCTAATTGCCTAACATTTAAAAATAAAATTGCGGGGACTGAAGAAATAAACAAGGATTCATTCTAAGATATATTTATTTAAGTTGGAAAAATTTAAATGATGCGTTTAATAATAATATTGATAAACATGGCAAACGCTAATAACAATAAAAAATATATTAAATAAATTTGTCGAAGCTTAGGATTTAAAAAATCACGGCTCAGTTATATTTGGAAACTGTATTTGTTTTATATCGGTTTATATAAACTTACTTTTCATCATAGGAAAAATAATGTGCTCACAAAGTTAAAGGAGATTCAAGCATCTAACCGATAGAATGATTATTTTTAGGCTTTATTCGCCTTTTTTTTATATCATTTTAAACCGTACAATTCATTGGTACAATGATGACGTGCGCATAAAAATAGGTGTAATATCCTTGTAACGTACGATTTTTAGCAAAGTTTCTGAAACAATAAAAAAGACTGTTATACATTCGACATAAATTATAAGGATTTGTTAAAAGTGTTTGAAAACGACATTGATATCACTTAAAAGCATTCATTATAAATTTTGTTGAACAGCAAAATCAACAGTTTTACAATACAACGCAAAGTCACTGAAGGGAAAAGTAAACATTTCTTTACATCTGTAATTAACAAAATCGGTATAATTTTGAGAGCAATTTTTTAATGACCATTTGCATTCCAAAAATTGACGAGTTCAATTTATTAGCCTCTAGGACTGACTGTGCACCTTGTAGAACTTTTAAAACGAATTTTGAATTAACGTTGAATTTTGAATTAAATTAAAATCGAGATAAAAAGCTATAACCCAATTTGTTTTAAACATCAATGATTAAATTTAAATTGTAAATGTAATTTTATGACCTCTAGAAAGAGACGCTATGAATGTTCGCCAACAAAAAAAAATAGAAGCTAAAAGTAAACGAAAGAGGAAGTTAATGATCTTTTAACAGTTCAGAATGGGAACTTCCTGATTCGGAAGTGAAACTGTAACTAGGAATTATTTAAGCAGCAGTTTTAAAGAGTTAGAATTACTACTTTCAGATATCAAAATGAGTGAGAAATTCTTTGTAATATCAAAATAGTGTGTAGAAAAATAATTAATCAAAACATCCTGTTATTGAATATATTATACACACGCACTTATATACACGCACGCACACACATACATATCCATTTTTTTTATTTTAACAGTCCAAAACGCAATATAATTTTACTCCTAAAACAATACGTATTAAGATATTTCTATATTTCGATAAAACCCTCTTTTTGAAGCTATATTAGTTTTGAATATATTATCACGTCCTCTTATACAGTCTTCAACATTAATGATGAAAACTGTTCTTCATCACAATTTAGACAGTAAATTTTTAACAATTCACTAAAAGGTTTTGGTACAGGAAGAATTAAAGTAATACAGCGGCTATTTTTTTAAAAATATTTCTTCCCTCCATATTTACCAAAATGGAACTTCAGGTATACACTTCATACATACATAAGTATAAAATAAGACATTATAAACTGGAATTCAATAAACAACTTCATTTATTTTTATTTAGTTGAGCAATTCAAATTTAAATAACCATCTTTGCTCATCCCCATTTAAACTGAATACGAATTCCATACATTCTTTTGTTCTGCATAGGAAACAATTCAGTCGATTTCATTTTCTCATGGTTTTTTTTTTTGTGAGCATGATTCTTTTTTTAAAAGAATGTTTTATTTTTCATGTGTCTAAGAGCATGTTAAACCTCTTATTATCGTCTGTCCTTTCTGAAAAAGAATTAAAACATTTTTTTTTTATTTTGCAGCATTTTTGTTTTTAAAATGGCTGCACTTAAAAATAAGCGCGAATTTTATTGCTTAAAAAGTTTTAGCGTTGCGTGCTGTTAGGAAACAAAGTACATGAAATGAAATGGCTTTCTTCAAAGCGAGATCCGTGTTTTCATGCAACTAAACAGAAATATAACGACGTGTTTCTTGTTGTAACTTGGTTTCCTGAGTGTAAAACGGAATTTAAAAAATTTTTTCGTCTTCTTCTGCATATATATTGGAAACTACAAAATAAAAAAAATGCATTAAAATATTCGTATGTTCTTTCATACTCTTTCAACATGGAATATGTGCTATACGGATAACAAAATTTGGGTCAAAACTCAAAAATGGAATGCATTATTCAACAATTTCCTATTTCCACCTACTTCTTATAATAAATCACTGTTAAGAAAAATAACAGTAGTTCCTTATCTTAGTTAATTTGTTAGTAAACTATCCAAAGATAAAATTTAAGCAAGATTAGGAATTATGTTTTGAATTTAAAAAAATATATAAAGCTTTTTTTTTATTTGCTTTAAAGATATATCAAATTTGTTTCCGAAAAGGATGTTTGAAAGAAACTATTAAATTTAAGTTAAATGGGAATATATTATTTCTACCTAATTATAGCTTTTAAAATAATTCAAAATATTCCTGTTATTTGTTGAACAATAAAATAAATTTTTATCAAATTGCATAACATGTAACATTTATTAAATTAGTAGAAATTCAGTAGTTAATTAATTTAGTTGAAATTCAATAGTTATATTAGTAGCAATACATTAAATAAATTTAGTAGCAATTTTTCAAGAAAAATAAGAAATAATACTTTCTTAAACAATTATTATTTTTTCTAATATATAAGAATATAAAAACGGCAATATGCAATTTTTATATTTTCAGAGAGTAATTGCCTGTTAATTGATTAATTTACTTAAATTTGTTTTCATAGTAGTGGCGTCACTTAGAAAATTGTGGAATTAAAGTTCTTCTAATATTACAATAAATTTCATGATAAAGATTAAAAATTAAGGAAAAAAATTAAAACAAGGAATTTTTTTTTTTAGCTTTCTAACAAATAGTTAAGTTTTAGCGTTATAACGAAATCGAAATTTAATTTAAAAAATAAATTTTTAACATATGACATTATTTATTTTAATAACTGTTATGATTTGAATGAAGGGAAAAAGGTTTAAGAAAAGGAGGAATAAAATTTGTGTTGAGGAATATATATATATATATATATATATATATATATATATATATATATATATATATATATATATATATATATATATATATATATATATATATATATATATATATATATATATATATATATATATATATATATATATATAAGGAATATCAAAAATGTTAAATAATCTCTAAGACTTTTTCTCAATTTCTGCTGTTGTTACTTAAATTTTACCAGAAGTTGTTAAATATAATACTAAAATAATTTTGTATGATATAACGATTTAATTTTTATTAAAAATACTTATTTCATTTTTATAATTCTTGCTTATTGTTAATTGAAATTATATTAATGGTAGAGATATAATTGTAATTCGTAAGTTCATACATTTCTTCAAAACCTTCTAATGACTGCAGATTATCACCTAATTTTTGTAAAATCAGAATGTTTAAACCAAGTAATTCCGTAAATTTCTTTATTTGAGGCACACGATTTATAGGCTGTCAAATCCATTATTCTGATGATGAATCTATGACTCCAGAACATTACTTATTAGCGCTCAGCATATTTCCACCTTATTCGTAATATTTCATTTTTGTTAGTATCGGATAAATTATGCTTATTTCTTCCGATTCTTCAGAATCCCATCATTACCTTGATTTACCTAGTCAGCACAGTTTTTATTTATTAGTTCATTTATTTCACCACCCGTTTTTTTTCTTGGTAAGAATATGTATTGATCAGGCCACTGTTAATTTTAAATATTTAAAAGAATGATTTTCCACTGATTAATAACAATTTGGCCACAATTTGTACAAAAAATTTCAGCAGCAAACAATGAGTGATAATGATATATGATTTCAACATAAGTGATAATAAAAGTACTGCCGTATTCGGTACACTGGAAACTTTAAACCAAATGTACTATCATATTCAACAACAACTTCAGGCGTATAATGAGTATAGCTCGTCATATGTACTGTTTAGCTTAAAAAACAAATGATGAGCTCGTCATTTTACCGCGAGAGGTTAAGGGATTGTGCACAAAGTTCTAGTTAAGAGGATGGAAAGACAGATACAAAAAAAGGTAGTTTTTTTACTTGATTTTTGAGTACTTAAGCGCGTAATATTCATGCGCAAACATTTTTAATTTATTTGTAGAATGAATAATATAGAAAATATAAATTATAGGTAAAATAAATGTTTAATGATTTATATTTTTTAGGCAAACAATGGTAATATTAATTCATTATTAACTTATTAAATATGAATGGACATAGAAAGATATAAATGCTGAAAATTTATAATTAAACATATACAAATTGAATTTTCTCTATTTCTGTAGGACTTTTTTCCCATTTAATTTGAAGTAAAAAAAACTATATGCATGGAAAAACATTCAAATAGTGTGAGGAATGTTTTGCAGGCATAGCTAATAAAATTAGAATTAACTACTCTATAAATTTGAATTTTTCCACCTGAGTATCTATTAATGATCTAAAAATGGATGCATGTGGTGAAGGAAAAATAAATATAGGAACAAAGAAAAAAAAAAAACTAAAAAAATATCACTCCAAAGAACAGACAAATTAATTAGGAGAAATTGACCATGAATTCGAATTTAACTGGTAAAAATTAAACTACCATCTAGTTTTGGGTCGATAGTCTTATGTAACGATTACTTAACAAAGAAGAACTTTCATTTACAGTGACGTGATCGATAGTTGATGGATTTTTATATTTCGTGAAATAGCATTTCATGCACAAATAAGTTTTCTAAATAAATCATGAATAACTTTTGATGTGATACTTCTGTATGCTGCGTTTGGTGTTAACAATGCAACGAAAGTGTTGCCAAATGGAAGATTCCAAAACAGAACTTCACTTGAATTCGTTTTGAGAAAGAAATGTTGCTGTTCTTCGAAAAGATTACATAAATTACTGAGCATCTTCGGATAGAAATTGGCTAATTTTATTGAAATGTTACGAAAGAGGGTCATAAAAATCATATATTTGACACGTATTTCACATTCACTTCTTTTATGTCTAAAATGTTGTTTGTGTGTTATATCCAATTAATAAATTCACTGATCTTTGGAACTTATTATAATTCTTAATTCCATTTACAATGAAAGATATCCCTTGGCGTTTCTTTTCAATGTTTCAAAAATTATATATCCAAGTACATCCTGTTACATAATATTATACAATATTGAGCAATATAATATTATATTATTTAATATTTAACTATATTGCGAATATTTTTTAATACCATACAATTATTTATAACATGTATATGTAATATTTTAAAATATAATTTCAGTTCTAATTAATTTCCAAAGTTTTATCTTAATTAAGCCCATATTAACTTAATTCTAAAATATTCTCTTTTTTCCTGAGCCCATTCCACTTTTTCTATTTAATTAATTCAACACAAGCTTTGTATAAATGCCTGTGTCGGCGTTTCACACGCTTCGAGTGAAGGGATAAAAAATTGCTGACCTAAACAAATTCTTCTAAAAGATTCCTATGATTCCTTTGCCTATGGTCGACACGTGTAGAGAAATCCCTGTGAAAAATTCACAGTATAATATCACAGGGATAAAATTTTCATTAGCTTTTCCTCATTTCGTTTTGTGTTGGTGTGCTCGTCGCTGCTGCTTGTATATAAATCGCGCCTCCCGGTATGGAATAAAATGAAGTTAAAAATTCAGTGTCTTTCTGTCTTCTGCCACAATTCCACTTCGAAAATTATGATTACATGTATAAAATAATGATATGTATACAAATAATTATGTAGGTAGAAGACAATAATCAATACTGTTTCGTTAACGAGTATAACGTTGATTGATACTGAATATTCATTCAATGTTCTTAGCCAAGTACATTGAATGAAAGAACATTATACCATTATCCAAGAACATTATACCAAGATTGAATCAGAATTAAATTTCATTTACAACAAAGACAATGCAAATGAAATCCTTCCAAACGAGATAATGAGTATAACTAGCAAAGGGCATGAAAAATTACCTAAATTAAAGATGAGTTTGTAATGGTAGTCGCCATTTATAGACAGTATGTTCATGTACAGTATTAGTTGTTTCAAATTTCGTTTGTGTCTATTGTGCACAACTTGATGTATAATGTATAAATGAATCTCCTTGGTGATTCAGTTCTACAACATCTTAATGTTAAAAAAAACGTAACTGTTTAGATTGATATATCTATTAAATGCGTACTGTTTTTCTCAGTATCCTGACTCCCACTATTTATTTCTTAACAAACTGCACATATAAAATGCAAATGTTGCTTCTTTACCCTTTCACTCTGGAAGAAATAAACTTTTAAATACTAACAGACAATGAATATGGCCTGCATTTCACTGCAACACTGAAATGCACTATTGAAAATCATGCAATATATATATATATAAAGATAATAATTAAAAGAAATATAAAAATCACCAAATTTTTGGAAAATGTTTCGTAGTAACTAAATTGATATTATTAAGAAAGTGTTATAGAATAAGAATTATTTGCCAAAGTTGTAAGATTTTGTAACTTTTTAATGATAATATAAGATCGATAATTTGCGACATTCAATACTTCGCAAATGTTTTACATTAATATTATCATTACCTTCCTTGAGAAGCACAAATATACTTCTGAATTGCTAGTTATTTTCAGCTAAACCAAAAACTGAAAATATTACACAAGCATTTTGTGTGTGTGTGTGTGTGTGTGTGTGTTTGTGTTTTGTACATGAATAGAAAGAGAATTTTTGCTCAAAAATATATATAAGATAAAAAATAGTAAAATTAAATTTAAAAAAACTGTCAAATTTTTGGAAAATGTTTTTTAGTAACTAAATTGTTATTATTAAAAAGTGTTTATTGAATAAGAATTATTAGCCGAAATTGTATCATTTTGTAACATCTGTAGTTTTTTTATTGATAATATAAGATCGATAAATTGCGAGAATAAATATTTGGCAATTAAATGTTTTACATTTATATTATTAGTGTAAAGGAAAATTACATTAATAATTATAATAATGTGATTAATGTATCCTTGAAAAGCGGAAATATACTTCTGAATTGCTCGTGATTTTCAGCTATGCCAAGAACTGAAAAAATTGCTCAAACGTGTGTGTGTGTGTGTGTGAATAGAAAGAAATTTTTGAGCGTGAATAATTCACATTCTCATATGCAATTCGTGACTAATATCAGATAAATCTTTTAGAAATAATTTCATGTCCATGATTTCTCCAAATTCACAGATATTGAAGCCACTTTATTTTGTCTAAATTTTATTTTTGTAAATAAGCCTTTGAATTCGAGTCTAGTACCATAACATCGTAGTTCTATTAAAAACAAAAATGTCCAGTCCATCTATCTTCTAAATTTTATAGTACAGTAACATCACATCTTTATTCGACTTATAAACTGCAGAGGTATTAAACAGGACCATTCCTTTATAACGTTCAATGAAAAAAATCACCAATTAAATATTTCAGGAAACGTTAAGAACGTATGAATTTCAATGCAATAATAACATACATTTCTGAATACTACAGGGTGTCCCAAAAAATGTATACCCATTTTAGCAGCTGATAACTAAGTTATTTCTTCTTTCTTTACAAACTGGACCCATTGAACCGAGGGATGGCAGAGAGACTTGAATTTGAAGAAAGGAAATTTATTCTAAAATGCTACTGAAAGTATGAAAATGTAGTAGAAGTTAAAATACAATTTAAGAGGGAGTTTAACAAAGAACCACCTACACGAGTTACCATAACTCGAATTAGAGATAAGTTTGAAGCTGATTGAACTATTCAGGACGTCCATAAACCTGCAACAGTTGTTCAATTGAGGGCAACCATTGAACATGAATGTACGAATATCCTAAGGGAATTGTTCCATCATGTGTGCTATTCCATCGCTTCGCGTTGTCAGCAGTGTCTGGAGCAGAACGAACATCAGTTTGATAACATGCGATAACAAGACAATAGAATGATATTTGTAGAATCTTTTACATGTTGAAAATTATTCGAATTATAATAAACCCCAAATTTACAATTATTTAAAGTGTGTATACATTTTTTTGGGACACCCTGTATAATACATAAAAAAAATACATTTCTGAGAATTAAGTGATTTTTTTTTAAATTGCCGAAATTCGGAAATGACATGTACGACAGTTAATTTGATATTCTTAAAATGAATTTTATCTATTACAAGATAATTTAAACATTTTATCTGTATTGTAATATATTTGTCATATCGAAGAAAATCGAAGAACATTGCTTAATTTTTAATTAAACTATAAAAAAATCTCGGATATGCACATTCTTTACTTCCAAAATATATCTTTTTCAAATTTGTCGCATCTAAGTCAACTGGCTTGATCTTTAGAACGCCAATAAACGCACATAAACATCTTTACTAATAGAGATTGTAGCGATAATTATTTCCAATCGCCAGAATTGTAATGCGTCGCCAAATAGGATAACCAAAGTCTGACTTTGGCGACTTGGCTAACATTGACTGCGACCCCACATAACGGAAAATGAACTTTCTCACGATTCCTTCACATGCAGTAACCCAATGCTTATTTTCTGGTTGTAATTGTTTTATAGTATAGGGTAATTAAAATTTATTTCAAATATTACTTAACTAATTCCTATAATATATTACTATTTAAATTATGATCTTTATACAAAAGATTTTACATGCCATATTTTCATTCAAATATTTATAATAAAGAAACAGATGGATACTACAATTCTAAAAACAAAATGTTAGCTCATTTGTTAAACGCAAAAGCTGCCTTTGCTACAATGTTTTAACAGAAAAATTCTATTTAGTTTCAATTCATTTTGATCTCTTTTAAAACGAAGCAGAAAATTCTTCCAGGAGAAAAATAAAATCAAAATTAATTCTAATTGGTAAACTTCTTTCACTCCCTGTTGGGTTTTGATGAATACTAGGTATTGTGTTTCCACCTAAGCCTTAAAATATTCCAAGAATTCGAAATCGCAAATTAATTCCACTGCGAAAATTCTTTAAATTACATTCTCTGGCGCTTTTCTAGTTTAGACAAAGGATTGCTAACAAAACATCAGCTGAATTAGAATAAGCTTATTCGGCCAGTGTGGAAACAGTTTTTCTTGAGTGTGATTAAGAGAAGTGGTTTATTTTTTTTATTCTAAAGCAGATTTCTACTGAAAAAAAAGCTTGAAAATGGCTGAAACATTGTTACATATTTAAAGTAAAAAATTAACTTATATTTAAAATTACATTTTATTTTCTGCAGGAGTACATACTTTCTTAAGTAATAGATTTTTTTAAAATTTGGATATTGATGATGAACCGGTTACGTAATGCTTGATGGAGACACATATTTTTCAATAGATTTTTTTATTTTTTAGTTGTTTAAAGATGGGATATCATTTATAAAACAAACATGATTAAAAAGCCCTTTTAGAAATATATGTATTGAAAAAAGGGGAAATTTGTTATAAATTTTAATGAAATTTGTCCAATAATGTTAAGAATATGCAATAAACTATAATGCACCAAAGCTAGTATTTTTCAATACCAGTTGTAGATGATAATACTAAAATTGTGTGCGTGCGTGTAAACGATAGCAAAACATTTCTGAGGTGCCTTCCTTTATCAACCTTGTTGCTCTTTTTACAATAAATTTGGATGTTGAAAGATATAAGTAAAAAAATCCAAAAAAAGAAATGCGTATCACAATTTTCAAAACAATTTAAAGCTTCTAAATTAATATGAATTATATATATCTGTTAAAACTTAATGTATAAAAATATTTTGGTGAGGTATCTATAATTAATAAATTAAGTTCAATATTTAGTTTAAATTTTCAGCAACCATTAATCTCAACAAATCAGTTGATTCTGAAAGGCGGCTGATCCTAAGCAAAAAGGTATAATTACTTTTATATTAATAAAATATCTATATATTTATAAATCTTTCTTCTGAAATAACTTTAAATAATAACATAAATAGAAAATACTTTAAAACAACTGTCTTTATATTAGGAGTTGCTTAAACAATTTAATAAAATTCAATTTAAAAAAGAAAAAGAATAAACATTTTATGTTTAAACTTATGAAAAACTCTATTCAGATGATAGTAAGAGTCATATGTGAAGCATTCTAAGCCTTATATTTATAAAAAAATTATTTTAAAAATGCATTTATGAACTTATAATATCAATATTTATTTAAGAATTCAATTAGAAATGTTTTTAAAACGTATTAATCTAATATTTTCTTTTACAGTTAGCGAAGCATTCTAAATGACGTCTGAGTTGTATGATTGTAAATGATATTAAATATTTATTTCCAAATATATGGTATTTTAATGGTTATATGTCTCTCGGTATATAATTTATAAATGAAGTATATATTTATAATGATATTCCATTTCATTATTAATAGAAAATTTTTCTTTTCTTTATTTATATAGGAACAAAGTAATTTGTTTATATTATCTAATGTGATTTACTCCTTTACACTTGTTTTTTTCATTAAAATTTTTAAGTGAATTTCTTCTATTAAATGATACTCCTTTGATACTTTTTTTTAATTCTTTACAAAAATAATTCATTCTTCTTCTTATATCAAAACAATTTTAAATAAATATTTAACTATCAACGAACAAATGTGATTTTTTAATCTCTGATTTGGCTGAAAACTCGAATTATATGCATGCATATGCAAATCGAATCATATGGATGTAAGTAATATGCATTTTATAAAAATATATTTCTTAATCATATAATAGTTTAAATTATACAATAGTTCATAATCATGTATAATATATTAATAACAAATTTCAATGCACGATTGAAACTGTTTTAGATACATTTCTGATTAATTATATTCCTTAGAGACTGAAAAAATTATATTAAAAATAAAATATTGATTTATTAAACCTTCCAAATTATATATTTTTTAATTTTTATGAATTATAGTTAATTGTAAAATTCAATATAATCTTCTCTTATTTCACATGTCGCAATGCATGTCGTTCGTATGGAATAGATCACCCCTAGTTAGTTTGAATGTGAATGTGTGTAAAAATATCTTAATAAATTATTGGTAAACATCATGAAAATGGATTTTATTTTTACAATATAAGAATGATGAAAACTGTTATCCGAGTTCTAAAAATAATTGTTTCTACCCATTTGAACTCAGGCTTCACTTCTGAGCTACGTGGTCTCTTAACATCCCACAGTGACATGTTAATGTACTGTAAAGGCAACAAGTACTCTCATGGCAAATTTCTCTTTTGCAGCGATTTAAGTTCCAAAAGCTATGTTACACTCCTTATTTAATTCTTCCTGCTTTTTTCTTCGGTTTGAGGTATTGGTAGTCTAGGTTCGAAAGAAGAAATCTTTCAGATGTCATCATAAAGATATATTTTATCTCTTAAGGACCTCAAATATACTGCTCATTTTTTCAAAAAGAAATATGCATATTTAAATAAATAATATATTTGGTGGGTTTCTTTAGAATAACTGAAGTAATATAATAAGCGAAAGTGATCTCCTTGAAACTGTCTTGCATACTCCTTAATATATGAAGCTACTGTTCCCTGGTGGTAAGGTCTTGGCTTTAGAACCGTTAAGTTTCGAGTTCGAGACCCGATTCCACCGAAGAGCCATAGTGTAAGCGGGTCTGGTGAGCGTTAAATACTCCAGTGCCAAACATCCTCTCGTTGGTGTTGGTGTGGTAACTTGGAGAGGTTGGTGCCAGATCACGTGTCGTCCTTGTCGTCTGACTGTGTCCGTCCTAAAATATCCCTAGTGTTGCTTGAAAAATGGGGCATTAATATAACTAAACTCTAATAAATGATTTATTTTACTTAACTCACCCCTAAAAAAATTGGATAATGCTTTGGAGGGCTTTAAACAATAGTTAAGAAATTTAGATTTTTAGGGGACATTTAGGATTTTTATTGAATTTATCGTAGCAAGCCTTTTTTGCCACCGAATTAAAACTAAAATTTAATATTACTTTTATGAATGTCCCAAGATAGTATCCAAATTTCATTTAAGTTTTTGCATTTATTTTTTACTGCCCTTTTATGCATGAGAAAACACGGATCGACAGACGATCAATACTAAGATAGATTTGGTTCCAAATTTTATAAATATCCACATTTTAGCTAAACCTATGTAGAGATTTCATTCATCCAGCTCTTTATATATTGCAAATGTTCAATTCATTGTAATCGAAGTGCAGACAGACTTCCAATTTCGATTTCGCCTAAAATTTGATAGAAATAACCTTCAAATGTTGTTAAATACCCATGTACGAAATTTCACTTATCTTTATCAAAGATTTGAGTTTTTGTGTTCAGATAGACAGACAGACATAATGCCAAAAATGTATTTGTCGAACTCAAGGAGATTTAAAATGTATATATCCACCAAAAGCTTGAGTTCAAATTGTATGACAGTTACAATACTTGCACCATACTTTGTTTATGAAATGTAAAAATCAGTTAAAGCACAGAAAACATTCTCTTTCGACTTTCTCATATACTCAGATAATTTAGCATATTCTTTGCTATTCTTCGTCTATTCTCACCCGCGATCTCTGAACATCTAAAGAAAGTGGAAGTAAGGAGAGAGATAGCAAACCCTCGAAAGTCAAGGCTGTCCGCAATCGATAATGTCTTCTCTTTCCAACTTGTCATTCACTGACGCACTCTAGGTATTTCTGTGCCTAGTGATATAATGAAGTAAACTGAATATTTATTTTGGATGCTTTCATTTCCACTTATTTGATTAAAAATGTACACACTGCTACGATATTGACCACAAAACTGGATGTAGTATTTTTTTTAATCGTTCCTTTTTTTTTTTTTCTTGATGACATTTACTTAATGACATTTACTTTACATAATGAATAGTTTGGCTATGGTAAAATCTGTTAAGAGTCCCTTTAACAGATTTCATTCAAAATTTAATGCTCATTTACAGTTTTGATAAATAATCTGGATGTCAAATTTCATCTGCACGGTTTTTTGCATCTTTCAGTATAGAGTTCACATATATACGAGCCAGACACAACAGATTTAAATAAAATAAAGATGAAATAAAACGATTCAATAAAACTGCGATGCCATATTTTTATTATATTTTTTTCGTATGAGAGAAAATAATAATAAAGAAAAAACCTCATGAATTGAAAAAAAAATATGTTGCTTTAATGCATAGTCCTTTTATATAGACTAATACAGAATTTAAAGCATATAAAAAAAATTCAAGAAATCAAAAGCAAAAGACAAATTAATTGCCTCGAAGATAAATGATCATAGAAATGAATATCTCTTATCCAGAAAATGGAGGGAAAAAAACACATTGCTTATATGATATGTATTTGAACATTTTGTGCACATATTTCGTAATTTAGGTCTGCTGTTTGATTCATAATTTTGGTGTATTGGTGCAATTTGTAATATTTTTACTTATAAAGCTTAATGCTACTTAAGTTTATATTTATACTTTTTAAAATTCAGTTAAAATTTTATAAGTTTAGTAAATTTCCTCAATTCCATTCATTAACGAAGAATACACACATTAATATGAAATATTTATATGTGCATTGAGATATTAAAGAATAAATTTTAAAATTTTCCTTCAATAGCTTCAATTTCAACGGTACAAAAAGCAGTCTGGCATTTTAATGATCTATTTCAAAATACTTAAAATAGCAATAATAATAATAAACATTGTGCATTGGAAACTGAAAATAAACCTAATTCAATGAATACTCTCATTTAAATTCACTTTGAAGTCAAATGATGCTGAACGTTGAATAATTATTTTTCTTCTGAAAGTAAAAAGTTACGAACTCTCGATTTTAAATCCTGATGAATGCCCTTAAGAATCTGAATTTCAAAGAAATTTAAAAAATTTTTTAATCATTGGAAGTCAAAGGGTTTTACGATTTTTCTTTTGAATTTATTATCCAGTATGGATATGCTGATACAATATTCTCAAGATTAAAACAAAATATATTTCTCTTTCACGTAGGAATTAGTATTCTATAATATATTTTTAATACATGTTTAATTTACTTATTTAATATATTAAATAATAAGAATGTCTTATTTGATTAAAGACTCATAATATACAATTCATGATACTAGAAATGTCACTGAACTCTAAAGTTACAGTCTTGTTAATGCAGATAACTATAATTTGTTACATTCTAGTTCCTCATATGAAAAACATACATTTTTATCGTTAAATGAATCGCCACGTTTTAAATGTGACAAACACATTTGGCATTATGTGTCTCGATCGGGAAGAAACACTTTTAGCTAGACAGATGAATTTTAATATATGAATTTTAGAACAAGTTTCTATGTTTCGATTAAATTTTGAACGAAATATATTCAAAGGAAGTCTTTCTGTCTCACCGATCGAGTACAAGCGAGTTCAACAGCTTCAAAATATAAACAGAGGGCCGTCTCATACGTATTCGTAATCATTCTGGTCACTAACGGTGTGATGGGCATATTACGAGAATTTTATTAAGTATCAAAATATTTACATTAGAAAAAAACAAAATTATTATCTACAAAATTTACAAATATATGAAAAATGATAATAAATGAAAGGGTCTACAAAGATTTTCAACTTTGAAAAATTAAAGAAAGATTATTTGGAATAATATGCGTAAAGATAATATGTATGAAAAAATCCATGAATTCTGTGTTCACTTGTTATCATGACATATTAGATGAGAATAAATAGCTAGACAGAAAACATTTAGTATATGTACAATCTTAGAATATAAATCTCAATTCTTATGAAATTTTGAACTACATCTGTCAGATTTGTCCGTCTGTAGGTCTGTTTATTCACATTCATGGAAACGCAATGATTTTAATAAATACAATTCGGTATGTTATCTTGTAACTCAACGTAGTTTGCGTCAAAGTTTGATTTCATAGCGGTTGGAAAACAGTAATCCAAAATGAATATTCACACGATAGATTTGTTTAAAATGCTGATTATTTGTATAAACTAAATTACAATAAAAAATCAAACTTTCTGCAAAAACTTTCAAAAACTATATGCAAGAAATTTCAGCTATAACTTTTTGTCATCTTTAATATTATCTTACTTACAGAACACGCAACACATTTGGCTTTTTAATTATTTATTGCACTCATTGCTATATTCCTAGAATTCTATTCAAAAATGCTGATTTTTAAAAGTACCTTTCATAATTATTGGAGATGCAAAGATTCCACTACAGTTCCAAAATTTGAATCAGGGACTTAACTTTATGCTTTATCAAAACTTAATATTAGTCCTGCGTATTATCCATAAATATTGAATCAGCATTTCGCCATGCTCATTTAATGGCTTCCAAGTCCTGCTTTTATCGGAATGGCCTAAAAGGTTTCCCAGTGTTGAATAATTGTCTAAACTTAGAAGATTTCATACATAATTCAAAATCCCGACTTTTCATTTGTGGATTAACCGTTAGAGTCTGATTTAAATATCGGGCGGTGAATTCTGCTATCATGACGCCGACGTTGTTGTTGGGGCCAGACGAAAATTATGTTCTATAGATTCTTGCATTTGACAGAATTATTTTAAAATCCTTATTCAATAACGCTCGGCACATAAGAATAACTGTCTTATATTTCTACCCAGAAAATTCCTTATATTTAGTTCCAGTTTCACTTCCGAAATTGAAAATTATTTATCCGAACAGTTGAAAGGTTACTTCTTTTCTCGTGTATTTGTTTTTAAAATATTTACCTGCGAAATTTCGTAGTATTTATTTTCAATGGTCATTATTCTGATTTGCTAACAATATTAACTCTGAAGTAAATTTGAATTCATCATTAATCCTATAAGTTTTTTTAGCGTACCAACTAATTCTATAAATCCAAAAGGTTGAGGTAGTATTACTCGGCGTTGAATGAATGAATGCTATCGATTTCAAGTTTAAAATAAATTGAATGATGGTATGTTATGAAGATTATATTTTCTACTGCAATGTAACATTTTTTTTTTATCTTTCACTAAATTCTTATTTGCTTTGCATTTGATATATAAATTACAGCTATCTTGTAACAGATAAATTTCTTTTGTAAGAATTTCCATTTTTTTTCTCTGATTATGGTTATGATAAGGATTGTGATAAAATTATTACAAACAGGCATAACATTTTTCTCCCAATTGAAACAACGCAAAAAAGAAAATTATTTTTCACGAAATATTAAAATGTGTATATTGTTATATGGATAATGTTTTTCTTGAAAGGTAATAAAATTATTTATGTAATGTAATGTGGAAATCACGCTATTATAACAATCTTGAATCTTTAATTTCATGTGTGTGAAATATCATACATTGGAAATATTAATTTAAAATAATAGTGAATATATGATAGTTATATGCAATTGGCATATATATATAACACGCGTGTGTGTATGTGTGTAAGTATTAAAATCTAAGTAAAATCCTAATTAATTTCATAAATTTATCTTAATTTAACCCATAATAACTTCATTTTAAAATGTTCTCTTATTTCCTGATCCATTTCCCACTTTTATTTAATCCATTCAAAACGCTGTAAGCAAAAACGTAAAAAAAAAAAGTTCAATAAAATTGCTGAATTTTGCAGGTTCTCACGCTCCGAGTGAAGGGATAAAAATCCTTAATGTTTGCAACATTATTTTAAATATATCTAAATTTCCTTTTCCTAAATCTTCACATGTCAGAGAATTCCTTATGGAAATCTCATAGTAAAACCATTGAAAGTAAAAAATTTGGTCTCTTTACCTCTTGTGTCGTGATGAAGACTGACGTATCTCTTGCCGCTTTTTATCCAAATGAATTATGCGACCGGATTGAAGTAAATCAAAGTTAAAAATTTCAAAATTTTCTTCTATTCGTTCCCACAACTGCTAAGAGTTGTTTACATCTCCCTCTCTCTCTCTCTCTCTCTGTGTATATATATATATTATTATAAAAATATAATAGACAGGGAGAGAGATAGAGAAATGAATGATGATAGGATGTAAATGATTTTATATTTATCGCCTACAAATAAGTCACAACTATTTTTACGAATGTTTCTCTTATTTTGTAAATTACAAAGATTTGTTGAAATCCTTTCTGAGGAGAAACAACATTCACCGAATTTTCAAAAATGAAAAGGCAAATTGTTCCCACACAGAAAAGAAAAATCTGATAGACAAAATTTGGTATTAACTTCCTTCTTTTAAATATATCTTATAAGTAACTGCATTTGCTTTATTTCGCACGTTTTATAGTATATTATAAAATGTAAGAAAAAATAAACGCGTTTGAAAAAAAAAACTTTTAAATGTATAAGTAAGCTTTATTACTTTACTTCCAAATGTATCATTAAGTTTTATTACGTTATTTCCAAATGTATAAGTATTTAAATTGTATTGAAACAAAATCTATAGCAAGTGTCCACAGTCTACAAGTATATGTAATGTATTAAAGCAAAATCTACAGCATTATCAAGTTATGATTTTTATTTTGTAGTTTTAATTGTTTAATACAGAAAATAGAATTTAATTTGAAATCTTAATTTGTCAGACGATTTTTTTTAATCAATGGAATTTTTTTACAAATTATTTCTTGTAATAAATCGTAATAGTATGTCATTCGAAAATATAAGATGAATTATACCAAGTGATTTTGAAACATATCAAAAAAAGAAATTGATTTTGTATAAAGAAGAGCAAAAAAAAAAAAAAGTGCAATTTTGAAAATGAACAACAAAAAAATAACGAGTTTAACAAATATTTAAAATAGTAACAAAAACAAATATGTTCAATTCTGACAAAAGAAATAATCGCATTATTGATTAAGAATATCATAATTTCAAAGCAGTGATAATACTATTAAATATTGCGTCATTGTTATTACAAAATTATTTGATCTTCCTATCCAAAAATAAATTATTTCCTTCACTTTGTAATTGGAAACATAACTTTCCTTTCCAAAATCACACGATTAGTTCCACTTTCGCTGCATGTTTCTCGATAGATAATTTTTGATTTGACGTTTGGCAACGCACAAGTAATTCATTACCAGCATCGACTCAAGAGGAAATTGGATTTTTCATCCGAATCTTTGTCTTATTTTTCTCTCTGAAGTTTGGATATGAAAGCAGGAGTTCAAAGGAAACTGAATTGGCTTTGTTAAGAGAGGTTCGTGGTTACTTGTAGCAGGAATACAGCAGTTCCAAATCTTTGAAAAATTTTATATTCAATTGTGTTGGAATTGGATTAGTGCGTGTCGTGGAACTCTCAAGATTAATAGATATTGGTAAAAGAGCTGCCAAATAGAAAATGAATGCGGTTTTGAAATTGAAGTAACTTAAATTGTTCAAATATGTGGGTTAAGTATATTTCTAATGATTTATTTAGTAGGTGAGGGATTCTTTGATAATTAATGATGGAATCATAGTCTGTCATCACTTATTGCTTCTGTGATATTTTATCATTTTGGTGGCTCCTTATTTCTTTAAAATATTCTTATGAAAGAATCATTTTCATTACCTATTTAAAATTTATTTAGAAAAAGAACCAAAGCGTACTAGTAGTAAAATAGGAATATAAGCGTTAATTCATAAAAATATTCTTTTGAAAGAATTCCTTCTCATTACTCCTGTAAAATTTATTTGGAAAAAGAACCAATGCGTGATAGAAGTAAAATAGGAATATGAGCGTTAATTCATACAAATATTCTTCTGAAAGAATTCATTCTCATTTTCCCTTTAAAATTTATTTGGAAAAAGAACCAATGCGTGATAGAAGTAAAATAGGAGTATGAGCGTTAATTCATAAAAATATTCTTCTGAAAGAATTCAATCTCATTACCTCTTTTTAATTTATTTGGTAAAAGAAATTATACCTGATAGAAGTAAAATAGGAATGTGATATCTGCGCATAATATGTTCGTATAACAATATATTTTAAAAATAACAATGTTGAAAATGTGTTTTATGTTCTTAAAGCTAACATTATAAATACATTCAAAATGGAATACTGTTAAAATAATTACAAATTGTATGAACAAATCATGAAATTCATCAATGAAAGGAATGTTTTATATTTAAAGAAATTGAAAAATTTTGTGTGTTATTATCATTACTTTTATTAAATAAAAAGCAATGAAATCAATTGATAGAATTATAACTAATACTTGGAAAACATTAAATTAGGCATTCTCTTCAAACATATGTATTTTTCATAGTTTAGAAAATCCGTAATAAAAATGAGCGAAAAGAAGATTGCAAAATGTCATCATTACTAGTGTGAAATAAGTTAAATGAAGATATAGAGTCAGATAATAACTATACAAAAGTATCCATTCATATTAAGAATCTTCATATGTGTTTTATTCTTTCATATCTCATTTTATACTAATTAGCTTAATATAATCTAATAAATTAGATTTCTAAATTTAATATTTAATTTTTAGTGAACTATTTGAAGGCGCATTCTTATTTATAGTGGACATTTAAGAAGTTAAATTAATTTCCTATAAAACTTTACAGACATTATTTTAATACTTCACACAATTTTATCATTTTTATGTTTTAAAAAAGTGAAAACCACTTTTAGTTGTAATTTTCTTTATTCTGAAAGCTACAGCTAAATTCCAGTTACTCATGGGCGCGATGATTAATATCCTATGTTATTAATCTATTTATGTTACCAATTGTATTTTTTTACTTTGTAATGCCTTTGGAAAAATACATCCTTAAGTTGATATTTAAAATTATTAAGAAATAATTAAGTCGATGATAAAGTCCCTTATCAGAACGTGGCATTGGTCAGAAGATCAAGAAAAAATGTTTTTTCCAAGACAGAATTTCTTTTTTATAAATCTGTTTTTCGTTTAACTTCGTCTCCCATATTCTTGAATTAGGATGAAAAATCTGTCATGCATTTATAGCATTAGTTACTTTTATTCATTTTTTAAGAAATAAAATTTTGTCTTAAATACAATCTTGTGTATATTTAATTAGGAAATAAATATAAAATTTTAGAAAAAAATATTTGAAATTAATTTTAATTCACGCTCACACACACTGTTGAAATTGTTAATCCACAATGGTATTTTATACTATTTAGGATTGCAAAAATTTGTGGCAGATTTAAATGAAATGTTTTCTTGAACACATAGAATAATTATGTCTAACCTTTAATCAGGGTTATTTGATTAAATAATGTACGCATTAGAAAGACATTGAAGGTTATTAATTGCAATTGTACAAATTAATTTCAGTTGTATAGATGGATGCGGCATCATGATTCGCGAAAATTTGCAAATATTTTCATCCAAGAATTGCATTTAATATTACAATTAAATTATGTAATAACCATTTTGCCTAAATCTAGATTAGACATCAACTATTTAAATGCGAATCTTCCTTTCTTTCTGGTAGGGCGAATACGTATTATTTATGAAGATTGAAAGGTTATTGTTGTAGATAAAATTGATTGAAAGGTTATTGTTGCAGATAGCATTGATTGAAAGGTTATTGTTGCAGATAGCATTGATTGAAAGGTTATTGTTGCAGATAGCATTGATTGGAAGGTTATTGTTGCAGATAGCATTGATTGGAAGGTTATTGTTGCAGATAGCATTGATTGGAAGGTTATTGTTGCAGATAGCATTGATTGGAAGGTTATTGTTGCAGATAGCATTGATTGGAAGGTTATTGTTGCAGATAGCATTGATTGGAAGGTTATTGTTGCAGATAGCATTGATTGGAAGGTTATTGTTGCAGATAGCATTGATTGGAAGGTTATTGTTGCAGATAGCATTGATTGGAAGGTTATTGTTGCAGATAGCATTGATTGAAAGGTTATTGTTGCAGATAGCATTGATATTTTTTCGAGTTGTTTTTTAAAGAATGTATCATATCTTAAAAAACAACTTTTAGCTCCACATTGTTAAGGAAGTACGCCAGTAATTTTTCTGATGAATAAATGTTTGCTTATTAGTCAATCCTCTAAAATCTATGTATGTTTTCCAATATGATTAATCAATGTAAAGAATAAAACATTTTAAATAGAAATTGCCACATTCTGTAACTGACATTTTCGCAAATCGCATACATTTTGGAATTTTAAGCTTTAATAAT
The DNA here is from genome assembly GCF_947563725.1 of Argiope bruennichi. Lineage (NCBI taxonomy): Eukaryota > Metazoa > Arthropoda > Arachnida > Araneae > Araneidae > Argiope > Argiope bruennichi. The sequence goes on along the minus strand of NC_079159.1, from coordinate 49,418,355 downwards.
TTTCGAATAAATTCAAGATACCTCTTTTTTTTATTTTCTAGTAGTTGCTGATTAAAGATTCCAACAAATTAATTATCAATTAACTCGAAATTAATATCCTTGGCAGGTGAAATCTTTCAAGCCGGATAACTCAGAATTCGAATTTCTCTTTAAAATATTTCTTTTTAATGTTCATTCCCTATTACTAATTAAATTATTAATTAAACTTTTTTTTCAGAAGTAATATTTTCCTCAAACTCGCGAAATAGATTCATTTTTAATTTCTCTTCATTTGTCATATCATCAACTCGTATGAAAAATTCCCTCATCTAATCAGTACAGGAGGGATGCATGGAAAATAAAAATGACTAATTAGTGTTGAACACGGGAAGTAATTAAGGCAAAGTTTCGGAGATAATTCTTCTTTCCGATAAAACTTAGAGGGAGATATTTTGAATGAAATATTTCGCCCCTGTTTGCCCGTTCCAAATATTAGTTGTGACAATTTCTTCTGTAGTGGAATTAATGTATTAGTCTACATGGATTTCCACATCATTAAATTAGATGGGGAATTTGTAATTTGTAAATAGACAGAGATGAGGTTTTAGGAGTATGCAAACATGACTGATTTCGTATGTTTCATCATTTCTTGATGTTAAATTATTTGCACTGAACCTCGAATAAGGTGGATATTAAGACTTTTGATGTAACGGAAAAATGTGCAAATACATCTTTGTAATTATTGATAGTATAAAAAATGCAATTATTAATGTTATAAAAAATGCAATTTTGATTCATTCATTTCAGATAGTTACTTTTGAGTTTTTACGCCTTATTATGTTTTTTTATATGTTTTTTAATTGAGGAGATTGTAATTTTGTCATCGAATTCTTGAAGCCTAATATGTTTTCAAAAAAATATTTTTATTTATTGTATTTTCATATAAAGTGTTAAATAAAAGCAAATTTAGATAAAAAAAATCTAATTTGCAGTTCAAAGGCTGTTTTTCTTATAGATTGTTATGCTTGATATTTGTAGTAAAATATTATTTACGAGTTTCTTATGAATTTTAATTACATTTTGCTTTTAATTTTGAAGAAAAAGAAACTGCTATAGGATAAATTCATTGTTTCAAATAAACAAATTCATGTTATTTATATTAAATTATATTTGGTTTAAAAAAATGAAATACAAATTTTATATCTAGACACAAAATAATCTTAGAAATTAATAACTATAAGATAAAGAAAATCTTTATTTTATTTTTTTAATTGGAAAAATCATATTTCTGCTCGTTTTTGCTTGTTTATGAACTGCTCTTTTTCAATCCTACTATGAAAAGGTTAAAAATATAATTCAATAAAAAATATATTCATTCCACTTTTGAGTTTTCAGTCTGTTATTCCACTACTTTTTTTTATCAAAATTATTGTCAAAAGATTTTATCAAAAAATCTTTTGTCTCCTTTTTTTTTACCATAAAGATGTTTATAATCAAATATTATTTTTTTACTTATTGCGATCCATAATTTTTTTAACCTAATGCTTCTTTTTCAATGAAAATAATTTGGAATTAATGTACGGTAAGGGAATTATGATTTTTGATGAAAAAAGATGTTTTTTTTTTTATGTACGTATGATTCTTTCAAAACATTTAATCTCTTACAATTTGAAATTTTTGTATTCATTAATACATATACAGGTGGTTATCAAAATAATAGAATACCTTAAATTTATTAAGAATCCTTTATTAGTATGGTGTATGACCGCCTTTGGCATGTAATACAGCTTGGATTCGCCTAGGAATCGATTCATACAAGTGTTGAATAGTGATAAGAGGAATATTATGCCATTCTTACTGGTGATATTGGGAAAGTTCTGAGAGAAATGCCGGTGGAGGATATCTATTCCTTATTGGACGCTCTAAAATTGGCCATCACTGTTCAATTATATTGAGGTCGGGTGACTGTGTGGGCCAAGGTAGATATTTAACTTCATTCTCGTGTTCATCAAACCATGATTGGACAAGTCTCGCTGAATGGATAGGTGCAATTCCACCCTGGAAAATTCCATTTCTTGCAGGAAAAAAAGTCTAGCATCATAGGATGGACCTGGTCAGCTAAATTCTCTCTATAATTCTGCCCAGTGATCCTTCGTTTCAGGGTTACGATTGATCCAGCAGAAAAACACAACATGGCTGCCCGTATCATGAGAGATCCACCTCCATGCTTGACAGTTGGTAGGAGTCAATCATGATCATACCCTTGAACAGGTGTCCTCCAAACTGGCACCAGTCCTACTGTAGGGGAAACTGTGAAATACGATTCGTTAGACCATATAAATTTCTTTCACTTATCAATCGACCAGGTTTGGGGAGTGTAACACCACTGTAGACGACGTTCACCGTTAACATCTGTGACAAGTGGCTTAGGAATTGCTGCTCTGCCATAAATGTTCCATTTATGAAGGTGCCTTCTAACTGTAATCTCTGGCACTGGAGAATCCAGATGGGTATTGATCTCTGCGGTCACTTTTATTGCCGTTGTTCGCTTTTTAGACATTACAATACTCTTTAATGCCTTTCGGTCTCTTTCATTGAGCTTCTGTTTCCGCCCACTAGTTTACTTTTCTCAGCTTGTCTTACCTCACTGTGTGCATGCTATCATGACATATCATGTTAGAGATATCAGTATAATATGTTGAGTATAATATAGTTTGAGAAATGGTAGGCTTAAAACATACGTAGAGCCGAAATGAATTCGAAGTCTATTTCATTGTGGTTCTTGAGTTTATCGCCAATGTTGTAACTGGAACAAGCAAGTGGAGTAATTCTTCTGGTAACCATATTCATAATATTGCTTAGTTTTAAACTAACTGGACTTTTTACTTGGGCATTTTTGGCATCCTTGACTGTGTGAAAGAGCACATTAAAATAAATTTCAACCAAAGAAATAGAGAAAAGTAGGAAGGAAAAAAAATTTCAAATTCTTTTCCAAAATTGACAATATGTGACAAAATACTTAAAATTCCATGAGTTAATGCATAATTAGACAATATTATTTTAAAGGACATTATTCACTTTATCTATTGTTGTCTTCTCAATAGAAATCATTATTTTATAAATCTGAATAAATAAATACAAGAAAGGAAATTTGCAAATCTATTTTAATCGCCTGTCGTTAAATTAATCATAAGATATCATTAAATCTTTAATATCGGTAGAAAGTTATTGTAATCTACTTTAGGTAATGCAAATCTTGAAATAAATCTGACGCAGAATTTATGTTCAAGAAATCACATAAATAATTAAGAATTCAAAAAATAATTTTAAAAATATTTTAATGCATTAATTCTAGTTACTCTGCCCCCCCCCAAACTAATCTTTATTAGTCACTTACGAAAAACAATGCAATTAATGCAGAAATAAAAATATTTCGTTCCTTTATACTGTATCGATGGTGAAAATGTTCATATTATCCTATTGTTAATCTAAAAAATGTCTTATACCACGTTGCTTTCTGCTATATTTCAAGTATATAAAATGTTTAGATGTCGGTTATTCTTTATCACGTTTTTTATGCTAGTTAAATTAAAAATATAAAAAACATTCGCTTTATTTATGAAGTATTAGATATCACTGCGTTGAAGTATTTATAACATGATGTATTCATGTGGGGGTAAAACAAACCTCAAAAACAAATATTTAGATACAGAGAAGATTGTTTGAGATTCAATTATAAACAAACTATTTTGAGAAATCATTGAATATGATACAATGATTTCCCAAAATAAACAGGTTTTGGAAATAGCCTGATAAACAAGGGATAGAGATGGTTGAATCTTGCTGGTACTAGAATAATGCTTGTTGAATTTATTTTTCTATAAGACGGGATGTAGCTCTCAATATATGAAAACATAATACATCTTCTTTTCAAAATATTCAAGCATATAGTTCAGCAATGGATTATAAAACCATCCGCGTTTTTGCGCATGCGTTGAGATGGGTTTAATTCTTCAAAATAGGGGCGAAAGGAAAGATGAAAGGAGGAGATACTAGTATCTAATAGGCGAAATTCAAGGTCAAAGGAAAAAACGAAATGCACTCATCGTTCCGCGTCTCATCCGTTATTGAGATGGAGTCGTCGAAATGTAGTCGCCTCAGAATCCGCTGACGAACTATAGTATCAAATGAGATCTTACCATTTCAGTTCAAAAAAAAGTTGTTTTAGTTATTTTAGTCAGTAAGTCCAATTAGAAATAAACACACAAAAATATTATGTTATTATATTTATAGACAGAAATAGTACTTGAACGGTTACAATACTTCGTCTTTATATATTTTAATAAACTATAAAGTCAGTAAATATATTCTCATCTTTATTTTCTCGGTACTTTTATTAATACTTTATTGAACATTCTGATACCTCTTATAACATTAAACGAGGAATTCTTGCATATATATAAATTTATTTCGTGTATCTCGGAAACGCCTGATACATTTTCGATCCAATTTTATATTTAGATAAGGTTTTTGTTTTTAAGTTTATCTATATAGGCGTCTTTCCTGAAAACAAAATGCGATTTTACATAAACAATTTTATATAACTAACTATTGTAGCCATTTTCTAACTGCTCTCCTGCTGACAATATCATATAACAGCACCTCGTAAATTTTTGTGATACTTGCATTGTTACAATATAATAACCTACTGGTATCTCACAATTTTGTGTGATGGCGCTGATGGGTATGAGATGAGGTGAGATTGAAAAAAATTCAAATGTTCTTAGTATGTCGTTCGTATCTAAATATTTTCTCCGAAAAAATATGATTTTACAAAAATAAATAAAAAGATAATTACTGAGCGAATTTTGGTCTCCCAGATAGTCATTATATCAGCATTAGCGAATTCCCGTGAAAACTTGCTTATATTTTAATCGCAAATTAATTCTAAGCATTTAAAACTACATAATGTCCGAAGAATTATTCTCTTTTAATTAACATTTCCAACTATAGAAAAGACACATTGGGTACAATTCTTTAGGAAATGATTTAAAGAAATTATGAGCCACTGACGCCAGAATATGTCATTCAAACGACAAGTGGCGATGAATGAACAATCCACAAGGAATTATTTGGCATCATTTACTCAGTCACTAAATCATTAGAACTGCACTTCAGCCCACGTAATCGAATAATTTAAATTCTTTCAATCTTTAAACTGCATTAATTTTACGTTTGACAATTCTTTCCTAGCGTCCATTAATTTTAAAAGATTTCTATAACATTCAGTAATTCAATTCTATCACATTAAAATCTTTAAAAGTTTTAAAGATTTGGAACTACTGCCTTTCCAGGTCCAATTTACTCTAAGACATTATTTTATCGAAGTTACACCACCTTTCTTTGAATATTTGATAACATATCCAAATTCTAGAATGGAATATTTGATAAGTATTCTGGTATTTCCGGTTGGTGGCGATGCTAGTGAATTATTGCATGTGCATTGTCAAAAATCATATCAGAAACTGTTAAGAAATAAGCAGCAAAATTAATATTTTCACTATGAATTAAAAAAAATGTTTTTGATAATAAAACAAAGGTAATAAATTATTTTTGAAGGAAAATTAAATTGTTTATTGATAGTTATAGTCCTTTCATAATATATATAAATAAGAAGACATTTGTATTTTTATAATTACATCTTCATTGTTCTGTGTGATTACATTTTTCCAAATTCTATTTTCTTTCATAAATACAATTGTGCTGAAATATACATATTTAATACATTCTTTTCTGAATTCCAACATCATTTTACTTGTCTTATTTTTTTTTTAACAACCGGTAATTTTTGGTTTAAAATATCTTTTATAAGTAATTTTCAAAAAAATAATGAAGAATGTTCTAAAAAATTAAATTTGTTATTTAAAGAGATTACATTATAGTCGGCAAACTTCGAGTGAAAAATCGATTGTCTGCTATATTTTTATAAATATTTTTTTAATAAAATCCACAATCACTTCTTTAGAAAAAGATTTCAACTGAATAATTCGCAATCTTTTGTTTCTTAAAAACCTTAAAAAAAATTGTTAGCATTTTAAAAGAAATATTTTTTTTTATTGTTCAGTGAATAAGTTTAAGTAAAATAAAATATGTGTTAAGTTTCAGTTTCTAAATTGATTAAGAAGATCAGAATAAAGCAAAATGAATAAAGATAATATTTAAGGAAACATTTTTATTTAAAAAAAATAGAAATTCTATGAAAGCACTATAAAATTATTATGTTTAAAATAATTTTTTTTTCAACATTGCTTCCAAAAATAGCATTTTTTCATTGCTTTCAAAAATACATTAATGAAGTAAGTTACATTAAATCTGCATTTAAAGGACTGTAATTATTTTTCTTTTTACGTTTGTGATGAAAAATATTTCATTTTAATTCCGTTTATCCAATTTAGCGTTTGAGCAATCTTATCAAATATGCAAAGTAAATATTAGAATATACAAAAATTTAAATATTTCAAATATTTTAACGAAGAATAATATTTGTATACATAAAACAAATACTCTTTATTAAATTTACCATTCCTATAATTTTTTTAATTCCGATATAAATTGTATAAATGAAATTTAATTGAAAAAATTTAATTTCCATTCTCATTCAAATAAATAATTGCCATCACATTTAATTTAGCAAAAGGTCTTCTGTTCACTTGTGATCTGTTGTCAAAATAAAAACTACATATCAATGACAACTTAGATCAAAATGAGCTCTTTACATCCAAATATATCTTAGAATTTTCGAGTACCCTGAACAGGGTAAATTTCTTCGCTAAAGAAATTTCTCGGAGAGTTATGAATAAGTTACGGTAGATAACAAAACATCATGCTACCGTTTGCCTATCAATACCGAATCGTAAGTCAATATTTTACCTGATGATCAAGTTTATAGAATCTCTTCATCAAATTATGCAGTCATGAAAATGTTTTTTTTGTTGTTGTTGTTCGCCCAATCGAATTTATAAGAAGACCTTCAAGAGTTAATGTAAATTTATATAGATATTGGCCCTTATGCAAATTCAGAATTAATTTCGTAATATCAGATTTTATGAACTTTATAAAAGTTTCTTAAATTATCAAAGGTTTGTTTTAGCGACTGAAAGAAAACTATCAAATGAACATTTTGCTGTAATCCATATTTGGAATAACTTATTGATTTTAGAAAAATCTTTATTTCTTTATTTGAATTGTATAGTGCTTCTTAACAAGATCAAATGCAATACGTTACGCATAAAATGGAAAACAAATATCGATTAATGGAAAACATATGACTAAATTCTCATTTTTCAACCTACTGGTAAAATATTGCTTATGTAGGAATGAATTTCATTTTAAAATTAAGAATTTTTATTGATAAATACATAATCCCAATATTTTTTCTTTACTCAATTCTTTTTTAAATCTTTTGAAAAAAATATTTCAAAATTATATAACGAATGCTTTATAATATTATTCCTTCCATTAATTTTCGAAATCGTTTGAACATATGGCAAAAACGAATAAATAATATTTTATTTAAGTTTATTTCTTCCTTTTCATTTAATAAATCTTTTGGCTTTTAATCAAATATTTTCGTTCCGAAGTATAAATCCAATTAATTTTTGGACAAGAATTATAAGGAATCCTTAATATTTTAAATACAGGAAAAATCAGTTTCAAATTTAAAATTTCAATAAATAATTAACAATAACGTTAAGTATTAAATATTCAAATGTTAATAAATAATTAAATTTTAAATAAATAATTAAGTATTAATTTGAAGTTTATTTACTTTATTAAAACAATAATGCATTGCAAGCAAACCAAATTTCACTCGCTGTTACACAAAAATATATATCCTTTGTGCTTATTGCTTTTTAATAAACATCATGGGAAGATATATCATGAAATCAAATTTTAATCAATTACAGATCGCTTTGATAAAACATTTAAAATATGGAAATTTTCTTGAAATTGGAATCAATATAGAAATGAAATGCGATATAATCTAAAAGTAGTAAGTATAACACATAAGCAAATATAAACTACCCTGCTAATTTATATGAAAAAAATCGACATTTAAGATATGAAATAACTTAATTTCAAATTCGAATCGTCTCTTGTATTTTATAATATGTTGCAAAGCCTTCATTTATCAAATATAGAAGTGCAAGCATACAAGTGTGCATAGTATTAAATATAGGGCTCTTAACATGTGTATTACATCCTTATTTTGAACTAATAAAGATATTTAATTAATACTATTTTAATAGTATTTGCATTTATCTGTGCGATACCCGAAGTTATTATGTAGTTATACAACTTCTAGAAGGATGTATACATATGCCTGTGCTTACCATGTTTATAGTAAGTCTAATATGCAGCCGTACTAACTATTCTAAGTCCAAATCTTAGTCCATAGAACAGAATTCGTCGGACAAACAGAAAAGAATTGACATTATAATGTGTTGCTTAGAAGACCAGGTCACTGACTAAAGATTGGCTGTCAATCGTAGATGTAAATTATTGATATTTGCAATGTTGTACTATAACATTTCAATGTATATATGTTTTTTTTTCTATGGCAGTACTGAAATACCTATAATGCCTATCCAACAACACTAGTATGGATGCCCGAGACGTCTGATAACACCGTGAATTCATCCATACCTTTGATAGATGTGATTGATTGAATACCTGAGGCGCGGGCTTAGTTCGCTAATTACACTCAATCAGAATGCTTTGGGAAATACGAAAATGTTTTGAAAACCCTGAAAAATTCTAGCATACATTTACCTTAACAAAGTTTTTGAGGAGAGAAGGGAATTTATCTTATCATTAAAGAAAAAGTCGAAAATGTCAGCATTTTGAAACACATGATCTCGAATATCTTAGGAATAAGAGAGGAAAAATCTATTCATCTTCAAATAAAATAGTTTATGAACACTTCCTCTATAGAGCCTTGTATTTGGACACTGGACAACATTCAATACCCCACAAAACTGTAATATGATAATTTTTTCCCCAAAATTTTACGACAATATTGAAATTAGTACCCAATATTTAAATAAGATCCAAATAGTATAAAAAAATGAAAAGCAGACTTTTTGCTGTTGCATGGAGACTATCTTCGTCTATTATTCAGGCCTGAAAAACATTTTAAAGGATTCCTATTGGTATAGGACATGAAAAATATTAACTGAGAACCTGATATTCGAGACTCAATATTAATAGACAGAATCGTGCGCTTGCTGTAAGCTACGATGTCGTGTAAATTTTTATCAATGATTTAAGTCGTGAAATTATTTTAGAACCTTTTATATCTCAAACATTAGTTATGTGGATATTCTGAAAAATTATAATTGATTTATTAGAACATGAAGTTTTTTAAGAAAATTAATTGAAATTAGAAATAATGCAATTAATAGAATTCAAAAATGATGAATTACGTATTTATGAGTAACTATAAAATAATTCTTAAATAGCATTTTGGTTTCAATTTTATTTATGGTCCATATGATTTCTTTTATTTCTATGTGCCATTAAATACCTAAAAAATAATTAGATTGACAAAATAAATTCAATTGTTTGTAGCCTTCTGAAATAAGGTGGAGGATGGCAAAATAAATTCAATTGTTTGTAGCCTTCTGAAATAAGGTGGAGGGTGGCAAAATAAATTCAATTGTTTGTAGCCTTCTGAAATAAGGTGGAGGGTGGCAAAATAAATTCAATTGTTTGTAGCCTTCTGAAATAAGGTGGAGGATGGCAAAATAAATTCAATTGTTTGTAGCCTTCTGAAATAAGGTGGAGGGTGGCAAAATAAATTCAATTGTTTGTAGCCTTCTGAAATAAGGTGGAGGGTGGCAAAATAAATTCAATTGTTTGTAGCCTTCTGAAATAAGGTGGAGGGTGGCAAAATAAATTCAATTGTTTGTAGCCTTCTGAAATAAGGTGGAGGGTGGCAAAATAAATTCAATTGTTTGTAGTCTTCTGAAATAAGGTGAAGGAGCCGATTTTTACAGGCAAAAGCGATATGCATTTTAAAGGTCATACTAATATATTCAAGAAATCAAGCAAAAACTATCTATTTGTTATTGTATAATGTTATGTGAAATTAGAAACTTTTGTTAAGAAGCATTATTAAATAATTTAATGTTATATCCGGCATTATTTAAAATAAAAAAAAAATTAAAAATGGGGCGAAGTTACAAAAATGAAACAAATTAGTTGTTTAGGACATAGAAATAAAATTTCTTTGGCTATATTTACGATAAGTATCATCATTTTGCCAACATACTTATCTTTTCAAAATAGCATTCATATATCAACAAAACTCATCTGCTAAACCGTTAAAAATAAATAAAACAGTTCAAAAAAATTCATTTCTATCGTATTATTTTTAGATATTCGGACTTATCACTACATACTTTTTTTCCATCTGCATAGGTGGGAAAAATATGAAATACAATTTTTGATTTACATCTAACAAAGAAATATAGAAAATTTTGAAAAGGATTTAGAAAAACTACATTATGTGTTTTATAAAAAAAAATCATTGTATTATCATGGGTTTATTATTCTGAAATATAATTACGGAACAAAGAAAATCAAATGGAGCATTTGAATTGCAGCAATCAAAATTCTAATTATATCATATTAAACTTGTTTAGAAATTTATAATTAATCTGTACATTACATACACAATTCTCTCTATATGTTCAGAAGAAAGAACGTTCACTACGTTCAGATTTAATTTACATGATAAAACATCAAAAGACTGATGAAACTATGCAATAATTCTAACAAGTGGTACTCTGACTAACAGCTAATTGATGTGGAAATCTTTATTTATAACTTTGATTACTAAAGTAAGAGGATAATTGCAAAGTTCTTCAATTGCTTAAGAGGAAGCATACCGCTAAGTAGGATTCATATGTATTATGTATTGATGAGTTTTCATTAGGATATTAGTTTAGTTCCAAATAATCCTACTATTTGAAGGTTCACTGAACTGTTGATAATTAGGGAAATTAGCCGATCTCTAATGAAGGAAGGTTATTTAGAAAATACTTAATACATAAAATCTCTTATTAAAGGATGTTAATCCACGATAATTTATGTATAAGAAACTACTACGTAATGTGAAACTTGGTTGATGTCTTAATGATATAGGGATAAATAGAGAAATTTTCTTATTAAAGAAAGTATTTATGCAAATACAAGTTTTGATGTTCTCGTATTGATATTGCGAGAAAATAAAATGGCTACAAGGGAATTTATGATAGTATTGCTGAAATAAATTATTTTTTAAAATATAAATGTTTTTTAACTAAACTAAAAAATGCACAAAGTAAAATCTATAGTATGTTTAGGAAAATATGATAGCAATCATAAAAGCGACTAATCTGACGGCCCCATCCTCCGAAGTTATGAGGAAATTTTAAATCATTAGAACGCTATGACAACATACAGGACCTATGGTTAAGTTCTAATGACCATCACCAACTACGGTGCAATTCCTCCCACCGGAAGCACATTATATCATCAGTACTAAGTAGTCGATCCCACACCATTTCTGTACCCAACAGGACGTCGAGAACCAACCGCCAAACCGGAAACATTTCATAGGAAAACATTTTGAGGACCAGATTTTAAAGCCATATGCCAAGCCTTGTATAATGTTGGAACACTAAAAAGGAGGTGCGATCTCACAGACATCGGGCAAAGAAATCGCTTGCAATATTTTAAAAAGCATCCACTTAAATCTGTTGAGAAAGGGCACGTGTAAAGAAGGTCACGGAACAAGAATCTACAGGGTCCGCCCATTCGATTCAGCTAAAAATAGAATAGGGGTGTCCGAAAGTCCATCCTTAGAGGTCTGAGATACAGCTTCTCCCCAGTTAAGGGTTAATGCAAGGACATATGATAAGAAAATGGTGGATAAAGTGGACTATATTTTTGCGTTCATCTATGGCGCTTATCTAGATAATATCTAGGGCGTTTATCTATACTATATCTATGACGTTTATTTGTGGAACATTCATTTAAAAAAAATTGATGCACATAATGAAATTTCTGTGTACCTATATTTGTAAAAGCTTTTCGTTATGGTATTTGTGAAATATTCAGTTTGACAAAACCGATTTTGTACTAATATATTCTTAAATGTTTCACAATACGTTAATTCTTTCCAATTAGTCTCATACTCTAGATACAGGTCTGGTGTACGAAGAATGCCATACAAATATAATCTATTGCGTTTAGGTAAATAATAATGTCTTGTACGTATATAATAATTTTTCGTTCTTATATAGAACATTTTATCTTCCTTTATTTGACAACACTCATTCATTATGGTTGCCATTTGTGAAAGATATAATTTCACAAATAATTAGTCTGCATGAAAATAATTTACAATACAATATGAAACATTAATTCACAATAGTAATTCTGTAATAGCAATTATTTGTTTTAGTGAGTTTCATAATATGAAAGAATCTGCAGTTTCTCCTTTCGGTTAGCTCTTTATGCACTAATTATATGTCTGGCGTCTAGACCACCATATAAATCCAACCTACTATTTCTACTTTCTTAGGTGGCATGATTTTAATGAATTATTCAGTTCACTAGGAAAACAAAGCACTCTGTCTTCCACTCCTATAAAATCTCCTGTATAAAATACTTCCCATGAAACATTTTACAAGTTAACAACGAAAGTTTTGAGTAATTTCATAGATAAAATATTGTTTTGTAATTATTTGCTATTTGTGGATTAATTCCAATCTTCTATGCTTACGTCTTTATCTAGAATAATTCTTAACTGATTGAAAGGTTAAAGGTAATTAGGTAATGCAGTGTCTTCTATTAAGCACTCATAAAATTTCTCTCTCATTAACCACTGAACATGACTTGTTTATCATATTTACGTCAAAATATAAACACAGCTGTATCTAACAATTCATTGTTGTTATTGATGGAAGCTTTGAAAACTCTTGAAATGCATAAATAGTTAAGGGTGGGGCATTTATATTTATGGAAATTTTTCTCAACAGAAATACAGTTTGACTTCCTCTCTTCAGTTTTCTTCTCCCCTTGTATGGAAAAATTTGCTTATTCATGTTCGGATTACCGGATAAGAACCGATTAGGGGAAGCAACACCTTCTATTATACACTAATGAAAGACTTTCATACATTATCTATGACATAATCATTTTATATGCTTTCATCGAAAATTGTATATAAGGTATGCTCGCACATAACTTAAATGGGAAAAATTAATAATGTATTAGCATGAGCGAAAATCTTTTAACAGTATTTGCTCATTTTATTTAGTTTCCCCATATGCATAATGCATGTATGTCTTCTCAGGATTCCAGCAAATAAATATTATTATTAAAACGTCTTTCTGCAGATTGTGAACGGATTTCAAAATGGACCATTTTTTCCACTTCTATTAAATGCACAACTTGAATGATTAAACTAACACATAACCCAACTCAATAAAACTAGTTTTCACATGACTAATTTAATGAAGTGTTTAAAAACAGCAAATAAATTAGAAATAAAAATCTGGCTAGCAGTCTTTACATGCTTTGTAGTTATAGTTTGAAAGCGAAATCTCTCATTTCTGTGGAAACAAATCAACAAAATTAGTCAAAGAAAACAGACCATTATATGTTTGGATATTTTTGTCCACATGATGAGATGTAAAATTTAGGCATCAGTCATGCATTTTCTTATAAATTGCAAACCAGTCGAAATTACCTTTATTCTCTTTATTGTTATTATTTCAGTTTAAATTTGTTGCCACTTTTAAAAAAAGTTTGATCATGATGATGCAGTTTTATTGGCAATTCTTGTAATTTGTCTATAAAACTGCATTTTGTAACACATGGCAATTTTCAAATTTTTGGGGGTCGTTTAAAACTGAACAGGAATTGATCATTGTTTCATTAGACGCAACCGATTCACACAGTAATTAATAAATTTTCAAGATGCTGATTTTTTTTAAAAAATCGCTACTAAAATAATGATCTGCAATACGATTTTAAAACAAACATTTGATAAATATAAATCCCCGATAATATATTTGTTTATTATACGTTTACTTCTATCATACTGATTAGGATGTTTGCCCAATCCAAAGAAAAATAAATTGAAATCAATATGCCCCTTATACTTGCCTATCAATATTTAATACCACTTTTCTTTATACTTTTAAAAATGTAATATTTTAATCGAATTTTCATCATCCAATGGCATAATATTTATGAAGCATATGTACTTTCACATTCTCGACTATTAAGCAGTATTTTCAGTACCTTTCTTATTTAATCGAAAAAATTTAAATTAAATTTGTTTAAATATTTATTGCCACACCTGGTAGTGAAATTCAGAAATAAACTGAAATAGGAATCCCATAATGTTTAAATTATTTAATTAATAAAGATTAAAAGTAGAAAAAAATTTTAAAAAGAAATTTTACTTCTGAAAATATTACATCAATATTACACCAAGAAAATAAACAGAATCCTTTGAAATAATCGGTCAAAAATATATTAAGCCTAACCTCATTAGTATGGAAAAAACCCCGAAGCCTTACTCCTTTTTGGCGGGAAAGTTAGTTCTTAATTAATAAAGAAATAACTACTTAATTAACCGGAACAAATAGTAGCCTTTGTCCTATTTCAGACTATAATCTATATCTGCGCTAAATTTCATCCAATTCCGTTCAGTTGTTCTGGCGTGATTGACTAACTAACTAACTAACAAACATACATACATCTATCCATCCAAACTTTCACATTTATAATAGTAGTATAGATGAAAATTGTATATTTAAAATCTTAGTTAAATTATTTAATGTAATATTCATATTTAAAAACATTTATTGCCTCTATTTTAAGACAAAAGCATTTTTAATTATTTCTGTAGTTACTTATAACTGAAAATATGTTTAATTTACATAACATAAATGAAAGGTAATCTCGTGACGAAATTATTGAGAGAGTAACAATGAAACAGAACCTTCTAAATAATGCATTTCTTATTTAAACATTATGACATAAATATATCACCGAACGTTGTAATCATTACAAAGTAAAACCGGAAACAAAACTAATTACTCTGTATTTGAAAAAAACGAAAACGGAACAATTTTTGCTACGTTTTTTTTTCTTTCATAAGGAGATATTTTAACTACCGAATTACTCTCGTTTCAGCCAGATTTTTAAAATGCCAATTAAGCCCATCATTAAAGCTTGAAGTATTCTCACACGCTAATTTAAAAAAAGAATAAATTATTGCCACTCTACCTTAGAGTTAAATGAAAAAAAAAATCCAAAATATCATTCTCACGTTCACATTAGTAAACTGTAAGAAAGTAATAAAAAAAAGCAAAAAAAAAAAAAAAATCGGAACGGAAATGATTTGCTATTACTTTTTTCAGTCGATGAATTAAACGTGAAGAAATTATGCAATTAAGATTTACCAAATTGCCTTTTTCTCTTGCATATTTTTTTATAGAAGATAACTACGATAATTGATCTTAAAATATAAAGCAAAGTATTTGCAGAATTTTTTATGCTATTTCTGATTATTTTTATGCCGATAAATTTACTGCAGTTGTGTTAAAGGTTTTTCATTGAAGTGATATACAGTTGAGAATTTGAATTTAAGTGCAAGGTAAATACTGATTTGCTATCGGAAATTGAATTTTGGATTTTTTATTAAACAATTAATTAATAGTTAGGATAATTACTCTAATAGAGGTTCAATAATTATCATTCGATTAAATATGGACATATTCATTTAATTGGAAAATTGCAATAAATGTTTAAAACAATTATAATTTGTTTTCTTATTTATGAAATACAATACCGAAAAAATGATTAATTATTAATTTTGTTGTTAATCCCTCAATGCCATCATATTTAATAAGATATTCTTATTTATAAATATTTTAAAGAAACAATATGCATTGATGCTCGATGAAATATTACTAAAGTATGAATTGGAGAATTTCCTGATTTGAGTCATTCAATGGCAAAGAAATTGAAAGTTGAATTGAAAAATGCGCTAAGCATCTATTGGGTATTTTTTTTCTAGGCTAGATATTCACATGACCCAAAAGAAGTTCGGATATTTAAAGGGTCATAACTCGATTAATATCCGTTAGTGGAATTGTAGAGCAGTTTTATTTTAATGTGATAAGGATATTAATTAATGGGAAATGAAGATTGTTTGAGAATATTAAATGGTAAATGTTTTTTCTACAGCACTTTTACTAATTCTAATATGCCATAATCATTTACAGCATTAAGATCAATTCTCTAAACATAAGAGTATAGCTTTTGGTAAATGCATAGAAATCAGCCATTTTTCTGTAAATAGTACATTCCATATCACCACTTATTATTATTGACCCACATATTGTGCCTCAAATCTTTTTGCTTGATATGCAAGTCATGAAAATATCAATAAAATTAATGCGTTAGATTTGTCATGAAATTGTGGAATTAATTTCAATAATTCATATGTGGTCAACTGATTTAGAAATATGTAATATACAAAGTATTAGAATGCAATTTTTCAAGAAGTAATTGAAAAATCGATTATTAAAAATACGAAAAAACCAAATTAATAAAAAACTTGGACAAAAACAAGTTTAATAAATAGGAAAATATATTAATTGGAAATCTTTGTACGTCTGATATTGAGGTATCAAACAATTAGTGAATTCAAAGATTTAAAGCTTTGTCTTACAGCAAAACATACAATTTCAACACTAATTATCAATGAGTTTAAATCTTTTTTTTATGCAGAGACTAGCAGGAGTGGTCTTTCCGAAACGTTCCCGCATTCTCTCTAATGAATGTACTTGTGTACTATTAATCATGTGCCATTCGCAAAAGATCCTGTTTAGAGCTCAATATTTCGTTTTTTTTTTCGATAATTATCTCTAGTTTTCGATTAATACAAAATTACCAGAAATGCGTATTTTGCTGAAACATTGACTGGCGGACTAAAACAAAAGCTTAAGGCAACACTGACATTATAATCATATGAAATTTCATAGATTTTATCCAGAGCGTTTTAGAGTTATTGTTTTTACATGGTTAGGAAAGTACAGATCGAACGACAATCAATCTTTTGAAAGATATGTTTCCAAATTTGATGCAAATATATACTTTAGATATTAATTAATGTAATTTTTTCCTCTTGCGCTCTCCATTTTGTTCTTGTCGCGTTAATTTATATTCAGATAACCGGTTATACAGACTTATTCGGAATGGATTTCTTTCAAAATGTGATGGGAATGTACAAATTAGAGTTGAGACCATGTATCAAATTTCAGTTCTCTAGCTGAAAGGAGTTTTTAGTTAACCTGTTCACAGGCAGAGAGATAGACATAATTTCACAAATGTGCTTTTTGGACTCAAGAAGATCTGAAAAAAGGATATTTCACAAAATTTCAATTTCGAATTTTTCGGCGATTATGACACTTTTTCTTAAAAGAAAATTTAAAAAAATGATTATCTTTGAGAAACTGATTTCCATTAATAGATAATGTTTTACAAAGATAATGACTTTTGGCATGGTTCGAAAAGAATAATTACAAATTTTAATTCTGATAATCCGCTCTTTTATTATACGAAGACTGAAAAAAATTGTTTTCAACTAAACAATTTATTTAACTTGACTGATTTTATGTGCGTAAAGACGACAATTTTGTAATCGATATTAAATAGCGGAATTTACATTTTTTTCTTTCTTGTATTTTAACACAATTTTTAACCTACTTTTATTTGGCTCAGATTTTGAACTTTTATAATTTCGAATGTTTGAGAATTTGCATGTCTTTGATGAAACTACATTAAAAAAAAATTTTTTTTTTCGATATTCGCTAAGAATTAATCGACTTCTTAAATGGAGTTTTGATTTTGTTTATGCGTCATCTAGAGCTAACGATTTTTTTAGAATATTTAAAATAATGCATTTTAAATCGAAGACTAAAGACCCAGAAAATATTTTAAATGGAACGAAATTCTATTTTTATAAAGATAAAAGCTGTTAGCTTTAAAAATATATTTACTGATCTTATTTATTTTAAACTTCCACAGAAAATATTGCAGAAATATCGAACATTTTAAAAAAATGGAACAATAACTGAACTAGAATAAAAACAATGCATTTTTGCGAATTTCGTTTTGAAAATTTAGAGTATATGATATTCTCCCTTTTCTGTCTTCATTTTTCTAAGCAGAGAATCCTATTATTTTAAATTAAAAAAAATTGAAATGCATTTATTCCCTTACCATAATTTGAGCTAAGAGTGAAGAGTTATAACTTCATCCTTTATTATTGAATATTTTATATGAATTCTACAAATTTATTTTAAGGGTCCACACATTATTCCTGATAAAGATTTGTCCAAAATAATATAGAATTAGAGACCAGGAAAAAGTATTTATCAAAATTTATTTAACTATTCAAAGAAGTTTATATTGGTTTAGTTCAAAATGAGCATCATTAGTTAGTTGATCTGAGAATTTCAAGTATAGTCTTGATATTTCTCTAGAACTTGTTCAGCATTTATAAAGTCACAGCAGCTGTTTATTTGGTCGTTCAATTTCTTAGTTCTTCGAAGTTAAAAATATATGTGACATAAACTCGGTATTTCAGATATTCTACTGCACAAAATCAAATGGTGTTAAATTGGTAAAATGTGCATCCCATGGAAGTGGCTAATATCTTAAATCTACCGAAGTGGGAATATGTCATCAAGGAAATTATGTACACGCCTCCTTGATACAAAACAAGTGGTTCACATAAAACTCTTTCAACCACCACTTGATAGTTTATCAGATTGAAAGATATTTATTGAATTTATAACTTAATTGTTTCTGAACTGTTTACGGAAATTTTATTTCTCTAAACTAAGAAATAGCTTTTTTAATATGTGGGGTCGTTTTTTCAGAAAGAAAGCACGTTTATAATCTGCAATTAGTAAAAAAGCTAGAAGAAATTAAATCCATTTAACTAAAGATTATATTAATATCAACTTCTTTAAAGTTTTTACATTTACGTTTAAATTTAGTTCTGTTATCCTGTAAAATAATGATATCTATCCGATTTGTAAAATGATATTGACACAATATTACCTCGCATTTACATTCATATTTTTAAAGTTTTATAGCATTTTTTATTAGAGACATCAGATAAAATTTATACATTAATTTAAGTAATTAGTTTCAGGTGAGTATCATTTTTCCTAGTTTGTCCCACAAATTCTTTAATCATTTGAAAAATATAAGGGAAATACTGCACTAGAAAAGTGATGAATTTCTCATTTAGAGATATTAAATGAAAAACTCATCACAACTTATTTATATAAAATGCTCTACTTGCGACACAAGAATAAATCTTATTTCATGTTGTCGAATGGCAACATAAAATAAAATCAAACCTCTATACAAGCTTTTCAGACTGCTTGATTTAACATTTTTTACATATGTACTTAATTAAGCACTTCACTTACCTAAATAATGGAGCTGCAAAATATTATTAGAAGAGTGCCAGC
This sequence comes from Argiope bruennichi, assembly GCF_947563725.1. Taxonomy (NCBI): domain Eukaryota; kingdom Metazoa; phylum Arthropoda; class Arachnida; order Araneae; family Araneidae; genus Argiope; species Argiope bruennichi. The sequence goes on along the minus strand of NC_079159.1, from coordinate 49,398,757 downwards.
TGTGTCACCAAAATATCCATCCAGTCAGAGGTAAGAAGATGTAAATGAACACAAATTTCAACAGAACTCAAAAATGGTGTTTAACCTTCTTCAGGTAGGTAATTGTTAGGACTTATGCCTAAGGAAATTGATAAACTATTAACTTGCAGCAATATTTTTTTTTAATTATCTTAACATTAAAAAAATACAATTTTAATGGTGTCAGTTTCATTTCTGTATAACCTTATTCTTTATGTTTAATAAATTGTTTAAATTTATTTGATACACTGTAATGATCTGTAACAATGTTTTTAGCGTTATGATGAAATTAGCACTCATTCATCAAAGTTGCTTTTCTAAAGTTTGCAAAGTTGTACTTTGCAAAGAGCTTTTTTTAAAATACTGTTAGTATGGTACAAAAATTGCTATATTTGAACATTAAATCTTAAATAGCAATTTCACTCCGCTTTTATCTCGTAGTATATTCCTAATATTCTGTAAAAACTGTATTGAAAGATGAACTGCTCTTTATTTTTTTAATATTTTTCAACTTTTCTCTTTTATACATGAAGTACAAAAATTTTAATGATTGAAAAATTCTGATCCTAAACTTTATTGAATCTACACATTTGAGGCTTGTTTGTGCAAACTAAAGGAGAAAAGGAAAGTGCTAATCTTTCCGAGCATGTGCATGTAAAAAAAAAAAAAAAATCTCAGAAACAAAGAAATCACCTGCAGAAATTACCGTATAATTTCGTCGCTTTATAAATGTCGATCAATATTAAAATGGCTATCCACTTATTTATGTCCACGTTACTTCAAAATGTGGAAGTAATTATATTTCGTTCTATACTCCAGAAAGAAAAAAAATTGTATTTCCGTTAAGCTTTAAAGACAGCTTGTTAGAGGGAAGTTGTCCAATCGCCAAGGTCTTCCGTTGATAAACAGTATTTCTAGATTGAGCGTCAACTACTTAAGTTTGAAATGTGCTACCAAGGCATTTGTTTATTTGTATTTGACTTTCTGCAGTAAAATTCCGCAACTAAATTGACATAACTTAGTAATGACAAGAAAAAGTAAATAATAATTTGTGGAAACAATAATTTTCTACTTCAAAATTGCGCAAGAAACCCATTTCAGCTCAAGAGATTTTGATGTAAATACCGATTATGATTGTTTAAGGATTTTATCAATTAACCCTTTAAAGGGCCATTTTTTCTAGTCATATAATGTTAAAATATTTTTAGGCTTGAAATTAGAATAAGAAAAGGGATTCATTTAGCTTATTAGATAAATTTAATTTGATGAATTAATTAATTTGGTTAATTAATAATTAAGTAACAAATCAAGACACATCATTTTGTGTGAGATAAAGAAATGAAGCATCTATGTTTCTGTCTTTCTAAAAAAATTTCTCAGAACCTATATATGCCAACCTGTATAATTTCATACAAAGATCGATATATTTGGTGGGAAGCATACTTCCCACGGCACTAGAAAAGGTTAATTAGTGAACAACAAATGATATTTCAATCATAGGACTCAAGAAATGAATATATATTAAATTTTGAAAATAGTTAAGAATTATTTATTATTATTTCAGAATAATCTGCCATTTTTCTCCATAAATATGCAATTAATCATTCTTAATTTCCATTTATATTCAATACAAAGTTCTTAATATTATACTAAACAAAATATTAACTTTTAAAATCATCATTAAAAATTATTGTTTAAGATACAACGACTCTAAATCAATGACTTGAATCATGAACTTAACTTTATCCGATATCGAAGATGCCATTCCGGATACGTCATTTTATCTACAAATATTCAATCTCCAATCACCGGTGATCGGTTAATGGTTTCTAAATCCAGCACTTATCGGAAAGCCCTAAAATGTTTCTCGGCGCTAAATAATTGTCTGAAGTTAAAGGATTCCATGCATAATTCAAAGGCCTGACTTTTCATTCGTGGATTAATCGTTAGATTCTGATTTAAATATCGGGTTGCGAGTTTTGTGATCATCACGTCGAAGTTGTGGGTGAAATCACGTGAATACAAATTATTCATTTTCTACTACTGCATTCTGAATTATATGTTTTGAGCTTTCATCTATTTCCACAATGCTTTTTTTTCTGGAACTTTTGAAGAATTAAAAATACATATTATATTTATGTAAGGGCATTGACTACTTCAATGCACAGTCATTGATTTCAAAAATATAATTTCATTATTCTGGTAATAAATTATATATAAGTAGTTTTTTTTAAGTCACAGATGAATTTGAATGCTTACATACCATTCTAAAAATTGAGCAAATATTGCAATACGAAAACATAACCTTAAAAGAATTGAACATTTTTTTTTTATTCCGCGGTAATAATCTTGCTTAAGATGGGAAAGATGTGTCCTCATAAAGAGGACCAGTAATAAATTCTTGATTTAAAACATGACTGCATTGAGTTTATTACAAGCAGTCTATAATATGCAGTAATCTTTTTCGAGATTATCCAGAAAATAAAAACCAAATGTTACATAGTAAAAGTGTAGTTGAAACGACTTCAACCATATTGATAAATGGAAGAATAATTGTTCTGAGAGTACATTGTTCTCCCCTAAATAGTCTGTATTGGTTGAAATAGCAAATAAACTAAGTTTTCAATAATAATTAGTAGTAATAGATAAAAATTTCAAATGTTTTAGTAATAAAATTCCAAATTTTCTAAAGAGTTCCAAATTTTTTAGTATAATTTTAGTAATAGATAGTAATTAAAATAAATGCATTTAATGGTGAAATGAATAGCATAATTTGAAAGTTTTATGAAGAAATAAATTAGTGATATAATTTCTTTATAAAACCTGCAAGTTCTTTTATAATCTACTAGATTTTTTTAAAAATTCTGAACGAATTAACAAACTTATATATTACTATTACATTTAGAATAAACTGTGACTTCATAACGTCTAAAAACATCAAACTTCAGTGAAGCTTCAATAAATAATATTTAAAAGGATTCTTTTCATAAAGCTAAGCCGCTTTTTTATCTTCTTATTGCTTGCAGTTTCGTAAGCTTAAGTAATTTCAGAATGCTAAATAGCCCATTGAATAGTTTCATAATGCAAAGTAAGCGGCATTAATTTCAGAATGCTAGTAAACTACATTAGCTTCACAATGCTAAGAAATCTCATTAACTTCAGAAAGCTAATCGACTGCATTTCTTCATAATACTAAGTAACTATATTAACTTCAGAATGCTAATCAACAACATTGGCTTCATTACTACTTAGTTACATTAGCTTCATAAAACTAATTTCCAAACCAAAAAAATATTCATTGGACATTTGGTTGTGTGGCGTTTTATAATAAACTGCAAGAACTTCTGAAGATATATCAAAATACGTTTCTAGCAATGATTCCACTATTAATAGCTAGTGAGTAAATATTCACTAGAAATTGTTTTTTAATATTACTTGTTGATGAATAAATATATTTAAAAATTTGCATTATACGATTGCACACAAGACCTATCACAGATGTATGTTATCGGAAGAAATTTGATTTCTATTCGGTTCAGTTATCTGAATAGGTTTCCTTAAAAGACTGAACTTCTATCTATAATAAACATCTGAGTTTATAATGGAAATTTCACATGAATTCGTTTGCTTTACATTTTACTTTTTTAAGGTTTGATAATATTCATTAAAAACAAATGTTGTAATATTATCTGATTTGTTTTCCTAAAGTAATTTCAGAATGCATCACATTTTTGAATGAATGTTCAAAGTTTAAAATTAATTAATTTTCAATAAGTCAAAAAAATCATGACGAAATTGCAGATTTGAGTTTATGATGGATGAAGTGTAATTTTATGATTCGCAAAACCGATTAAACATTTTACATACAAGCATTAGTTACACTTTATTAAAAATAGAAATTTTCTGAATTCCTGTATTACAAAAGCAAACCAATACAATTACCGTTACTAGTTGTGTAAAAATTTAATTAGCTACATAAATTGAAATAGTTTAAATAAAACGAATTTCCATATATGTTTTTCGAACTATTCCATTTAAATTCTATTCAGTAAAGCATAAATTTTGAACATTTGATTGATTCTTGTTACGAAAGTCTTATTTTTTTGTCATATTCGAATTCAAGAATTTTTACTTGCTTTCAAATAAAATTTCAAATACTATAATTTCAAATTCTTTTCTTTTCTTTTATTACACGAAAATAATGATTACATTTAAATAATTTCTCTATATGAAAATAAGATAGGCATTGCTTACAGAATATGATTATATATAATATATATATATATATATATGTGTGTGTGTGTGTGTGTGTGTGTGTGTGTGTGTGTGTGTGTGTGTGTGTGAGCGAGCGCGTATGCCATCCTGTTAATAATAACATAAACTGTAAAAAATTATTTATTTCATATTTAAAAGGATCAACTTATAGTTTAATATTCAATTTCCATCATAACATTTGTATTTTCATGTGCTCATAAATTTTGTCAAAAAGTTTTCATTTATTTTTCAGAATAATAAAAATTATATTATCAAATAAAGGACACTATTCGGTTTAATCAAACAGAAATTATTATTTTGATATACTGATGGAACTAAATATATTATTTTCAAAAATTAATTTAATTTTTCACAGATGTAAAGATAAATGAATATGATTAGTTGAAAATTTCTGCTGATTTTTTTTCGAAAAGAAATATAACAAATTTACATCCTCAAGTCATTTTAAATATTAGTGTACTGAACTTCTCAAACGTTCTTCTAACTCAAGGATTATTGATTTACTTAATTTTTAAATAAAAACTAAAGTCCCCGTATAATATACCGCTGCATTCTAGCATAACTCTTCGTATAGTGCTTTTATCGAATAAAAAAAAACCAGCCTTCTTTCAAATTTTCTTAACGTGCTTTATCTAATCTTGTTAAGAATTCATATAAGAAAACTAATTTTCACTTAGAAAAGTAAACTATTTAAAAGTATACATTTCTACACAATATTAATTGGAGATTATATCTTTTAAAAAGTATCTTTTGATCAAACTTTCTGATTATTAAAATTTTAGAAAAGTGGGCTTACAAATTTGATTCACAAAGTGCGTAAGTATCAATATCTGGATGAATTTACATTTACTATTATGTTCCTTCATTTTAAATTCCGTCGGGCAAAAAAAAGTATTTTTCCATGGAATACACTTTGTGATGAAGCGATGCTATAAACCGTGTCATCAAGAAGATTCAATATTGACTTCTCGGTTCAGTAGTCACACACAAGCAGGTTTTTCTATTCTCTACGAAGTTTCATTTGATCCAAGAATCCCTTTTACGTACAGAAAATTATCCCGCCAGAAAATACTCATGGGATACAAGATATTTTCAATGAAAAGAGTTAATTTTGTTTTGAGATGCAACTGATCTTCGTTTTTTTTTATTAAATTTATTCTATTTTGACAGCGTGTTACAAATTGGATTGAATCTTCTTATGCTAATTTAAGAGGGGCTGTGGTTATTCGATTTGAATAGGAAAGACAAATTTATTTTTCCAAAGAAATTTCGTTTACACAGTTGGTATAAGAAAAAATGGAGCTTGGGGGAACGGTTGATTTAAAAATACTTAATTTCGTATTTAAATGTATAATAGAGTAAATGTTCAATTTAAGATTATTAAGTTAGAAACAATGAAATAAAGTAGCACGTTTAACTTTATGACAATAAATAGACATTTAATTCTTATGTATCTGACATTACTCTTTAAAATATATGGCATGGATTTTAAAAATAAAGGATTGTTTGAATGAAAATTATTTGAGAATTATTTTTTCATAATAATAATACAGATGACAATAAAATATTTGCCTATAGATTTTGATATTAATTTTATTTAAGAAATTGATTATCATGTATATTGTTACAAAATTTTTTCCTCTACAACAAATATCGCAAATTAATCGAAATAACGCAGCGCATTTTAATTGCTATAGTTCAGCAGCTTTCTTGCTGTCTGTTCCTCTCGAAAATCTCTACTTGTCGGCGGCTCCGACTCTCACACACGACTTCTCTGACGATCCACACAACTTCGCAGATTCAGATTGCCTGTCTTTTATAGTTCCGGGAGGCGGGGCTGGAATCTTCAGACCATTCAGGGCGTACCTGGCTGTATCTTGGGTCTTAGTGGATGGATCGTGAAAGTTCTCGAACTTTCCAGTAGTATCCATTTAGTCGCCAAACTCGCCAAATTCGTCGCCAAGTCGCCAAATGGTCGCCAAGCTCTCAGGTCATTTACGCGGCAGCTGCTCAGCACAGATCTTACAACGGTCTTTCTCACGATGACACTATACTTGCCGGGTAGCAAAATTAAAGATTTGTAACAATATTTTTTCGGAAAATAGGGTCTTAAATGTCAGTTTTTGATACTTTGAAAGATTTTATTTTTATTTAATTCTTACAAATAAACATTTAAGTATCTTCTTATTTATTAGCAAAAAAATAAATCAAATGTAATTTTCTCCTAAATGATTACTTATTAGTTTAACTATATATTAGTTGCCTTTGACGATCAACTGGTTCACCGGGGAGTGATTTAATTTTAGTTTCATCGTTTAAATATAACTTCGTGTCCATGGTTCCCTCAACTGTCAGATATTGAAGCCGTGCTACTTAATTAGCATTTTAATTGTATTTTATGGTTGAAATTCAGTATACGAACTTTACACTAAATTTTGGGTTTCCATCAAATTTTGTGTAAAATCTATTCAGATGAAGTCCGTTCGTCCGGATGTTTGATTCACATAGCGATAATTAAAAATAAGGGGAGATAACGATAATTAAAAAACAAGAAGAGCTAGGTAGAATAAATTCGTTGCACAGATTTAAGTTCTATAGTATAGAGATCTTTCAACTTTTGAGCCAAATCCAAAAAGTTTGGCTGTCTGTCGGTCTGTTCTTCCAGAAACATCTAAACAGGGTAATTCAAAAACGCAGTGACTTAAATATATCAAATTTGATACAGGGTTTTATGACTACAGGTATAATTTTGTGTCAAATTTTTGTTTCAAAAGATGGAAAAAATGCGTTTAAAACAAAAATTCGATTTTCAGATACTATAAACTGCATGCCAAGGATTAATCGCCAAATAACTCGCCAAAGAGGATACGAGAGATTCAGTAAAAATGTTAATTGCGCGCCTAAAGTTAATAGTTATTAATTCTTATTCGCCAATACCACGTACAGCGTTCTCTTACATAAGTTTTTAAAAGTACGCTAGAAAGTTTTGGGAGACCACCTTTTGTTCATTTTTTTTTTCCTTCTTTCAGATGATTATATTTTTCAATTGGAAGTACTAAAAGGGACAACTATGACTAAAAGGGACAACTTAATATGCTGCAGGGAAAACAAACAATCAATAAATTTATTTCGTAGTTTCATCTGATAACTACAGAAAAGTAATAAAGGAAACGATCGATCTAGAAACTCACGCTTGATAAATCGGTTTTTAAGAATAACAGAGAAAATCAATTGTATTTAAACTTTTATCACAATCATGTACACTTGTTTGATTGCAGAAAATTATAGCTGATATGCATTAGAAAAGAGTTTGGAAACAATGACTAAGAGTGGTTATTCTCATGAAGCAATAAAGGATGATGTATATCATTTTAAATAAAAATAAAAAAAGTCACAGAATTAAAGAAATGTACTAAATCAGATGCTACTTTTTTTATTTTTAAAAGTCTATTCTACAGTGAATTCCAATCGGGTCATTTAGGGAGGCAAAAGCGGTGGAAATTTTATTCGATAGAAACGTTTTCCAATTGAAATCCGAAATCCATAAAATGATATTTGTGACCTAATTGCTAAACTACGCCCAATTGTACTTCTACAAAAGGATTTGAAGAGTATGGTTCGTTAGGCTTAAAAACTAGACTGGATGAGTTAAATGCCTGGAAAGCCATTTTATTTTCATTACATCAGAAGGTTTTGTCTATGAAAAATTTGGACATGTTCCAGCATAGGGAAGATTCTCACCAGTATAGTTGTAGTGATAATATATACCACTGACAGCTAGAGTAAAAGAATAGTTGCATTATTCCCATAATATAGGGGTAATCGAAGGTAATTGCGATGATTTTTGGAAAAAGGCTTATATATTTTATTGTATTTACGATTTCTTTGTTATAATTGATTTTTTATAACTAAACTAGTCATTAATAATACGCAATAATAATAATAATTTAGCCCTACGGCTTATTTAAAACCTCATTGGCTGTTACAACTTTCTCGGATATGATGCAAATTAACGTAAACGTGGAATAAGTTGTAACAATGAAACTACCAAACTTTATTTTAGAATGTCAAAATGCAGAAGATATTTGTTAATTATTAAAAATTAGCATAGTCATAGAAATTATTATCAAAAGATTTATATTAATAGATAGAAAAATTCATTTAATCAATCAACTTAACAGTCAATTTGCATCAGAATCGCAATTCACGTAAGCAGACGGTAGACTGCTTACTTTTTTGTACCAAAATTTTGCAAATTAAGTATTCTTTTTTTTTCTTTTATGAGAATTACGAGTTTTGATGGTATATTTTTAATGCCTTGGCTTCGAACCCGATATGTACTTGGTTCCATACCTAACTTCACCGAAGAACCGCTATATAAGTTGGTCCAGTGTATACCTAATCTATATGTTCCAAACGTATTCCAACTGGTATGGCGAGAAAGACTTAAATTTTGGATGCCAAATCAGATGCTGTCCTCGTCATTTAAATGCTATTCACATTCACTTGGTCTGCCTAAAAATAAACCAAACATTTCCTTCAAACTTGGATGTGAGTGTAACATAATATATTCTGGTATATCGTCAAAATTGCTGCACGCAGTTTTACAAACCGGCGCAAAACCATTCTTTTTCCTTTGCATTTTTAGAATCTATATGTTCATTTAAAATCTAATTCATACCTTTTAACTTTTTTTCTTTTGAATTTTTTTGTATGAGGAATATTGTTTTTATTATTTAGTGAGTTTTTTGTTAGATTATTTCCAAGGTCAATCCTTAGGGACAGATCGGATGGATCTTTGAGAGTGTATGCTTACATATAAAACAGATAGTTGAATTACGTGATTAAAATACAAATAAAGATAAATATCGCATTTTGTAGTATGTTAAATCTGTCTCTAATATTTTGTTACAATAGGCCTCCTCCCACAGTATCAGAGATTTTTTTGATTATTAAAAATATATTGCAATCCTAAGAAAAAATTTAAGTAGTTTTTTTTAAACTTAAAATGTATAAAAAACAAATAAAAATATTTCTGAATGAATTAACTAATTTATCTTAAACTAATTTTATGAATAATTTACTAATTTTACAAAATATTTTCCCCATTTACTAGCTAACGTAATAGCATATTATAAAATAAAGAAACGAAGATAAAATAAAAACGTAATTATTATTTTATATATTTATTCATCTTGATAATAGTATTTTTTTTTGTTAACCCATTAACTAACTAACGGAACACATAATCAAAATCTCCCAATGCCGAGTCAGTTTTGCAATAACTAAGCAAATGCAATAGAACTAAGCTAATGTCATAAGAATCACATTTAGCGAAAGGAGCCGCGGTGGCCTGGTGGTAAGGTCTCGGCTTCGGAACCGGAGGGTTTCAGGTTCGTGACCCGATTCCACCGAAGAACCGTCGTGTAAGGGGGTCTGTTGCACGTTAAATCCGTCATGACCAAATGTCCTCCCGCTGGTGTGGTGTGGTGTGGTGGGGAGAGGGGGTACCAGTCCGTCCCAAAATAGCCCTAGTGTTGCTTCAAACGGGACGTTAATATAACTAAACTAAACCAAACCAAACCACATTTAGCGAAAATTCTGATTAATCATTTTTAAAAAATGTGAGTAAAGGGAAAGTTACAACTTGCCCTTGTTACACTACCTTCTCTCTCCACAGCATTAAAACAATTTCAAATGCGTACTGATGTGTGTTTGCTCATTTTTCAGCATTTTAATAGTGTATGGAATCGAAATTTTGAAGTTAAATCATTTTAAACTCATCAATAATTTTTTTTTTTTCAAATTTATCGTTACGTATTTTCAATTTTTATGTAACTAAAAATGAATATTTTTAAATGAACATTGAACAAAGTGGAATAAAATCCTTCCGTAATCTCCAAAGAGATGTATTTTTATTCTACTATTGAAGAGCATAGCAAAAAGTTTGAATCAGTATAACAAAATGCAAAGTATAAAAGTTAATATCAAATATTGCAATTCTATGTAAAATACTCTAAATGTACAGAATTATGTAAAAGCAGCAAACCTCTACAAATTATTTTAATTTAAATTATATAATTTAAAATGAATCTATCTATTCAAAAATGTCTGCAAATTGTGTTCAATGCTGAAATTTAATTGTAAATAAAATTATAATTATTTGACAGCCGCAATAGATTCTATTTATCAAATGTTGTTATGGTATCAAATGTAGAACTCTATTTAATATGTGATAAATTTATCGGTAAAAAATGAAAGCAATATAGCATGAAATAATGTATGAAAAATTTGAAAAAGTTGCGCTAAAATATATCTATTTACTATTGCAAAATGAATACTGCATCTAGAAGATTCAGGTAATAGGTACTGTGGAACAATTTATGAATGTAACTAGTATTGTTTAAAAAGTAAAAAGAAAAGTATTGATCAAATAATTACCCAGAATTCTGAAAGTTTTTGGGTAATATTTAAAAAACAGATACCTTCATTTTACCTATATTATGCATGTAAACTATATGAAATAACTATTCGTAAATTTGAAACATCTGTTTAATTTTTGAAAAAAAAAAATCATGAAACTAGTATTAAACTAATTCATTTTACTAAAACTGTCACCCTCAAACATTTCTATGTTTGCACTTTTAAAAGAATATAGAGCTTCTTTTACTTAAAACTATGAACGAAAAACGGAAAACATCTGAAGTGAGTTTCTAAACACTAAACAAGATATTATCACAAAAACCCTGGGGATTAAGATGTAAAATAACAATTTTCATTAGGGAGTATAAAAAAGATATATCGAAATTAAGAATTTTATGTAAAAATCTAATTATACCATACGCTAATTGCTCAAAATGCTCAAATGAGTCTCGATGTTAACAAATCCGAATTCAAAAAATTCAAGCAATTCAGAAAGCGCACTCAGATTCATTCAAATTTAATCACAATGATAAGAACAACAAAACTGGTGCAAAGAGCTTGGGCTTCAATCAACAAGTGAAATGCACTAACCACTAATTAATGCTAATTGATGGGAAATTCGTCATTTATAATACTCAGTTTGATCATTGATGAAAAAGGATAATTGCCCAGTTCTTCAAACATTTAAGATCAAACAAACCAGTAGTCAGATGGGATTCGGATGTGTTATATTTCATGAATATCCAATAGGATATTTATTCACTCGGTTCTAAATAAGCATTCTATTTGAAGATTTAACGAAGCAGTAGTAATTAAGCAAATTAGCTGGTATTAAATAAAGAAATATTGCCTAAAGATTTCTGTATTGTGATAACATGTATAAAACATCTCATGAATATATGTTAGCCAATGAATAAATATAAAAGAAACTACTTCTGAAAACGAAATCTGTTTGGTCTTAATGAAATTATGACAATTAGATGAATTATCTCATTAAAGAAAACATTTATACATAATATTGTGAGGAAAGTAAAATACCGATCAATATTTCTGTATTGCATTAATAAATGAAATAGTTTATGATATAAATGGTAATTGATATAAATTATCAATTAGGATTAAAAGACAAATAAGAAACTAGAATCGACCCCATTTCTTTCAGAAATTTAGTGGTGCAGTTTGTAAGATGCATTATATTCTTTAAGAACCTTTAATATGTCAAATAAAGGAAAGGGTTCTAGACTGGGAGAAGAAATTCTTGCAAATCAAACAAAACCATAAAATAATTTGATTTTATAACATTTTTCATTAGGCGCAAAATATACTCAATGATTGAGCAGCTGCACTAATTATAGCAAAAGTATTTGTGAATCATAATCGTCCCTGTCCCAAAAGAGTTACTTTCTCTATTGCAGATTAAGCCAACATAACTAAAACATCATAGTTACAACCAGAAGTTCTATAACGCAATTACTTAGTGACTGACTTCTCATCCTCATACTCGCGGTGCCCTTCGAGGGTGAAAATAACTCAAATAAATTGAATAAGGTATGAACCAAACAATTTTTAAAACATAAATGCAAGTGAAAGAGTGAACAACTATAATGATTATTATATTGCAAAATATTTTGAAATATCTTGCACAATTTCTGAAATGCTAAATGTTTTGGGCCATTTTGTATACATCATTGCTAAAATAAGGATAGTACATTTATCTTAAGTAAGAAAAATAAATAACTGATGGAGAAATCATTAATAGAATATTTTTGACATGTTCGCAGTATAAAAATTATGTGTTACCGTTAAAGTATGAAATCCGTTATTTTATAAAATACCTAGTTACTAGTACTAGTTACTAATACTAGTTATAATATAGTTACTAATACTAGTTATTTCATAGAATAACGATCTGCAGCCCGTTAAAGTGTAAAATAATCTATATCATATATCTCGCACGACAAATACATTTAGCTTCCACCCCTACTGCATTTATGTTTTTGTTTGTTTGTTTTAGAAATAAAAAATGCCTTTGTTTTAGAAATAATGTTCTTTGTAATTCCAAGTGTCATTTTAGTAATCTTTGTTTTAACAAATGATTTTATGGTACGTTTCCATAAATACCATTTATACGCTGCATAAATTAGATAAAGTGCTTCTTTTTCATTTTAATTGTCTATCATTAGTTTCATTTCAGATAAATTGTTTATTTTACACTTTAACTGTCTCTCATTAGTTTATTTATAGAATACCTATTTATTTCATAGAATAACTAGTTAAAGTGTCAAATGAATAACATATTACACACTTTAACGGACACGATCAGTTATTTCATGGAATAACTAGGTATTCTATGAAAAAACTGCATTATATACTTTAACGGTAACATATGCATTTTATAAGTAAGATAAATTTTACATTTTAAGTGTATACTAAATAAAAGGTAATCTAAATAATTACCAATTGTAAAATTTATGCAAAAAAACTGCGCTAAGATATGAATGCAGATCAAGCATACCAAATCGGATCTCGTGTATATAAGAGGATGCAAGCTGGATCTCCAATTGTTCGTACTATAGGGCCTTATTTGATCTAGCTTGATTAGGTATTCCAGTCAAACCTTTCATAAAAGAGGAGATAGTGTTATTTAGGTTGAGATATATAGCTATCTAGGGACAGCAAGTATTCATCTTGTGCAGGATATAATGCCTGGAAACTGTTGGACAGAGGAGCATTGCGATGCCCATAAAGAATTGCTTGGTCATAAGATTTTTTTTCGCCTTTATGTCGGATGTTTTGCGTAGTTGTATGCGTGGCAACGATAATTCATTTTGGACGTTCTCTGTGAATGAGCTTGCTGCACATGACTGCCGACCTAAATCTGTCAATAACTGACGCAGTTGTCTGGATGGAAATCCAGTGCAAAAATAGCTGTGCTTTTTCGTTTCAGCTAGTTTACCATGTATTAAATGTATGTCTACCTTCGGAAAATGATCGTTCAACACCGAATTACTATTTTTCCATTACTTATTTTGAATACTTTTGAAGAAATTATTCATTTTTTCTTGTCAAAATAACATACCTTATCATGCACTCGTGAAGGATTTCCGCACATATGACTTAAGTACTTTACAAACTTAAGTATAACTTTATTTACAGCAATAAACTTTCACTGCAGTTGATGCTGGAGGTTTCACAAAACTGTTTATTCAAATCCTGAAAAGGCTTATGATAGAATACAATCTATATTTGTTTTTTTATGTTCTGATTGTTGAAAATAACAAATAACCAGTAGGAAATAATTCGGTCACTAATTAGCTAGAACGAGATCTTTCTGGAAGCTATTGTATGTGTTGTAAAATTCGATTAAAATAAAGCGGATAAATTTTAAAATTATATTCTGATATCTAATAATATTTATAGATTTTCAGAGAAACTTACAATTCGTATAATTGTATTAAAAGTCGTAAAAGTGTGATTGTAAAGTATACAAAACGTCGTTAAAATATAAACATGCTGATTATTACAAGAGTTCGATAATTATATTGAAAACGAGCTATGAAAATACCAAACGATGTTTTCTTGACTCTTTGTTGCAGGAGATTAATTATATAAAAGAAAAAAAAACATAAAAAAGTTCTGAAGGTGACGCTTTTTTATAGAAATGACGAATATTGAAAACTTGAGCAAGCAGTCATTCATTTCATTTAACTTTTCCCAAAATCAAAATGCAGGACTGTCATTTCAGGATTACTTCATCTCAATTTTACTATCACTGCGACTTCACTAAGAATAGAATTTCTATATAAAAGAATTAGATAAAAAATTCTATAAGTTAAACATCATTATTGTTTAAGAGTACATGAAGATTGAACCTTAAGGTACTCAAAATACTGTGTTCAAGTTTTTTTTTGTTTTTGTTTTTTAATGTATCTATGCTTTATGGGTATGTACCTAATAGCACAAAAGGCCTAAAAATATTGTTATAATATCCTCCCAGTATTGTTCGACATATAAAATAATGCTTAGTATCTTTGAGATTGCAGAAAATCATGTGTCAATACGGTGTGTTGCTTTAGTTGTATTAAGGTAATATTGCTGTTTTAGAAGTAATATATTGCCTTATTCTCGAAATGTAGTTTCAATATCACTATTTAAATACATTTTCAAAAAAAAAATTGCAAAATCCTATATTTTCAGCAGGTTTCATACATTGTTTTGAAAATTCCAGTAATCGATAGGTATCTATCTTGAAATCAATATTCAATAGTGACTAATCGAAAGTCAGCACATTTTATTGTGTTATTTTTCGTTACGAAATTAACATAATCATTTAATATCTGACGCAATAACAAAAATAATGATTATTTAAATTGCAGATTATATAAGTTTCTTTTCTATTATTTCTGCAGTTTCAATTTAAAATGTTATATTCCGCAAAAAAAAAAAAAAAAAAAAATGTCGTGCTTTGTTATTTAATTCTGTAAGCTTTTAAAACACACAAAAATTTTGATGCTATTTATTATTAAAAGAAATGCATAAAAGGTTTTTTATGCATTTATAATTCCTTTTTTTTCAAAGAGACGCTTGCATATTTCTTATTTCAATAACTGATAAAAATTTTTGATGCCACGATATTCTGCCTATTGTAAATAATTTTATGATAATAGTTATTTTAAAAGTAGACGATTCAAAACGTATCTCTTATTAAATGGATAATGTTGTTTTTGGAATATTGTTTTAAATCGAAAATTAACTTATTCGTTATGAGAAGAATTCTCTGTAATATGATTTTAAAATGAACATTTAATTAATAAGTGTGAATTCTTCATAAAATCAGAAAACCGTTATATTTGTTTTACATTTATCATCATAAACTGTGTCGATTTTTAACCAATTTGTAGATAAAGGAAGCTGAATCAAATAATTATTTAACTCCATATTTTAAAGTTCTAATAATTAAATTTTGTAATGCCTTATTTACTCGCTTCCTAAAATATTACAATTTCTTAATTTTCTACTGTCTAATAGTTTCGACTAAAATAAAATAAATTAGCTATACAATAATTATTCGCTTCATTTCTTTAAAATTATTTGAATAATAATGGTACCACTTATTATTAAGTTTAAGAAGAAGAAAATATATAATATACGAAATCCATAATATTTATAATAATAATAATTTGAAGATTATAAAGAAGACAATATCTAGACAATAATGTTTACAATCAAGAAAAATATGTACTTGCTAAAAAATACATAAATAAAAAAAAAACTTTCTAATTGAGAAATTTATCAAATTATTTGCTTTCTCAAAAATTTTCAGTTAATTTAGGGATGTTATTATGTGGTTCCTGGACTCAGAAATAAATTGTATTTCTATATAATCATAAAATACTAATATTCAACTGAACAATTTATTTTGTCATAAAAACATTAAAACAGTTGTAAAATTTTAAAGGAATATATTGAATATTTTTTACTTCATGAGCTGCTGAACATATTAAAGAATTATTTTACAAAATAAAAATTATGAATTAAATTTTACTTTATAAGAATTTCCATACAAATATTTTTTCAAAACTTAAATTTCGAGTAAAACCAATTCAAAGGTGGAAAGTATTATTTAAAGTACATTATGAAAATTTAAAAATGAATGCAACTTCGAAACGAATGCACGTAGAAAGGAAATTCAAAAGATTTTATAAAGAAATTTGACCAGAAATTAAAGATAATGACTAAAAATATTTATTTTTGCCAATAATCGATTTTTCAAACGTAGTCATTTACATTTAAGTAGGAAAAAAAACTATTCATATACGTTAATGAAGTTATTATTAAACTGTGATTTAATGAAATTTATTCCAAGAACAAAATTATCAGCTCCAATATATTTTAAACTTCGTTTATACTTATTTGTTTTATTACCTTTGGTGGGTTTCATTTACCATTGGTGTAAGAAGAAATTTTGCATGAACAATAAGACCTTTTAAATGATATATTTTCTGTTAATATCTTATAATAAAAGCAAATCATTCGAAGTTGTAACAGTTATCATTCAAATACTAAAAACAAAATCCATTAATCGAAATTTTAATAAAAAAAAGGCGACAGAACATTTTTTTAACCTTTTTTTTCCATGAGGATTTTTTAACTACCGAATTACTCTCGTTTTAACTAGATTTCTAGAATGGTAACTAAGTCGGTCATTAAAACTTGAAGCATCTCCGCACGCTACTTCAAAAAATAAATGAATTGCTCTGATAATCTTCATAGTTAAATCAAAAAGTGCAAATTACCGCTCACTCTATCATATAAGTAAAAGATAAAAGAAAAATGTAAAAAGAAGAAAAAAAATTAAATGAATTACTATTACTTCTGTTCAGTCAGGGAATTAAATGTGAGAAAATTAAGCAATTGAGTCGAATCTGGCTGCTTTTTTTACCTTGTATTTTCCTTTTTCATTAGAAGTTGATTGTTGTAATTGCTGTTCCATATTATTTCTAGAATACTTTTATCCCATTGTACCATTTTTTTTTTAATTCTATAAACGCGCTGCGATCGTAAAAAGTTTGAGTCTTTAAAAATACATTTTATTGAGAAATTTGCATTGAATTGTGTAGACTAAGAAATAAATTTTAGATTTGTTATAATTTTATGCAAGGTGTCCACTTTAATTGTGGCCAAATATTTAATTTTTGAACCATTAGAAATAAACTTATTCTTCTAAATGGGAATATACCTAAAATAATGTACACAATTATGACTTATTCTGTTTAATTGTATTGCGGAGAAAAATTACGAAATTGGTTTTTACACATTCCTCTTGACTTGTTAACCTGAGCCTTAGTACTATTATTCAAGTGGATTTATTATATTTAGTACACAAATGATACGCCGCTGTATTTGATTAAACCACATTCATGTGAAAATTTTCTAAAGGAAAATTATCTAATCGTTTTATCATTTATAGTCTTGTCTAATTGCTGTTATAAAATTTAAAAAAAATCGTTTTGTTGTCTGAAATATTTTTTTAATTAAAATTAAAATTTTAATTAAAGTATACTGTTTTATAAACAGCAGAAGGTTGATATTTCTCTATATGTAAGGCTGATATTTCGCTGATGTAATTGTTATATTAGTCACGCAAATTTTGTTAGCAAATATATATAAAATAAAGTTATAAAGTATATGAGAGAGGTTTAAAGAACATTTTCAGGGACAATTAATTAAATAATTAATTTTCCATGAGTACTTTTCTGACTCAAATTCTTAACTGTCTCAGCGTATAAAATTTTCTTCTAAAATTTTGCTCTTATGTTTTGGCAACAGCTCTTATGTTTTGATGTTCTTCAACAATAAAGAAAAAAAAAAATATTTCATTTGTGCAAAAAAGATTTTTTCGAGCACTCGTGCGAATTTGAGTGATGTTTTTATATTTTCTTTTGGCCATTGTTAAACCATTATTTTAAAATGAAAAAAGAATATCAGCAGATAAATATTAACATGAAAAAAGAAATTACAAAGTAGTGATAGGAATTATTTAAAGTCTTAGCTTTACTTAGCAATGGAGAATCTTTAAATATCATTATTTCAGATTTGTCTGCGCTGAATTTTTTTAATTATATCTATTAAAGGGCTGAAATTAATACAAGTAAGAAAATAAAAGTTTGAATTTTAAAACAGTGCGATATTTTTTGAATAATTTCTTCTGAAAATCCTATGGTAAAAAACAAAATCTAGTTTAATTTCGTATACGCTGAAGTTGCTGCTGTCGGCGTATAATATGCCTAATCATTTAGGAGTCATGCCTAGTCAATAGGAACATTTCTTTGTTTTATTTTTTCTTAAGGAAAATTAAACTACAACTTTATTGTTCTTTGAAATCAAAAATAACAGTTAAAACTTTCAATCCAACCCATTTGTAAATTTTTATTATGATATCTGACATAAATAAATATTTCAACTTTGCAAGTTTGATTTTATAATAAAAGAATATAAGACAAAGTAAAAACTTGCTGTTTATTGGAAATCAAAAATAGTATGGGGAATTTAAATTCAATCAATTTTAAAGTGCTCCGTGTAAGCCCATCCAGAAACAAGAGGAATATATAAGTGTTATGGTAATTCATCCCTCTGACGTAAGCATATCTGACATCCCTTTTTTTAATTACAGCCAATCATCCCGTTACTACAGAACTAAGCCGTATAGACATGGATAGCTGGCACCTCCCTATTTTTTTAATTACAGCCAATCATCCCGTTACCACAGAACTAAGCCGTATAGACATGGATAGCTGGCACCCTCCTTTTTTTTAATTACAGCCAATCATTCCGTTACCACAGAACTAAGCCGCATAGACATGGATAGTTGGCATCTCCCTTTTTTTTATTACAGCCAATCATCACGTTACCACAGTACTAGGCAGTATAGAAATGGATTGCTGTTACTGGCTGTTATGCTCATTAACTATTCACTTTTTACACAAGAAAACCCCGGCCAAGAATCTTCAAACTTTGGGTAAAAGGCTAGAAATCTTTTCCATCATTTCTTTTAATATTTTTGAATTGGATTTTAATATTGTAAATTGGAATTATTCAATTATTTTAAATTGGATATGGTAATATTGAATTAAAATTATTATCCATAATCTTCCATGCTTTTTGCGTTTTATGTTTTTTTTTGAAGTGCTGAACAGATCCTATTTTCCCAAATATACATGCATTTTTTTTTTTTGCATCTTTACAAATCTGTAGAAATATTTAACCCTTAACTGGGGACGTGCGGTCTGTGAGACCGCTAGCGATGGAGTTTCGCTCACCTCTATTCTATTTTTAGCTCAATTGAATGGATTGACCCTGTAGCTTCCTGTTTTGTGACCTTCAATACACGTGCACTTTTTCAACCGATTTCAACAGATGCTTTTTTAAATAATTCAGTTATTTCTTTAAATGCGGACTCTAAGACCGCACCTCCCTGTTAGTGTCCCAGTGATAAAAAAAGGCTTAGCAGATGCAGCTAAAACTTGGGCCACGAAATAGCGTCCAATTTACTGATCCTATTATGAAGCACTGCTCCAGACACTTTTAAATGAAGCAGAAAGTGATTTTGGTGATAAGGATAATTGTACAGAGGAGTTTTACGATGAAAGTAAGCATTTAACTGATTCTGACATGTATGTTGAAACATAATTAATATTTCTAGTGATAATGTATTTCAAAAAAATTTACAAAATATATTAATATACCAAGATAAGTATATACAGAATTTAAAGGTTGATTTTTATACTAGCTCTTAACCTGTATGTTTAAAATGTTTAAGAAAACCTTGCTATGAAAATCGCACAAGCCGATAAAAAAAGGGCCACTTTTTCCCGTTGTCATTTTTTTTTTTCATATAATTGTTGAATTTTACATTATATGGTCTTCTATATACCTTCATATACTGTAAAATTAAATATGATTTAACATGTAAAAATTAATATGTTTTTACAAGAATATTATTTATTGCAACATGTAATTTGAGAAAAAAATGTATGTTCCAACTCATTTACTTTTTTCAATGATAATATATTTTGAAAAAAATTCTAAAACATATCTATATATCAAGAAAAATGTCTGCCAAATATATTGGTTGTTTTTCATACTAATGCCTTCATTAGAAAATTGAATTTGAGTGTAAATGAAATGCGGTCTCTTAGACAGCACCTCCCCAGTTAAGTCCTAAAATTTCACCTCCCCAGTTAAGGGTTAAGGAATCTTCCAATCCCCGATATCATTTGCACTATCATCGGGACAAATATTCTCTTATAACTTTTGGTTCCGGTACGAATACATATGTTAAGAATAATTTGCACATTATCCATCTATCCAGCATCTGCATAGTCATATCTCATCTAATTTTCTTCTTTGACATTTGGAATGATATTGGGACTGCAACACCTATTTGGTCTTTCTATATAGCCTGTTTAGCATATTCATCTGCTCTCTCGCTTTTCCATATTACGATGTGAGCCATAATCCATTTGTTCTCTTTAGATAATCTCAAGTTTTCTTTAATTTTCCAGATTTCTTTATTTTTGGTGTTCGTGGATGTCTGGCATGCTAGTGGCATAAGCATTTAAGCATGTTTGGCGTAATGCATTAACCCTTAACTGGGGACGTGCGATGGATTTTCTGTCGCCCCTATTCTATTTTTAGCTCAATTGAATTGATTGACCCTGTAGCTTCCTGTTTTGTGACCTTCAATACACGTGCACTTTTTCAACCGATTTCAGCGGATGCTTTTTTAAATAATTCAGTTATTTCTTTAAATGAGGTCTCTAAGACCCTGTTAGTGTTCCAGTGATAAAAAAGGCTTAGCAGATGCAGCTAAAACTAGTTCCACGAAATATTATCCAATTTACTGATCCTATTATGAAGCAGTGCTCCAGACACTTTTAAATGAAACAGAAAGAGATTTTAGTGATAAGGATAATTGTACAGAAGAGTTTTTAGATGAAAGTTCGCTTTGAACTGATTTTGATATGTATGTTCAAACATAATCAATTTTTCTAGTGATAATGTATTTTGAAAAATTTATAAAATATATTAATACACCAAGAAATATATATACTGAATTTATAGGTTGATTCTTATACTAGTTCTTAACCTGTATGTTTAAAATGTCCTAGAAAACCGTGCTATGAAAGTCACACAAGCCGATAAAAAAAGGGCCAATTTTACTCATTGTTAATTTTTTTATTTTTCATATAATTGTTGAATTTTACATTATATTGTCTTCTATATACCTTCATATACTGTAAAAATAAATATAATTTAAAAAGTAAAATGTAATATGCTTTTTCAAGAATATTATTTATTGTAACATGTAATTTGAGAAGAAAATGTATGCTCCAACGCATTTACTTTTTTCAATGACAATATATTTTGAAAAAATTTCTAAAACATATCTATATATGAAGAAAAATATCTGAAAAATATATTGGCAGTTTTTAATACTAATACATTCATTAGAAAATTTAATTTGAATCTAAATGAAATGCACCTCCCCAGTTAAGTCCTAAAATGTCACCTCCCCAGTTAAGGGTTAAAAGATGAAAGTATACGTACCTTAAGTTCATCAACGTTAGTTAGTGAATAGTGAAAATGAACTCGGGTGACACTTGCTCATACTGAACATTATGATTGTATTAATCTTTCAGTTATTATTTTTGATTACCATTGGCCAACAAGGCAATTTTGCTTCTTTTTAACAACTCTAAAATTTTCATTTTTGTACAGCTTGCAGTTTAATTTGCTAAATATGAAAAATAAATGAATAAAAACTGGTAAGCAAAATGAATTCCAGCATCATTAATATATATATATATATATATATATATATATATATATATATATATATATATATATATATATATATATATAAAACTTGCTGTCACAAGCTCATTTTATCTATGTTTCCACGCCCACACATGATATCTTTGATTCATGAACAAGCAATAACAGAATGTCTTCTCTATTTTATATTAAGCATATAGAAAATTTATTTTACATTGAGCATACAGAAAATTTCATACTTTACCAGGATAAAATTTTTCACTTTCCTCTAAGCCATTTCCGAACAGTGTCATTTATATTTTTCGTTATCTATTGCGGATTTCGTCGAAAAGGCTATGCATAAGAAATTGGGGATTTCGGCGCTGTCAAAGGGAAATCTATCATTCAAAGAAGGCTATAGGCTGTCACTCGTTGCAGTGCATGTAGAAATGCAAGAAAAAAAGCCGTTGAAAATCTTTTCGCAGTTTGTTCCAGAGGACTAGTTTTAGTCTCTTTCTGATATGATAAACATTATTCTGTTTCCGTATTCTAATATATTACATGCAAAACAGCATTTTGACATCCTTTCAAGAGAATGTATTTAAATATTTGAAGCTTTGATATATCTTGGTAACAACACTTTTGAGCCATTTGTCGACCAAATGCTTTTCAAACACTTTTACTGACTTTGACTGGCATCATGTTTGTGATGATGGAATTTTATTATTGATTTTTCTAAGCACTATTAGACTAGAGCTTTAAACTTTTATAACATGAGTTATCAATGATAATATTTGTTATAAATTATAGTTAAATATTATTATTTAGTATATGGATATTTTCAAAGCATAAATATAAGTTAATTTTCTGTTAAATTAAATTATGATTTCACTTCAAAGCCACCATCTGACAGTAAGCTTAATTAATGAATTAAATCATGATTAATAAGAGGAACATAATTTAAATAAAAACAAATCAACTTTTTTACACTGTGCGTGCGTACCTTCCCACAAATGCGTAAAACCGCGGTGGACTGGTGGTAAGGTCACAGTTTCCGAACCGGAGGGTTTCGAGTTCGAGATCCGATTGCATCGAAAAGCCGACGTGTAAGTGGATATGGTGCACGTTAAATCCTTCGGAGAAAAGCGTCCTTCCTCTGGTGTGGAGTGGACGTTTGAAGACGGGGCGGGGGGTGCCAG
Source organism: Argiope bruennichi (assembly GCF_947563725.1). Classification (NCBI taxonomy): domain Eukaryota; kingdom Metazoa; phylum Arthropoda; class Arachnida; order Araneae; family Araneidae; genus Argiope; species Argiope bruennichi. The sequence continues at coordinate 49,375,526 of NC_079159.1, read as the reverse complement.
CTCAGGTGTCGTCTTCGCTATCTGACCGCTTTTCAATATTACGAGGTATGTCCCAAAGCCCTAGTGTTGCTTTAAAATGGGACATTAATATAGATAAACTAAACTAAACAGCAAGTGCGCTATTTATAATAACATGAACGATCTAAGATACTCCATCATAATATATCAATTTTAAGAGGTTAATTATTAAAATTATGCAGTGACTAGGTGAAGACTTATAACTACGATTATTATAAACGCTTTTTTATCTAAGAAGGAAGGAAAATGCAATGTAATCATTAGACAAACAATATAGTATAACAGAAGAATTAGTTGAATTGTATGAAAAGAAAATGAATGAAACTGCCAACATTTCAAATTGAACTATTTACATTTGAAATATAATACTGTAGGTAGATATTATGAAAATTAAAGCTTTGAAATATAGATATAAAAAATCAAGAAGTCAGTTTCATATTCATATGCAGACTACGCAATTATGCTTCAGAATGCTCCAAACGTATAGTTCTCGCAAATCTCACAACTAATCCTTGCGATTATAAGGGTTTGTAATTTTGATGGAATTGTATCTTTTTCACCTAATGGCACATCGTTCATTTTTTTTCAAATTAGAGTATACGGGTCTTCGCTTAGCTCTTTCCTAAGAACGTTTGGAATAACCCTGCTGTGAATAATACCAAACCTATTCAGATTTACACTTTGCAAGAATTTTTGTTATGATTTTTCAAGTAAAATTTAAAATATTCCCTGATAAATTCGAAGATTCATATATGTAGGAATAAATATTGGCTGTAAACTTGTTTCAAGGATGGTGATATTGGTTTCGATTGTAAAAGATGGCGACGCCAGTCATGTCAAGTCGTATCTGGCTGCGTTTTTGCATCCAATGGAAGCGCGCATATGATGTCGGGGCGCTTAAGAGGCTCCGAAAAGGGAAACACTCGATGCTTGCTGGCCGCGGTGGCCTGGTGGTAAGGTTCCTTCTTCGGAATCGGAGGATTTCAGGTTCGAGACCCGATTCCACCGAAGAACCGTCGTGTAACGGGGTCTGTTGCACGTTAAATCTGTTATTACCAAACGCCCTCCCGCTGGTGTGGTGTGGAGAGGGGGTGACAGCTCAGGTGTCGTCCTCGTCATCTGACCGTGGTTCAAAAGTACGAAGTCCGTCCCAAAATAGCTCTAGTGTTGATTGAAACGGGACGTTAATATAACTGAACTGAACTCGATGCTTGCAGTAGCGATGCGCGATTGAGATCGGACGCTGATTACATGATTCCTTTTCGTACCCTTATTAGGCTTGGCTATGTTTGGCATCTCCATCTCAGGTGAACCCTGCTTCTAATAAAATCTTATCCCATAACTGTAAATAATGTAAATATTTAATTATATGTAGTCTTAATAAAAATTGATAGTCTGTTCAATTAGGATAATATTATTCCCTTTTACAAAAAAAAAAAATCACTTTATCCCTAGACGCCTTTTTACATATATTGGTAATCTACAGTTTCTTCTCTACTGTGAAATGACACACATCATCTGTAATGCAATCAATTTAATCTAACAAATCTTATTAAAATTTTAGTATTATATATCTATAGGATTTACTACCTATAGAATGAATTAATACTTACTTCTGCTAATAATAAAGATCTCTGTGTGTCGGTGCCGGTGTTTTACAAAGTAGATCGTTTAACTTATAACTACTAAATTTAGAACATTAAAAGATACACTATATAATTTAAAAGCATGGGAATCTGCATGTTGGAGTGGCTTTTTTAATCATAATTCGTATTTTAATTACTTAAAATTAACATAAATTTTAGAAATTTTCTTCAATAACATCCAAAAATGCACAAAAATGAATTTTATTGCACACAAATCAATTTTACACCATTGATTTGACTGAAATTAGATATAAACGGTGTTAAATATGAATCAGCTCATAATCTCTGTATTTAGTAATATGAAAATTTGAAGAAATCGAAATAAGTAAAATAAAGCTGTAATTTTTTTTTCTTTTCCTGTATATCAATGGTAATGTATTGTAATTCAAGTGAGATTTCGATAAATGTTGTATATATTCTTTTCTGTACTATAAATTGAGATACTTGTTTATTTATTTCTATTCTTTTTTACTAAAATGCCGCTTCGTATTTGCTTTAGAGGGATTTTAAAACCTAAAAGGTAGAAGTGAGAATGAAAAAAATAAAATTATTATAAATGCATGCAATTCAGTAGATGGCTTGAAAAACTTATTGATGTATATAGTTCAATCCAGGGTTACAATATGCTTTTTATCCTTCCCAGCTAGAATATTTTTTTAATATTCTTTCTGTGTAATAATATGAAGGCGGAACAATTCTGAATGTTTCTTATTTAAAATACACCATTCTTTACAAAGTTGCAATCTATAAGAAGCATTTTATTTATCGTGTTAGTATAAAGAATTTATCGATATAGTTAGATTGTGCTCCTAATGCGCGGAAAAGAAAATGCCATTCTCTTTCTGAATAGCTTTTCTAATATTTTCTTACATTTCGAATAAATTAATAGCTTTCGTATATCGCAGCTATTCTGACATTTTCAACGTAAAATCCTCAATGAAGGACTCAATATTTATTGACGTACTGCATAGCGGCAGTATTTAAAATGAATAATATACTAAACAAGAAAAATATCGGGCCGAAAACCATATTTACTGCTTTCTTCTCCGTAAACATTTTGAAGATAAAAGTGGACTGATAACATTAAATGGAAGCTTGTTGTTGGTATAGTAGAGAAAAAAATCAGTAGAGACGAAGAAGCAAAAATGTAGCTATTGAACTCGATAAAATGTAGGTCCAAATCTTTTTTAACGCAATTTATTTTTTCCATTTGCGTCTAGCGTTTCTACAGATAGCACATTCTATTTCAGGAATTGATTTTCAATAACTCTTTTACTTTCCATTTGCCTTCCCCGTTTTTACCCATTCTGTTTTTTTCTGTTGTTGACTTTTTTTCTTTTTTTATTATTATTATATTTTGCTTCCCGTACCGCTGTATACTTTATTCTTCTGTTAGAAATCGAAATTAAACGTCCTAAAAGTGCCTCGGCAAAAAAAGAAGGAAAAAAATATTTATCTATCTAGTTTTTACGAATCTATTTTATAAAATGGGTAATCGCTTTAAATCCTTTACTTACTTAATAAGAATTCTGCAATTGTGGGCATTTATACAAGAAGAATACTCTGAGACGGCAAATAGACAGCTATAGATTTTAAATGTACCATAACTTTAAATGGGTTCTATAGAATTCTGAACGGTTATTTGATATCTAGGACTTAAACTTATACACTCATATTGCTTTGAGGTATATTATAGTTAAATGTACTTTTATGTCGAAATCGAGAATAGTATTCTATAACCTTATATAATGGTAAATTTAAAAGGACAGATTGGTGGGCTCTGAAATGTAAGTGGGTGAACCAGACTTTACTCTTTATCATAAGTTTAAAATAATAATTTATATTGGAACTGGAAATGTATAGAAGTCTGAGATGAAATGTAATGTCAAATCGGTGGCTTTAAGATTTCTATAACTTTAAAAGTGGATTTTATGATATCCTGACTTTTATTGAACCTCTAACTTTGAGTTCATTGTGGTTAAAAGTGCTATTTCATTAAAATCAAGGATTTTTAACATACAATAGAAAATTTTAACAAAAATAAACTCAGGTCTCTAAAGTACATTGAACTTTGATTTTTATTATACATTTAATTATTTTTATTTCATGTATATTTAAGGAAATGGTTTGAATGAAATTTAGGAATGTATCAACATCTTGCATAATTGCAGGCTTTCGAACTAGAATAGAGATAATATTTTAATTTAAAGATACTCAAATGAAAATTTTAGTTTAAAATATTGTGATCTGAGAATAATAGTTTTGATTCCATCAATGCTGACGCGTCTCAAACATCCGTTCACGGCGGTTGTCCGAGATAATTGGATATATCTACAAAATTCTCAGTCTCCTCCTTTATTTCTTTTCTTTTGTTCGTTAAAGACGTTGGTCCAAATGGGTTTAGTTTAGTTTAGTTATATTAACGTACCGTTGTAAAGCAACACTAGGGCTATTTTGGGGCGGACCTCGTAATTTTAAACCACGGTCAGATGACGAGGACGACACCTGAGCGGGCACCACCTCCCCATACCACACCAGCGGGAGGACGTTTGGCATGACTTATTTAACGTACAACAGACCCCCTTACACGACGGTTCTTTGGCGGAATCGGGTCTCGAATCTGAAACCCTACAGCTCACAAGCCGAGACCTTACCACCAGGCCACCGCAGCCCCAAATGGGAGTGAGAGGAAGGTTACTGAGAAATCGCAAAGAATGTCAGAGAATACATTTGGCTAACAGCCATCAATTAAGCGAGAATATCTTTTGTATATTAACACCATTAAGACTATTGGTTGCCATTGCTGTTTTTTAATTTTTTTTCTTTATAAGAGACACTCGGACTTCTTATATTCTGACGTATTGAATTTGAATGCCGCTTGAAATGATAAGATTAATTATATATATAACAGAAAATATTGATCTTTTGTGAGGGAAATCTGAAAATATTGAACATGCAGACTTATTTTGTTTTATAAATGGTTGAATATCATGAATAAATTGCCGCATATATGCTGCTTTGTTAAAAATTAGATATAATGTCATATAATTAGTTTTTGTGTATCTAATTGTTTTAAAATACTAATACTAAATTTAACTACAAAATACTCAAAAATATACTGAATAAGACTTTAAAAATTCTTCTGTAATTAGAGATTATATTATTGGTGGTTTTTACTTAATTTCCGATAAATTTTTCTTCTATGATGCGAATTTCTAACAATTGAAATTATGTTCGATTTTTACTGTGTTTATTGAGGAAAGAAGCTAATATATTTTCAACTACGAAATACATGCAGCATCCTTTATTTCAAGATATATATATAAATGTATTGCAATCTGCAAAAAATATGAGTTGGTGATTTTAAGGAAGCTCCGTTTCTCTGAAATCAAAAATCACATTTTTGGCTTTAGTCTGTTTGTCTGTGAAAACGATGTCAAAAACGTTTTCAATTCTATTGATGAAATTTGATTTAGACCAAACTTGTAGATTTAAATCAAATATTAAATGAAGTCTGTCTGGCTGAATGTTTCAATGGAAGTGAACTTAATAATTTCAAAACGTAAAGTGCGTGATGAGTAACATTGATACACATTTTAGTTTAGTTATATTAACGTCCCATTTTAAAACAACACTTAAGTTATTTTGAGATGGACCTCGTAATTTTGAACCGCTGTAGGATGACGGGGACGACACCTGAGCTGGCACCTCCCTCTCTAAACTTCCACACTACATCAGCGGAAGGACGTTTAGTCCCGACAGGTTTTATCATGCACCGGACCCACTTACACGACGGTTCTTCGATGGAATTGGGCCTCGAACCTGAATCTCTCGGGTTCCGAAGCCGAGACCTTACCAATGGACCACCGAGACCCTAAATTGATACACAGGGTTAGCATATAAAATGCATTCTTATTAAATTTTGAACTAAATCTACCAAACCTTAATCTAAATTTTGATCAAGCTTTTGAAATCAAAAGTTTGACTATCTGTCTGTACGTTCGCATGCATGTAAACACAATGACTTATATCAATAAAACAGTGTATAATCATGTAACTACACTGTAGTTCATAGTCAGATTTTTGTTTCTGTCGGTGAAATGTATTCAACATGCATATTTGCATGATAGATTCTGTAAATATGCTAGATTTACACCAAAGATCTATGTACCCTAACTATTGTTCGTCAATGGCTAACAAAGTATTTGCAGTTTTATCGGGCAGAAATGGATAAGACCATAATTGGAGAATACACGATTAAGTTTAAATTTTGACCTTAATTAGTTATGTTACTGATAACGTCACTTCTTAGAATTTAATAGTTGGCGCCATTTGTTTTCCTAATAATGAATTTAAATCAACTTTTGGCATTATTTTAATTATTTTAAAAGACTTTTATTCTCATCCAAATTTACTGAAATTTACTAGGAAAAATAAAAGCAAAGAAATTTTTATTTTAACAATTTTACAACTTGTTGCAATTGGGGAATTATTTTTCCTTTTTACACTTTTAGCTAAAGTTCTCAAACTGGGACATCTGTTATCTATGGTGGCCACGGATATCCTGCATTTGATGCGAAATATTCAACTTTTATGATCTCTTAAAATAAGTCTCTTTATCATTACTGAGGTTACAGCCACATTTTTATTATCTTTATTTAGTGCCAGTTTCTGGCAACTACACTTTGGGACCCACTTTAAGAAAGAACATTTGCTCTGTACAAGTGACATTGACTTTTTTAGCTATTTATTTTGACGAATAATATTTCAAATCTATTTCCTCTTATAAATTCTGTATGCAGCATCCATTTGTTCAACGTGTAAAATGAGAATGAAAATGAGTTTTCTAATGTGAGATTATTTAATTGCAAGTAAAATGAATCACCATCCTCTCATTTGCAACTTACATTATCAATATGAATAAATACAAAAAATATTTTATAATGTCTTTGAATTAGTTTTTACACAATATACGTGATATAATATCATGATGGTTAAATGATTAGAATTGGGTATTTTTAAGAATATACATTTTTTACATCATGCTCGGATAATCTCTTTGTAAAATTCGAATAACACATTTTATATTAGTTTATACACACCTTCACTATTTTAAAATACCATATTGCATTTATACTTTGTTTTTATTGTTTCACTCTGATATGATTTTACTTTTTGTTTGGCACAGCGTAGTCAACGTCTTGGCTCTTAAGTCAAAGAAATCCAAGAAATCCTAAAATTCAACTGAATAGAACACATCTGAAATTATGTATTTTTGACTATCTGTGACCATGGTAACTAGAAAGTGAAAACCACGATAAAATGAAATCGATAAAATAAAAATATGAATTTTACAATAAAATTGAAGATTTCTGAAAAGTCGCGATGATATAAACCTTGCAGAGGTTTGTCAATCGATCCTTATTAGTAAATATCTCCAACAATATTATAATGATATCTCTAAAAATATTGGCCGGTTTCCGGAATATCGGACAACAACTTGGAAATATGATATAATATCGTATGCTAATAGGGAGATTAATGAGATCCTACATTTCCAAAAATCATCTACCTCAATAGACGAATTTTAATTTTGATATGTAACTTCATCATTAGAATTCCGTAATTGCAATATATTTTGGATGAAAGAACCAAACAACTAATTTTTTTGTCGTTCTAACAATCTTTGTTTTATCTGAAAACATTTATTTGAATGTTAAATAGGTTATATATGTAAAGATTAACAGATGATATCGAAATTCTGTATATCTGTATTAGTTTGCAATAAGTCAGAATTAATAAGATAAATCAAAAATACAATACCCACGAGAAAAATCTAATTATAGTTTTGATGTCAATATTGTAAATTTAGTAATATGCTATCAGCAAAATCTATAAAAAAAAAGTAGAATTGCATGATACCAATCCCACTCTGAATAAATTAAAGTTAAATTCAAAACTTTAAGCTAGATTCAGAAGTTTTGGGATTGTGTAAGTGTATGAAAAAGTCAAAAAGGAACTCTTCAGCAGGTAAACTCAGAAATCTCATGTACTCCTATTCGTAGGAATCGTTAAAAATTTTAACAAGATGACTTGACAATTTCTGCTAAATTTTGTTTGAAAGCATGTTTAAAAAATTAATTCAGCTCTTTTAAATAAAATGCAGCAATAAGCGGAATGCATAAATTGATCAAATATCTTTCATCTCCATTCGTTGTTATGACAATAATAACCTAATAATTTCTAAATTATGATCGTAAACGAAGAACACTGCAAATGATAAAGACGAAATAAGAAGAACGATGGCGAAATAAGAATGATAAGAATTTTGTATTATTTTGCAAAATTTAAAGAAAAAAACTATTTAAACATAAAATATCCTTTATTCAACATGTAATAATTTAAGAATTTTACATGAAAGTTCTTTAAAACCCTTTTTAGAAAAAGTTAGATTTTATTAAAAATAAAACTTCAACAAAAATTGAATAAAATATAAAGAGGTTATAGTTTTATAAAATAAATTAGTTACTTATTTTTCTCCTTGGGCTTATTGCATATTGAAGTTGATTGTATGGACAAAAAATTCAATTAATTGCAATATTACTAACCATTTCAGTATTAATCAATATAGGCGGGTTGCGCTTGTCAATATAATAATGCTATAAATTAAAATTAAAAACTTTTGATGATTTCATTAAGGTAATTTAAAAGTATATAATTACATTTTCAGGAACAATTCATTTTTCATTTTTATTAAAAATATATGCAAAACTCAAAGTAAGTAAATAACTCAAGTTAAATAAAAAAGTATGATTTACATAATATTGAAATAATATCAAAAGATAAAAAATGCTACAGTTTATTCATCAGATAATAAAAAATGGTTTTCTTCCATTCACTAAAAGGTAAGGAATAATATTGACATATTTTACATTATGTGTCATTAAAATGTAATTATTAGTCATGTTTTGGTATTTCTTATTTGTATATTATATGTAATTTTCTTTAATTCTCTTATTTTATTTTGTAAAAGACAGCGTTTCATTAAAAAAAATTAACACTTCTCCAGATGCACTATAATGTCGGAATATGATTCAGTTAGCTCTTTTAGATACTATTATGCTGGTGTAGTATTTCACAATCTCAATATCGTTTAATCAATCCTAAACAAAGACATTGAAGGAGTGAGGAAATTAAGAAGTTTGAGAATTTATTATTAATACTGAATTGTATTTAAACTAAAGATATATTCTGAAGATTTAAAAAAAAAAATAATTAATATACAAATTTTCTTCTTTCAAGACTCAAATGAAAGTTATTTTTAAATATTTTTATGAAATTTTTTCAGAAAGGAATAATTAAACAGTGAATGTTATGTTGGAAAAAGATTATTTATAAAAAAAAATCGTTTTCTGTTATTTAAAATACAGTTTTCAAACAATAAACATTGTATGATACCAAAAAGCTGTTACTAATTAATTCCGTTTTTCCTCCTTTTTATTTTAATAAAGTTATATTATTTTAAATGTTGAAAAAGAAAGAAACGATATGTCATTTTTATATTGTAAGTAAAGTTTAGATTTACAAATTATTTTATTCTAAGCATTTGAATATCCACCAAATCAAAACTGTTTATCAAAGTCCTTTCTAGAAAAAGAACAATGTGCTGCCTCAAATTTCAATATCTTACTTTATTACTTACATAATAAACATATTTACTCTCTTTGTATCAGTGCATTCCGAGACCAGCAAAATAAGGCCAAAGCATAAATTTCTGTACAGCAAAAGAGAAGTCATGGAAGAATTCAAATGCAGATATAATCATGCAAGACGAAGTATACAGTGGAATGGTAATTCCAACCACAACTTCTTTTATCTTCGTAAAACAGGAAGAAGCATTTTCTTTTATGCTTCATCCAGGCGAAAGAAAACGGAAATATTTCCTGTCTGGAAAGGAAAACTTTCACAAATGCAAAAACGAAATCTTTAAACAGATAGTATTTTAAGAATATGCTATTCAGCGGACATCAATTATAATGGCGATCGTATTTGAAAGAATACAAAGCGTGGGTAAACGGAAAACAAACAGGAACAAGACAGAGTTTTTAAAAAACTATTTGGAAGATTTCCAAAAAAATGAAAGGATGGATGTTGAAATCGCTGATTTTGTCACAGAAGAAATCGTGTCTTGTATATGAACAAATTCACGAGATATGATGGCAATGGTCATTTTATGTTTTCTTGAAAAATAATTCTGAATTTTAGAAAAAAATATAGAAAAAAGAAATAAAACCAATTTTAAATTAAATTATTGTTTTTATTTTCTTAAATTTTTGTGCCTTAGTTTCTTTACTGACATGCCAAAATTTGTGTTATAAAATGATGATGAAAGTAATGGCGTAAAGTTCTAACAAAGAAGAACGTCATCATATAACGTCGGCGTTAATGTTTGATTATCTATTGTAAAATGCGAAATCTGAAATGCAAGTTTATTTATAGTTTCTATATTTCCTACTGATAAAAATTTTTGAAGATAAAATATGTCGCTTAGTGTTATAATGATTGATAATTATATAATATGTTTGATGATTTAGTGATATACATATATATAAACTGTAAGTCAGAAAAAGATGAAACAAATTGTAAAATTCACAGAAAGGCGCATTAATTGGTTCATAAGGAGATGAAACCAATGGGGGACCGCAGAAGAAATTATAGCACCTGCCGAAATCAGTATTTGGCAATGAAGTGAAATGCGCACTACCATTTCACTTCAATGTTGTTTTCATTCCGAATGCAATAACAGAAGAAGGCTCGTTTTCACACCTATTGAGTAATTTAATTCTTTATTTTACGAATTTCACATTCTGTTTCTAATTTTTTAGTATTGATTTATAATTTATTTAATGGGGTTCTTTGAATTGTAACATTTTGCACATTTGCTTCGTAAATGTTATCCATTTGCCCAACCCCATTCTTCGGATGGTTTTATACACTTTTTTTCTACTCTATTTTATCTTCTTTTTTCACTCTATTTTTGTTAGATTTACAATTATAGCTTTTTCGTGTATATATATATATATAATATAATATAATTCAAAACCGGGTGACTTGACCTCCTCCTAGAATAAAATTGATTGGCAGATTTTACCTAAATTTTGAATTTTGTTGACCTTGAGCATATGTGGATTGTAAATTAACAAGAAAAGTAAATTTTGTAAAACATCCCATTAATTTATGCATTATGGTAGAAAACAATGTGGATCCAAAAGTCCTTGGGATTTTTTTCTGCAAACAATATCGATAAATTTTATAAAATGTTATTGTATGTTATTGTTATTATTGTCATTGTCACCTTTAATATTTAAGAAGAAAGACGAAAGCCATAGAAATGAAAAAGCGTAAATTCTTATTACGAATTAAGAAATTCCCGAAAGAGAAATTCCGTACCTGAAATACCATTTTTTGGAAAAATTTTAACCACCTGTTTCTGAATATCAGTTTCTTTAAAAGTAACAAAATTCCCTAACTGGAATCATTCTTTTGATATTATTCGAGTCTTACAGACATGCATATGTGACATGATATCTGCTATCAATTTCTATTGCCTCGCTAGCATAAATGACCTGTCGAAAGCAATATCCACAAATAATGTAGAAAGCTAATAAGGGTTTCATGCCGTATGTAAGAATGATTACTTTATTGGTCTTGACAATAAAAGAAAGGGAGTTCATTTTCGGAAGTGTCTTTCTTGCTGGTGGCTGTGTAAGAGCGACTGCAACAAAGAGAATAATACTCAAGTAACTGTGGGAAAAGACTACTACTTATCCACATTAGATAATAATAGAAGTTTCCATATTCTTAGGATATGTAGCAAGTAATCCTATTCATAAATTCTTTGCTACATATGTGATATTTGCTTTTATTTTTTGTTATATATGGATTATTTGTTTGAATTCCCTTCTTTTCGATTAGATATCATTTTATTTCATATGTCATTTTGCTCTTTTATTTTACTAATCAGATTTTATTGCTTTTATTTCATTCTAAATTCATTAAATTGGAAGTGAAAAGTTATGAAAAATAAAACGCTTTATAAAATGAATTATAATTATATTAACCCGTTAAACACCGCGACGATTCTTCAGCCCATTCAGTTTAGCCTGTAGTCTCCACCGGTGTTCTCGATGTTTAGATTTATATTACACATAAGATGCTTCCCTTATTTTTATGAAACGCATTAAATTATTTTGATAAGAGTAACTTAGGTGCATTTATTAATTTATTAATTGATTGCAATACATATATATTTTAAAAAATATATATTGGTTTTATTTTATCAGTCATCAGGGACTATCGCAGTCTGTACGGAGAATGTAACGTTTGTCATTAGTGACTGATGAGGCCGAAAGTATAAACAGCTGTTAGTCAACGATGACTGACGGGCACTTAACGTGTTAATATGAAAGATTTTCATATGAGATATAATGCAGAGATTTTTTTCTGTTTAATTTCAGCGACTTGTTATCAGATAGAAAATATAATACTATGAGGATCGTCCAAAAAATAAAGATCGTTTAGTTATATAAAATGAAAAACACAATTGAAAACGATTATGTTATACTCCTGAATCTTCCTTTAATGCTCTATAATCATCTCTGACATTTGTGCATTTGTTACATCTGGTCAAAAACTTCAGAATTTCCATGTTTTATTCCATTTCCGCCAGTTCAGATAGCCATTTAAGTCTGATAGTCATTTCATTCACACTAAAGAATTGTTGGATAAATTCAGATGTGGAATTTTTGATTAGCCTCGCCCCATAATCCTGACCTTGCTCTTAGTGATTTCTCTCTTTTCACTAAGCTGAACGATTATCATTTTGTAAGTGACGAAGAATTGGAGAATGCAGTGACCACCCTGCTTAATGAACTGGTGGGAGTAACATGGGAATTTTGAAACTCATGAGCAGATATGATCAGTGAAGAAAACTTCGGTTATGCAAAGGAATGGTTTTTCCAATAAATGTTTCTTTTTTTTTTTGCATTTTATGTAATTATTTTTTTTAATTTTCTTATTGATTGATTTACAAGAAAAATCATTGTAAATTTTAAAATATATTAACAATTGAAAATGAAATAAAAAAGGATTTATTCTGGCAATAAAAATATTATACACTTGAAGAAGATAATATTGTGAATGAATAGTAATACGATATAACATTGGTATACATGGTATTGGTATTGGAAATAATGTGAATCAGTAATACAAATTATTTTCTTTATTTTTATATGATTTAAATAGTATGGACAAATGTAATACGATATAACATTGGTAAATAGCATTATACAGCAAAATATCTTTAAGATCAAATTCGACCTAAAAGGAAAAAAAAGAAATTCAATTCATTTCTACAAATCTACGGATATCTATTTTTCTCTGAAATAAAAACTGGTAATTCAGCTGGTAATTTTATGAAAAAAAACTGCTTATTCAAATACAATTGTAATTGTAAAAGGATAAAGGATCTTTTTTATGTTTAATTGCTTATTTTGGCTATTCTTAGAGCAAGAACCCTTATATCTATAAAAAAATATATTTAAGCATACATAAATGAATCGAAAGTATGTTTTCTTGGCTTACATATACAAGACTTCCCCATACCTTCTGAAATATTTTAATTTTAAAGAACATATATATGATAAATCTTGCTTAAATCGTTTTGAAAGATCAATATTTATAAACGATTTATTAATTATATATATTGAAGTTATTGCTCAATCTGATCAGTTTTAAATATAGTTCATATGTTCATACATAGAGCTTCGTTTTTTTATATGAGATATCTTATTTCACTGTCAATCGAATAAAAGCACTTTAAAAAGTTACGATCAATAAGTTTTAATTAAAATTATCATAAAACTTCATTGCAAACATAATAGTTACCAGATAAGCCAACATTTCCGATTTCGTTAGTACTATGTTTATATATATATATATATATATATATATATATATATATATATATATATATATATATATATATATATATATATAGTTTCATGTAATACATGTATTGTGAAACAATCGATTCTGTAAGCTCACGTTTTTCGAAGGAAAAAACGTTTTTACCTTCGAATTATCATGTTTCAAACCTTTTATCAAAAATTAATCCTTTTTTAAAAAATAATATATGCATCTTCCGTCAACATAGTTTATTTAGGTGGTAATAAAAAGCGCACACACATGAATAACATTTAAGAATAAAGTAAGAAAATTGGCATCAATTTATTGTTAAAAATTGCAAGAAATTCCCAGAATCACCCTTAGCTGAAACGAAGATATGTATAGGAGAAAAATAAGACACCAAAGTCTCCAAACTATAGTTTTCTTACGCTTTTTTTCTTATACATAACAAAAATAATTCATTCTATTTTTTAATTATTTTTCTCTTATATTCATTTATGTATGGAAATATGAATTATATTTAGAACTTCTGTGATTCATCTGATTTAGTTTGTTTCTTACTCGAATCAGAGACGGAGAATGTTTTTAAAATTTAATAATAAATGTTTAATGGACATTTTAGAAAGTGAATCAAGTATTGATTTAATTAGGTAGTGAAAAAAATAATTAATAAAAAAGGGGAATGTTTAACTTTTTATTTTCGTTTACTCATTTTCCTCAGTTCGAACTGATTAGTCTTGTACTCCTTTTTAGCTGTATGTTTGCTCATGGCCGGTATTAATTTAGTTATAAAGTTTAAAATGGATGTGATGATTTGTTTTACTGTTGCTGAATTGTTTCTAACCTAAATGAGTAAAATAAGTTCCTAAAAGAAATCATGATGGTGATCTCTAATTCGAGTTTAAAAATTAATCTTTACAATATTAAATAAAAATATAAATCAGATATATATAATTAACATAATAATAATTTATGGAATATATCTTTTTTTGGCATTTTTCACAGTTTTTTAGTTTTTAACTGTAAAATGAAATTTTATTTAAAAAGCATGTACAAAATTTTTGATTTCAATCATGTTTATTTAAAAATTTTAAATAGTTCATAGAAATACCTCATTCGTTAATAGGAAAAATCATCTATGTCCTTTGGGCACATATTGCAATGTTACCTGTTTAGAAGTCCAGATAGCTTGATAAGGGATATAGACTGTTTATTTCATAAGAAAATTCGAAGCACGGGAATTAAAAAACAGCCGGAACGCGCATAAATACAGCGAAGAAATCAACTTAACACACACGCAAATAGAAAATATTCGTTAAATAAAACAAAATTTCAGCTAGAGAGATCGCTCCACAATCAACACTATAAGAAGAAATTTCATTCGTACTGATTCGACTTATGTTTTTCTTTCATTTATATAGGTTTCTACTTGAAGAGTATAAAATATTTTGGAGCGTTAATTGGAATTTGAACATTAACTAGACATTGAATCCTAAAGAGATATCATCTTGATTCTTGTATTTTCTAGAACTTTCATCTTTATCGCTAATTTTAATCAAGATAGGGCGCGGACCACTGACCATTGTTCAGCATCCCCTAAAATGTCTGTGAAATCTGTAAGAGGATTTTTAATTTCAATGAAAAAAAAACCTATATTTAAATGAAAAATTTTAGCACTCATCAAAGAACAAATTTTTAGTAGGTTAAATCCGAGAGTTGGAACTATAAAAGAACATTGTTTTTTTAAGTTCAATAAATCTATGATCAATTAATTTTAAAACTTATTTAATTAAAAATCAAATTTTACATATTATCTCAACTCTCATTAAATAATGTAATATATATTTATTTATTTTAACATATTCAAACAATATCTTGAATTAGGTGGAAAATATCAAATACCTGGAGAGTTTACCTCAGCGATTTTACAACTTGCAGAGTTTGAAGAAAAAACTTTTGTGAAATTTTACCCAAAGTTCTTGAATTGGGATTTCTCTGTATCCTTGGCTCTTATCTAAGGACTCGGCAAAGGGATCGCGGTTTATGTGAAATATTCATCCTTTATAGACTCATAAAATAAGCTATATTATTATTACAGTCTGAAGAAAACCAATTTTCTTATCATTTTTATTCTTTAGCGTCTATCTTCCCTACTTTTGGGATCACTTAAAGGAATATTGTTCATAAAATAAATCCAGGAATACTGAAGATTTATACGTATTTTTCATTTTTTATTTTTTATTTTCATTTGAAAGGAAAATGTTTTATAATTTATTTTATAATTACTATGTAAAGAAATACTTATCGTCAGAAAATACGTCAGTTTCGAATTTTTTTTAAAGAATGATTTCGCAATATCAGCTTTTTCTATCAGACTCAGATGAAAACTCTGCGAATATGATGAAAGTCCTAAGAATAAATTAAATTTGAATAAATTTTCAATATGAAGTAGTTGATGCCAATTATTTTTACAACACTTATTTCAGTTATACAACAAACAGATTTATTACTTTTATACAATAAGCATATTTTGTAAATAATTTGAATTTCCATAGATCTGATGCAGTTTTCTCAATTGAAAATTTAAATAAAGCTTCAAATAGCTTAAGATAACTGATCTTTTACAAAATGATTAGGAAATCTTAAACAAGGTAAAATGCATTAATTTCCTTCATGGGTTTAATATACATTTAGGGCAGTCATAGTGGTGGCAGGGCTATTGTTTTCGATCATTATTCATTAACTGGATTTGATTTTCAGAAGTCAAGCAGTCAATTAATTTGATCAAAACTTAGTTGGGTTAGGAATCTGTGTTATCGATGTTTGGCTTTCAAGTATTGGAATCGATGATCGCTTTATCTGTGTTGCGTCTCTGGGCAAAGGAATGGCAGAACATTCATTTAAAATTGTTTCTTTGTTCTTTATGTTTTTTGTTCAATTTTATCTTTATTTTTTATTTTTCTTTATTCCCACATTTATTCTTACTCACGTTTATTTATTGTTCTAATTATTATTTTTATTTTTAAATTTTCCATTCTGATAAGAGCTCTTAAGGTGTACGTACACATTTGAAACTACGAAAATCGTTCATAATATCGAATATTTTTTTTATTGTTTAATAATGTTCAGTTATTCTTTAACTTTCAGACGATACTAAGATGTTGTCAATATGAGAAATATTTCTCGAGTTATAATTATTTTTCTTGAGGTGCTTTCATTGAAAACTCTAGTTACAGTTTTGTTTAAACTCATTTTACAAAGAATGATATTTTTCCACTATGTTGCTTCATTCAAACAATCATAACTCAAAAAGAAATTAACCAAATACAGTTATTTATATATAAAAATATTCTGTATGAAACAGCAGATGTTTTGTGTCTCAATTAAAGTTATATATATTTTTAGAAATAAATTTTTAATGGCTATTTAAAAGTTAAAATTATAGAAAAAATCTTTCTTTTTCTATTCATCGTTGATGAAAAAATTGTTAAAAACAACTATACATTTTTATAACTTGATTAAGGCAGACAACATGGAGACTAATATTAGGCATAATTTCCAACTAGAATTGTGTATCCATACAAAGTAGAATTTAAGATATCATGGTTCAAAAAATATGCTAATTAGCTCATTAAATATTATTTAATTAATTAATAATTAGTGCAATATGGTTTTTTCTCACTGGAATGAGTTTAAACATATATTAATGACCTACTGTGAAAAAACTGGATTTTTATGGTTAAAATTTTAAAAGAAATCTTCTAGTGTGTACGTACACCTTAATACTT